>NW_024509766.1:3010-146089 GCF_017590135.1 Pyrgilauda ruficollis
TCAACTTCACCATCACCAACCTCCCCTACACTTCTGACCTGGAGAATCCTGACTCGGCCAGGTTCAGAGCTACTCGGAGGGTTATGAACACCCTGGTAAGTCCACCATCAGTGGGACATGCTCATGTCCTCACTGCACTGATCGAGTTCAATGGAGTGCAGACAGCTCTTCATGGCTTAACTGGGAAACCTCTTCCCTTGGCAGCTTGACCGCATGCTGAAGGAAAGCAGCATTGGCCCTGCTTTCCGTGGATGTGAAACAACAGGCTTCAGGTATGTGTTGCACCCCAGTGTTGCTTGCCAAGGCCCTCCCTCATAAATGGATCGCTCACGCTCATATTCCCCTCTTTCCCGAGGCAGGACATTCTCACTAATGCTCTCCTGTCCAAAGACCTTCTCACTGGCTTCCATCCTTTTTAGACATTCTCCTCAAAGCCTATAATCTCATCTCAAGGTGCTTATGCTGTCACCGTAAGAAGACTTCTGGTCTTGCCTTGATTATTTTGTTCCTGAAAAGGCCCAGGGGCATTAATGAAGGTGGAGGGCAGGAACACAAAAATAAACAGCCATAGTTTGGGAAGGCAGAGCTTGCATTCCAACTCAGAAATGGCAGTGTCCGGTCCAACAACCATCCCTGAAGGAAGAATGTGCAGAGGAGGATTTCTGAGGGAGGCCCCTGTGTTTTGCAGGCCGGGCAGTCACAGGGACGAGACCCGGGTGGACGCCGTGTGCACCTACAGCAAGGAGGCCTCGGCTGCGCCTTTGGACAGGGTGGGGCTGTACCACCAAGTGAGCAACAAGACCAGAGGCATCACCCAGCTGGGCCCCTACAGCCTGGACAAGGACAGCCTCTACGTCAACGGTGACCGGCGCTCCTCCCTTGGCCTCCTCTGCTCTGCCATGGCAGCCCTGCCCCAGTGCTGCCCCTTGCCCAGCTCCAGCTCCTGACCCTCTGTCTCTCTTTTCCCAGGGTACAATGAGCAGCCCGTGCTGACCAGTGAGTACATTGCAAGAGCAGGATGGGATCACAATACATCACGTGCCAAACTGGGGTCTTTTATGCACAGAGTAATTTGGGGCAGGGGCTTGACATCCTGAGGACATGGGGACCTGCTAAGCCTTTCATGTGGACACCAGGGCTGCCTGGTGACCTTTGCTCTCTTGCAGGCAGAGGGGTAACAACCAAGTCTTTGCCCGTTGTCATTCCCCATCTGTGCTTCTTCCAGCTCCCACTCATCCCCCAACAACAGCTGCTGCCCTTGAACGTTTCACTGTCAACTTCACCATCACCAACCTCCCCTACACTTCTGACCTGGAGAATCCTGACTCAGCCAGGTTCAGAGCAACACAAAGGGTTATGAACATGATGGTAGGTGGATCAGCACTGAGCCATATCCTTGACCTCAATGACCTCATCAGCTTGGAAGCAGTGCAGAGCTGGCTATTGCATAATAGTGAAACCCCTTCCCTTGGCAGCTGGACCGCCTGCTGAAGGATAGCATCATTGGCCCTGCATTCCATGGATGTGAAACAACTGACTTCAGGTACGGATTGCACCCCAGTGTCCCTTTGAACTCTCCAGGCTCACATAAGATGTCTGGGCTTGCATGGAACAACACTCATGTTCTCATCTTTCATGGAGGCAGGCCCTTCTCACTACTGCTGTCCTGCTCCAGGATGATCTCCCTGATTCCTCTTCTTCTTAAAGACCCCTCTCAAATCCCATGCTCTCATCATGGCATGGTGCACACTAAGATTATTTAGTAAACTCTAGAAAAGTTTTAAGTCCTTCCAGGCACTCTCCTTAATCCCAGAGCATTAGTGGAGGTGAAGAGCAGTATCTGTCTGCCAAATGCACTCATATTTTTGGAAGGCAGACCAGGCATTACAAATGGCTGTGAAAGAACCAAGACACAGCCTTGAAGGTAGAATGTGCAGAGGAGGATTCTGAGGGAGGCCCCTGTGTTTTGCAGGCCAGGCAGTCACAGGGACGAGACCCGTCAGCACTGGGACATTGCTGTACCCTCTCTGGCCTCATCATCTTGGGGGGGATTGCAGAGAGATGGTCATGGCTTAACTGGAAAACCTCTTCCCTTGCCAGCTGGACCGCCTGCTGAAGGACAGCAGCATTGGCCCTGTTTTCCATGGATGTGAAACAACAGATTTCAGGTATGGGTCACGATCAACAGTCCCTGCAGGACCCCTGGTCAGGTCCATAAGCTGTTTAAAATCTATTATCTTTTCGCACCCAGCCTATGGGGTGGGACCTCCCCCTCGATGACCTCCTTCCTGAGAGTATCTCATGTCTTCGGAGGCTCTTCCTCCCACATGCACATATTGCATTCTTTGTTGACTCTCAAGTCCTCCCTAGAATGACTATAAAAAGTCCAGATTCCAGCCTTGAAGGGAAAATGTGCTGAGGAGGATTTCTGAGGGAGGCCCCTGTGTTTTGCAGGCCGGGCAGTCACAGGGACGAGACCCGGGTGGACGCCGTGTGCACCTACAGCAAGGAGGCCTCGGCTGCGCCTTGGGACAGGGTGGGGCTGTACCACCAAGTGAGCAACAAGACCAGAGGCATCACCCAGCTGGGCCCCTACAGCCTGGACAAGGACAGCCTCTACGTCAACGGTGACCGGCGCTCCTCCCTCGGCCTCCTCTGCTCTGCCATGGCAGCCCTGCCCCAGTGCTGCCCCTTGCCCAGCTCCAGCTCCTGACCCTCTGTCTCTCTCTTTTCCCAGGATACAACGAGCAGCCCGTGCTGACCAGTGAGTACCTTGCAGGCCTGGGATGGGATCAGAAGGCAGCAAGTTCTCATTGGGTTCTTCTGTAGGGCAGATGAATCTTGGGCCTGGGGCATGAGATCCTGGGGACATAGGGATCTTCCTGACTTCCCCTTGGGTAGCAGGGCTGGCAGGAAACCTCTGCACTTGTCCAGCCAGGGCTGTAACAACCAAGTCTTTGCCCCTTGTCATTCCCCATCTGTGCTTCTTCCAGCTCCCACCCACCCACCAACAACGACAGCTCCTGCCCTCGAGCGTTTCACCATCAACTTCACCATCACCAACCTCCCCTACACTTCTGACCTGGAGAATCCTGACTCGGCTACTCAAAGGAATATGAACACCCTGGTATGTGGACCAGCAATGAGCCATGTCTCTGCCCTCACTGAGCTCATCTCCTTGGAGGTCAGGGCTTAACTGGCATCCCTCTTTTGGCAGCTGGACCACCTGCTGAAGGAAAGTAGCATTGGCCCAGCTTTCCATGGATGTGAAACAACAGACTTGAGGTATGTTCCATTGTGGAATCTCCCTTTGGAGATCTTCTGCGGATGTGACCTGTCTGCTCACACTCATTTTTTGTTGGAACATCTCCAGCGGAGGCAGGATTTTTTCTCTGAGGCCCTCCTGCCCCAGAGTCTCCCCTTGCTCCCTTCTGGCTCATCTCAGTGCACTGAAGACCTAGAGCCCTGTATGAGTTTTTTCCTGCCTGGTTTCACCTTCCTGAAAAAGCCAAGGCTTTAATGGAGGAGCGGAGCAGTGACTGGCCACTAAAATCAAATATTGTGGGAAAGCAGAGCTGGATTTCCCAGTAGAGGCTTGGCCTCAGAAGTCTGCACACCTGGGCCCAAGGAAACAATATGAAGAGGAGGATTTCTGAGGGAGGCCCCTGTGTTTTGCAGGCCGGGCAGTCACAGGGACGAGACCCGGGTGGACGCCGTGTGCACCTACAGCAAGGAGGCCTCGGCTGCGCCTTTGGACAGGGTGGGGCTGTACCACCAAGTGAGCAACAAGACCAGAGGCATCACCCAGCTGGGCCCCTACAGCCTGGACAAGGACAGCCTCTACGTCAACGGTGACCGGCGCTCCTCCCTCGGCCTCCTCTGCTCTGCCATGGCAGCCCTGCCCCAGTGCTGCCCCTTGCCCAGCTCCAGCTCCTGACCCTCTGTCTCTCTCTTTTCCCAGGATACAACGAGCAGCCCGTGCTGACCAGTGAGTACCTTGCAGGCCTGGGATGGGATCAGAAGTGCACAAGTGCTCTGCTGGTGTTTTCCCTCAGGCAGTAGAGGCTAAAGCTCGGGGATCCCAGATCATGGCTGGGATCCTGCCAGTCATTGCCCATGGAGACAAGGGCTATCAGGAGATCTCTGCACTTGACCTGTCAGATCCCTGACACCTTGGCTCTTGCCCCTTGTCACTTCCCATCTGTGTTTTTTCCAGTTCCCACCCACCCACCAACAACGACAGCTGCTGCCCTTGAGCGTTTCACCGTCAACTTCACCATCACCAACCTCCCCTACACTTCTGACCTGGAGAATCCTGACTCAGCCAGGTTCAGAGCTACTCGGAGGGTTATGAACATGATGGTAGGTGAATCAGCACTGGGACATTGCTGTACCCTCTCTGGCCTCATCATCTTGGGGGGGATTGCAGAGAGATGGTCATGGCTTAACTGGAAAACCTCTTCCCTTGCCAGCTGGACCGCCTGCTGAAGGACAGCAGCATTGGCCCGGATTTCCATGGATGTGAAACAACAGATTTCAGGTATGTGTCATGATCAACTGTCCCTACAGAATCCATGGTCAAATCTACAGTCTGTCTAACATCTATTGTCTGTTGGTATCCAGCCTATGGGCTGGGATCTCCACCTTGGTGCCCTCCTTCCTTGTAATACACCCTCTCTTCTGATGCTCTTCCTCCCACATGTTCATTTTGCATTCTTTGTTGACTCTCATGTCCTGGAGAGACCATAATAGGTCCAGAATCCAGACTTGAAGGGAGAGTGTGGAGAGGAGGTTGCTGATGGAGGCCCCTGTGTTTTGCAGGCCAGGCAGTCACAGGGACGAGACCCGGGTGGACGCCGTGTGCACCTACAGCAAGGAGGCCTCGGCTGCGCCTTTGGACAGGGTGGGGCTGTACCACCAAGTGAGCAACAAGACCAGAGGCATCACCCAGCTGGGCCCCTACAGCCTGGACAAGGACAGCCTCTACGTCAACGGTGACCGGCGCTCCTCCCTCGGCCTCCTCTGCTCTGCCATGGCAGCCCTGCCCCAGTGCTGCCCCTTGCCCAGCTCCAGCTCCTGACCCTCTGTCTCTCTCTTTTCCCAGGATACAACGAGCAGCCCGTGCTGACCAGTGAGTACCTTGCAATATTGCATTCTTTGTTGACTCTCAAGTCCTCCCTAGAATGACTATAAAAAGTCCAGATTCCAGCCTTGAAGGGAAAATGTGCAGAGGAGGATTCTGAGGGAGGCCCCTGTGTTTTGCAGGCCGGGCAGTCACAGGGACGAGACCCGGGTGGACGCCGTGTGCACCTACAGCAAGGAGGCCTCGGCTGCGCCTTTGGACAGGGTGGGGCTGTACCACCAAGTGAGCAACAAGACCAGAGGCATCACCCAGCTGGGCCCCTACAGCCTGGACAAGGACAGCCTCTACGTCAACGGTGACAATTCTTTTGGATTTCTTTAATTTTCCTATACTTCATTTTCTACATTTAAATCATTTCCTATCTTTTCAGATTCATTCACTAAGTAATTCTTTTCTTTTTTCATATTTTTTGTTCTTTCACTCAGCTGTATCTCTCATTCTTTTTGCTGGGTTTGCAGTGCCTTCTCATACACTCTACATATGTTCATAATTTACCTCCTTCTATGTGTTTTCTTTAAGATAGTAAAATTTACCTTTCTCATTTATACTTTCTCTGTTACACTAAATTTAAGTATTCTATTTATGAATGCCTTGGAAAATACAGGGATGAACCTCTCAAGGTCAAGGAACAGCACTACAACTTATCACCACTTGACAAAATCATGCATAAATTTTCCATGTAGAAGTTACATGATTTCTTGGCCATGGCAGTGTTTTTGGAACTTGATGATCTCTAAGTTCCCTTCCACCCCAAACCCTTCTGTGGTTCTAAACTGTATTTAGGGAATCAGTAAATTCCCTCTAAACATAAACAACGTCGTAAAGGGAGAATTCTGTGCACTGCTAAGAAAAGCAGCACCTTGCCAACAAGGCAATTTGCATTTATGCCTGGACAGTCACCAAATCAGTCTTTCCTAGGAAATGTTTACACATGAGCTCTCAGACATGTTCTGTATTCTAGTGTGTGCCAAACCTTCCCAACTGTAAGGCACTTCCTCAAATCCTGTCCCTTTTTTCCTCCCTCAGGTCATCATGAAGTGCAGCCTGAGCTATGTAAGTACCATTAAAGAGAAATTGGGGGTAGGGAAGATTTTGCTAATTAGCAACAGCCAAAACAAGTTGGATTAATCAAGCAAGAACACTGCTGGTTTATAAAATAGCATTAAGAGAATTTGTGAGCCTGTTAGGCAACCACAGTTTATACAGCCTTGAAGCCAACTAGAATATCTGGGAATTCTACCTAGAGTGTTTCCTCTTGGGATGTTGAACATAAATAATATTTTCAAGCAATAACTTTCCATTCTCATTACAGCTGCTGATCAAAGCACCCAACCTCTGGCACCAGCAGTAAAGAACTTCACCCTGAACTTCACAGTAACCAACCTCCAGTTCACTGCAGACCTGCAGAAACCCAGTTCCAGGAGATTCAAGTCAACAGAAAAAGTCATGTACCACTATGTAAGTCTTGCAAACAATGCCCTGCTGGGGCACAGTTCTCTCAGTATCTCTCATCTCTTACCTTCACTGGGACATTTTGCTTACTTCTGTGTTGTTATTCAATTTTCAGGTTGATCCTCTACTCCAAAGGAGCAGCATTGGCCCAGCTTACATCGGCTGCAAAATAATGGCATTCAGGTAAGAGCATGTCTGGGAAAAGTCCCCATTCCCTTCTTCTTAAAATTCACATTCCTCAGCATCTAATTCATCTCTGGGTATTTTCTTATGTGGTAGCAATGTCTTAGTGTTTTTTCTGATCCCTCTCTTTGTATACTAGAAGTTAAGATAGATTTCTCAACAATAACGAAACCAATGCCTCATTTCCTAGGTCCACAAAGAACAGGGATGACACAGGAGTAGATGCCATGTGTAGCTGTAGGGATGAACCTTCAGATCCCAAATTCAACAGAACAACTGTTTACCGTGAGCTGAGCAAAATGACCAATGGCATCACCGAGCTGGGACACTACAGCCTCAACAGCCAGAGCCTCTATGTCAATGGTAATGAGACCTTCTCAAGGCATTTTTTCTAATGAAATTTGAATTCCCCATTCCTGAAGGTGTTTAAGGCCATGTGGGATGGAGCTCTGAGCATCCTGCTCTAGTTAAACTTGTCCCTGTCCAGGGCAGAGAGGTGGAACTGGGTGATCTTTAAGGTCCTTTCTGTCTCAAACCATTCTGGGATTCTGTGTTGGAATCGTGGAACCATTATGGTTGGAGAAGACCTCTGAGATCAAGTCCAACCTTCAATGTCAACACAAACTCATTTGAAATCAGAATGAAGAAGATTTAATTTACCTCTCAAAACAGAGAACAAAAATTAGAGGGCAAAACCCTGTCAGTCACCAAGTTAGAAGTCTTGAATTCAGTAACCACAATCTTGTAATAAAATCCTCTGTATTTAGTCCTTTTGAGACTTTCTTGGAATATTTTCCTAATAATTCTCCATTTGTTTTTCAGGTTACAATGAACCTCCTTACAGTCCATCCTGTAAGTACATTTAAAACCAAATACAGGTTAAGTCTACTTAAAGGCATAAATTGATTTTCTTTCCTGCTGATTTGGCATTGTTTATAACATTGCAAAATGTCTGAAGGGTGGGATCATGTTCACATGGGTTTTTCTCTAAGAAACCCAATAACAGCAATGTCTTATCCTGTTCTTACACTGTCATTGTCGTTTCTGTTCTCTCTTGCAGCAGTAAAATCAATCACTACACAAAGCCCAGGAGCAATCACGGAGCACTTCACCCTGAACTTCACCATAACCAACCTCATGTTCACCACAGACCTGCAGACACCAAGTTCCCGCAAATTCCGGTCCGCTGAGAAAATAATGAAACACTACGTAAGCCAAAATTCTGTTGCTTTTCACTGAAATCACCCAGGAATTTGGGGTTCCTGTATTCACAAAGACTTTTCCTTGCCAGACTGACTCCCTGCTTCAGAAGAGCAGCATTGGCCCCCATTTCACTGGCTGCAAAGTGACAGGATTCAGGTGAGCAATAACGACAGAGATTCACTTGGAACTGCAGCAAATGGATTGCCTTACATTTGACTGACACTTTAATTACTGTTCTCCTTTTTCAAGTAGTTGCTTTCATTATAATAAAGCTTCTACACCATTTTGTATGGTCTTTATCTTACAAAGCCTTTTTCTTTGTGAGGCCATATCTCAGTGATTTCTGCAGCTTCTCTGAGAACTGTGGGCAGATTTATTTGGAGGATTTTTAATTACATCAAAACAAACAAAAAAATAAACAAACATACCCAAAATATTTTAATAACTAACAGAAGCTCCATGATATTAAATTCCTCAGGCCTGGGAAGAACAGGGATAGCACAGGAGTGGACACCCTCTGCAGCTACAGAAAGGACTCCCAGGTGCCCAAGTTTAACCCAGCTGAGGTTTACCAAGAGCTGAAGAGGATGACAAATGGCATCACCAAGCTGGGAATCTACAGCCTGGACAACAAGAGCCTCTATGTCAATGGTGAGTGTTTGATTTTCCCACTCCTCCAGGCACTGGAGCAGTTTGGGACCACCTTAGCTCTCAAGGATCACCTCAATGTTAAAATGTCACCTTAAGGAGAAGGTCTAGAGTTTTCTGCATACTTTCTCTGTGTAAGATTTAAAACTTTTCCACGTTGACATTTTTGAAGATTTTAATTTTTATATTGCATTGAAGAGTGAACTTAATTTTAGTCTTGACCTCAGTCATTCACCTGCCTGTGAACATTTCACCTGATTTCAGTCCCACAGTGTTTAATTAATCATTGGCACACACATTTTCTCTTTGTATCTGCTCTTCCAAAGCACTTTGTTCTGCCTAAGCTTTGTTTATTTAATACATTCACACCCTTGGGGCCTGGTTCTGATGATTCATTCCCAAGTCATCCCTTTAATCACCTCCTCTCCACTTCCATTCTCCAAAGTAGATGCTCTCTTACATAACTCTTTCTCTTGCATTTCCTTTCCAGGTTACAACGAACCCCTTGAGAGAGCCCGTAAGTACTTTGCCAAATTCATTTTGCCATGGTCATTTTGCCAAATTCATTTCAAGGGAAGCTCTCAAAGGAGAAATGCCCTGAGAATATCAGAGGGGAAGAGATTATTCAGAGTAGCCATGAGGTGTGCTGGGATTAGGAATGTTTTGAAAATGAAAACAGCTTTTTTTCTGTAGGAAATTCCTAATCCTTCTCCCCTTTGATTACAGCCCGGAGCACCACATCTGCACCAAAACCAACACCCAGGAATTTCACTCTTAACTTCACCCTGACCAACCTCCCCTACACTGCCGATCTGGATGTCCCAAATTCCCGCAGATTCCTTTCCACAGTGAAAGTTATGAACCACTATGTGAGTCTGGCTCTGCATGTGCCTCTTTTGGGTGTTGGTGGTGACCTAAATCCACCTGCTTTAAACTCAGGATGTGAGTCCCAGCTCTCGATTGTCCTTTTTTTTTTGACAGCTTGACCCTCTTTTCAAGAGGAGCAGCATAAACTCTGCCTACACAGGATGTAAAGCCATGAGATTCAGGTAAGATTTGGGATTCCAGAATCACAGGATGGGTCAGATTTGAAGGGACCACAGTGGGTCACCTGGTCCCACCTCCCTGCTCCAGCAGGGTCATCCCAGAGAGCACATGGATTGTGTCCAGATGGCTCTGGAATATCTCCAGTGAGGAGATTCCACAACTTTCTGGACAAACTGTCCCAGTGCCTGGTCACTGCACAAGGAAGAAGTTCTTCCTCATGCTCATGAACTTCCTGGATATCAGTTCCTGCCTTGTTCCTTCTTTGTTCCTCTTGTCCATTCCTCAGCACCAAAGAACAGACCCTGGTCCCTGCTCTGAGCCCTCCCTGCAGACACTAAAAACATCTGAAAGAATACTAAATGTGTCTGAAATACTAAAACACCTAAACATAAACCACCTAAAATACTCCTAAAATTGCAGTGAACCATTTCTTTACCCACTCTAACATAAACTGCCTAAAATACTCCTAAAATTGCAATGAACCATTTCTTTACCCACTCTCACACACCTTCAATTCGTGGCTGTTCTGAGACCAGGAAACAGCAGCCAGTGACACCTCCCTGTCCAGCCAGGATTTTTTTAGTTGGTAAAATTTTGGTATCTAAATATCATCACCCCAGTTCTGGAGAGCCTGGTGAAGGATGCAGGAGCCCATTGGCACTGAGGGTTTGGTGTCTGCCCTAAAAACCCCTCAGGAAGTTCTGCCAGCAGAGCAGTGTCCCAAAAGGACATGTGTGACATTTGTCCCCAGGTCTGGAAGGCACAGGGATGACACAAAAGTGGACGCTGTGTGCAGCTACAATGCCAGCCTGGCCAGGTTTGACAGGGAAAAGCTTTACCAGGAGCTGAACACCATGACAAACAATGTCACCAAACTGGGCCACTACAGCCTGGACAGGAGCAGCCTGTATGTCGATGGTAAGCATCCATGGGGATAACAGGATTTTGGGATCTCCTGCAGATCATTCCTCATTCCTGGGGCCTGAGCACTGATGAACCTTTGGTTTGTTGGTTTTCTTTAAGTTTGACCAAACCAATCCTACAGGATATTGCCATGCTGGCAGCATTTCCATACCTTAAATCAGACAAATTCCTGGTGAATTTCACATTAGAGTGTGTGATCTAAGCAGGGATGTATCTATATTGCTTTTATGATATGAACAGATGTAAAAATAAACTGTACCTTTTTATTTAGGTTTCACCCTCTCAGACACAGCTGCCACCAAAAAGCCTCTCTTGACTGCAGTTAACCTGGGCTACAGACTGAGCTTTAGAATAGTCAATGAAAACCTCACCAACCCTGACTCCCAGTCTCCAGAATACAGAGCAGCAGTAGAAAGCATCACCAAAAAGGTAAGGAGGTATCTGAGAATATGTCTGGCTGGTCAGTTTTCAAAGCAACTACCAAAGATTTATGTCTGAATTTAAAAAAAAAATTTAAAAATCAACATTTGGGAGCAAAAATTTCTAGAACCAGAAAGATAAGATTGGCCTTTGGTGCAGTTTTGGTTTTAAGTTGTACCTGCTGGGTGTGATCCCTGCCCATGGCAGGGAACTGGGACTGGAGAATCTTTAAGGTCCTTTCCAATCCAAACAATTCAATGATTCCATGTGGTCTTAGGAAATTCTCTCCAGCCAAGGACATGGACTGGCAAAATGCCAGAACTGATTTTTTTAATGAACACACCCCCAGCATTTCATTCCCACCTCCAGAATTGCATCCAAGGCCAATCCCTTCTGGCAAATCCCTGGTCAGCACATCCAGGAGTCATTCCTAGAATCCAACGTTTTCTCTTCAGCACCAATCCAATTTATCAACCTGATAAGGCCCTGATTGGGTGGGTTTTGCTCTCTGAGCTGTGGGTCTGTGAGGTTGGGATGTCACTCAGGACACTGCTCTCCCACACTGGATCCCACACAGGACACTGGAAATTCCTGGAAGGAATTTCAGGAATTTCAGGAAGGAAACATTCCTAAGGCAGGAATGTTTGCCAGGTTGGAAGTCAGACCCCACCACCAGAAGGTGCCTATTCCAAAGTAAAACCCAACCCCCATGAAATCCAACCAGCAAAAAATAACCCAGAGCTCAAGTCCCTCCTGCTGCCCTAAAGCCTCCGTCCTCGTGCCCAAACTCATTAATATTTAATGTGACATTTTCATTTCAGATTAATCACTTGTACCGTCAGAGCGACCTGCAGGAGCAGTTCCTGACCTGCAGGATCACCGGGCTGAGGTCTGGGATAAAACCTGATTTTGTTTAAAGATTGCTTCACCCTGGCACTGCTCCCCCATGGCTGAGTGCCAGTGACCTCTGTGGAATTCCTCCCTTCTGTTCTCCTGTTGGAAACTGATGCCCTAAGGAGGCATTTCCAGGCTTCCCAGGATTTGCCAGTTTGAATATTTTTTGGAGGACGGTTTCTCAATCAGGCCTTCTGTAAGGCACTCTCAGATCTCTGAGTATCCCAGGAATTACAGATTCCATCCCTTTACTGGGAGCTGGTGATCCTGTGACCTCTGCACTCCTCTCAACCTGAACCCCACTAGATTTTAAAAGTGAGCTGTGGTGTCCTGCTCAGGATGGAATGAGACTTGGACAAGGGACCCTCCCACACAATGAAAGTGCTACTCTTTCCTTGAAATCATACAAAATAACCTAAATTTGTCTAGAGAAGAGGTAAAATTTTAATTCCTGTCCCTGTCCAAAGGAAAAGCCCCAGCCAGCCCATTCCACCCTTCCACACATTACTTTAAACCACTCAATCTTCAGAACAGCAGGAACCCTTCAGAAAACTCCTTCCCACAGGGAGCTTCCTGCCCATCCTGTTTATCTCCAAACCTCTGTCCCTCTGCCCACAGGCCTGGATCCATAGTGGTCGACTGCCAGTGCTTCTTCCAGCCTGACCCCAAAATCAACAGGGCTGTGGTTGAAAGGACTTTCCAGGACAGGACCTCCAACACCACTGGGCTGTGGCTGGGGAGCAGCTACCGACTGCAGGAATTCTCAGTGGACAGTACGTGGATCAAATCCCTTCCCAGTGTCCTCATGGATAACTCACTTTGCCATAGAACTCTCAGAATCTCCCAAATGCTCTGTCAGAGCACAAATAAAGCTGTTTTTAAGTTGGATCACTGGACTCTGAGTTAGGCCATTCAGACATTCAGTCCTCTAGTCATCGATGGCTTAAGGGGTTATTCAATATTAAGATGTTCTGCAATATTAAGGTGTTGTTCAAAATTCAATTGTTATTCAAAATTAAGGTGTTTTCAGTATTAAAAATTAGAAAATGAAGTGTGAACTGTTCACCACAACTTCAACCACTTAGAGCTAAACAGACCTTCAGCTTTTTTTCCCCAATGTGCAGCATCCCAGAGAAATGAATGGCCTGGAATATTTGGAGTTTCCTGTCAGACCCCAGTGAATCTCAAGTTCTGCCAACCTAAGACTTCAAGCTAACAAGCTGCAGCTCAGTGCTGCTTGGTAGGAAAGCCTCCGTTTCTCTCTGCTACATTTAACTTTCCTCTCCATTTCCAGCCTTGGAACTCTCAGTTGAGGCAGCAACTCACAAGACACCCCTGGAGTCTGGCAAAGAAAAATTTGGATTAAATTTCCGAATCACCAACCTTCCCTACTCGCCTGAACTTCAGGACTCCAGCTCCCAGATGTACCAAGAGAACAAAGAGAAGATTGAGAAAGAGGTGAAATGAACAGCAATAGCTTGAGCTCCCTGTCCAAAGGATGTGTTAAATTAACTCAGCTTTCCTCAACTGTTTTGTTTCTCCCCATCAGCTCGAGGTATTCAGGAGCAGCCACCTGAAGGACCAGTTTGTTGGCTGCACTGTGGAGAGCTTTGGGTATGTCCAGTGCTTTTTGAAGCCCCAAAAGAGCAGCTCAGGAAGACATTTAGGGTGTCCACCCCTCCCTGCCAACTTCTGTGCCCCCAGTGACACATGGGAGTCATTTCATTCTCACTTTTGCCTTTACCACAAAAGGTTTCTGTCCAAACAGAGCTGGTTTTGTTTCGGTGCTTGCAGAGCTGTTTTCATGCATGAACAATGCCAGGGTAGAGCAAACACGTTCATTCTCTCATTTAACGTGTTCAAATAAGCTCAAATTCCACTGACACACAGCAGGAAAACCAACTGACCACACAGCTGACCAGCCTGAGGACAAACCTGCCTGTGTGAGGGTCCTCCAGCTACTCTTTGGAGGAACAAAGCAGCAGAGTAGATTTAACTTTTAGAAACAGAGCTGATTTAACTCTTAGAAATAGAATTGATTTTCCTCTTAGAAACAGAGCTGATTTACCTCTTAAAAATGCCTTGCTGGGGATTAAATCAGGGGATGGGTTTCACAAGGCTGCAGGAGTTCCTGTCTCACCCAGAACAAGCTGCTAAAAGTGATCCCATCCCAATAAAACATCACTGGGACCTCTACAAACCTGAGGCTCCAAACCCCTCTCCCTGCTCTGCTGAGCTCTGTTCCATTTTCTCTCCTCTCTGCTGTCACCCTCCAGGCCTGTCCATGGCAAAGGACACACAGAGGTTGCCTCAACCTGCAAGTTCAGCCGGGGTCCCCTCTCAGGGACTTTACAAGAGCAGGAGGTGTTTGAGGAGCTGAAACTCCTGACCCAGGGCTTCACCAGGCTGGGCCCCAGCTACGAGCTGGAGGAGCAGAGTCTGGTGGTGGAAGGTGAGAGTTCCTGGAGGGACATTCTGGGGAATTCTTCCTAATTTTGTTTAAATCAGCTCCAGAGTTCCATTCCTCATCTGTCCCACTCCTCATTTCCAGGTTACTCTCCACTCAAGACAGATGAACCAGAGTCCAAAAGATCTGGTAAGTGTTTTTTTGGCAAGGATTGACCCGACGGCCACTGAATACTTGAGCTTTAATAAATAACTGAACCCTGGTAAATACTTCAGCTGTAATAAATTAGCATCAGATATCTTGGAATGGGACTAAACCCATGGAAAATACCAAAAATCCAAGGCTCTTGGTAGCAAACAACAGGTGCCACCAGCTTGAGGGGAATGGAACTGAAGGACAGGCAAAAGCAGCAGTTTGGGAACTGTTTGAAAACTCTGGCACCAATAAATTTTGATAACTGCAGTATTTCTAAAAAAAAGACCAGACCAGATATGGTTTAGTTTAGCTACAACCCCAGAACTAACAGCAAACAGGAGAGAGAAGAAAAATACCCTGAACTGTTCCTTTCCCATGCACCACAAACACTCTGGTAAAAAAAAACTACAGCTTTTGCTGACAGCCCTGTCCCTGTCCCTGTCCCCAGAAGAGTCCAGAAGCAGTTAAGACAGAACTTTGTCACTCTCAGCATCCCAGAACTTTGTCACTCTGAACATCCCTGGAATCAGCTGGGGCATTCTGCTCCCTGCAGAAACATTAAAATTGTGGATCCCTGAACCCTCACTCCATTTCCCCAAATTTCTGTAATTTGCCCTGACCTACAGGGTGTTCAGCACTTCTGAGTTTTGCCAGGGTGAGATCTCCCTCTCACAATCCCACATGGAAGTCTCTAAACCTGATGTTCTCCTTTTTTTTTCCTTTTCAGAGATTCAGTTCTGGGCCATCATCCTCATCTGCCTTTTCACCCTGCTGGGCTTCGTCCTCCTCCTCTTGTTGTGCTTCCTGGTGAGTGTCCCCTTTGCTGTCCCACCTGTCCCTTGACTCCTGCAGAGCCACAGGAGGGACATCCAGACACATTCCCAAGGATCCCAGAGGGACCAGTGCCTGGAAACAGCAAAAACCACCCCAAATCCTTCACTTTCTTCCAGCTCTTCCAAACACCGGGGATGGGGAAGGGAATTTAGAGTCAGCTGAGCAGATTTTTAGAAAAGGAAGCAGAATTTTACTTCTAGAAAAGCACCAGGATCATGGCTGGCACTGGGTTTTTGCAGAGGGAAAAACATAAAGGCGAGCCCAACACCAAGGCAAGGAGCAGGAATTAGGGAATCCACAGGTGGAAACAGGGAATCCTCTACAGCATTTCCTAAACCTCTTCCCTCTCCAAACACCTGCAGGATGAGCAGGCTCCAGGTGAGGGAGTGCCAAACCCAACATTTTTAACAGCCTGTGAGAACACTGAGAATTTTGTGCTCTTTAACTATAATAAATATAAATTATAAATTATTTCAGTGCTTTTAACCCACAGACTGCTACAGCCTGGCAGGGCCATGCTCCAGCTGCAAATCCTTGGAAAAGGCAGAGCAGATCCTCTTCCCACCTCTGGTGGTGTTTTGATGGGGAACAACACCTTAAAAGCACTGCTTGAAAACATTGCTTTGCACCAGCTGAGGAGAAGAGCTAAACCTACAGAGAGCAGGGAGGTTCAGGAGCCAAAATTACAGCCAGCAGGATTTAGGAGAGAAAACCCCTCTGCTGCAGAGCTGCCTCACAGCTTTAGGAATTTTGGGATTTTTATTCCCCAAATCCCTCCCTTCCCACCTGGCAGCGTGATTTGGGGACACCTAATGATGGGCAGAGCATGGATTCAATATTTTTTTCCCTTAATTTTGTTATTTTTCCATTAATTATTGTTCTTTTTCCCATTAATTTTGTTATTTTCCCATTAATTTTTGTTCTTTTTTTCCCATTAATTTTGTTATTTCCCTATTAATTTTGGTCTTTTCCCATTGGTTTTGTTATTTTCCCATTAATTTTTGTTCTTTTCCCACCAGGTCCTCTCCTGCCTGAGGAGAAAGTCCCACCTGTACCAGGTGCAGCAGGGCCTGTATGGGTTGTACTTCCCCCACCCCAGCACAGGGAAGGTTCACTGACACCTCATCTTGGTCTTCCCAGACCTTTTCGTCCACTGATGAAGGAAAAATAGCTATAAAACCTAGAAAATATTTCTTTTATAAATTATTTCAGCGTTTTCTCTCACCTTGAGACAAATCTTTGCACTATTGCCATGATTCTTTTCATACTCCAGGAAACTGCCAACAGTGCAGGTGCTGAGGAAATTATTTTTTTTAAGCACTGCAGTGTTTTATAGAAATATAAATTTTATATAAATATTACACAACCAAAGGAAAATAAAAACTACCAGGAGCTGCAGTTTGCAAAGCCCTTCAGTGTTAATGTCAGTTTTCTGAAAAAAATTACACTAATTTAGAGATTTTTGGGGACTGACTGTTGTAGACTTAGAAATCCCACCTAGATTTTAGCTTTTTCACCACTGAGCTTGAAAAATGTAAATACCTTAAATTAATTTGAATATTTCATCTATTTATAATTATAACATTATGATGTAAAGATACCTTGTTAAATCCGAGTGTGACATAGCTAGTCTGTGTTTTTTGAGATTGCTGCTGATTTCAGTTCAATAAATGCCATGTTTTACTGCCATGAAGTTGTGCTTCCTCTGTAGCATTTTTATCATCCCAAATCAGAAACTCTGCAGAAATCCTGGAGGTTTTGCTCCTCAGCTCCCACCCCACAGCACAGGATCTGTTTTTAGAGTTCAGCACCTTTTCCAGCCCCTCTCACCCAGCCAGAATTGCCCCAAAACCCCCAATTCATGCCCCAGTTTCCATGGAGCACAAGACTCAGGGCTGTTTCTCTGCAATTATTTGATCCTATAATTAAAAGAACTCCCTGAAAGTGAAAGCATTCAATTAGAATTAACAAAACCCACGATTAGTCATTAATCCTCCCACTGCAGGCAACGTTTCCACGCAACCAAAGTGGGTTTTGCTTTCAAAGCCAAGCTCCTCCAGGGCAGGTCCAACCAGTTCACCCCGGCTCAGAGTTCTCTGCAGAGGATTAGAATCTGTTTGCTAGCTCCAACAAAGGGCTTGGAGCACCAATTATGTCAGCAAACATCGATTAAAAGCTTTCGGAGCTCTTGCAAAACACCTCTGCAGTGTCCCTGTCACCCTGAGTGTCCTGAGCGTGGCTGCCACCCTGTGACAGGGACGTTGGGAGGGCGAAGGAATTCCCAGCTCCCAGTCAGGCCAAGAAAAGCTGAGTGACCAAGCAGGGCTGACAATCACAAAATCCAGGAAGATTTTATAAGAAAATCATAAAATCCTGGAAGGACCCTCAGGGATGCTCAGCCCAGCCCCTGTCCCTGCCCAGCCACCCCAACAAGCCCACCCTGAGCACCCCTGGCAGCGCTGTCCAAACGCTCCTGCAGCTCTGGCAGCCTTGGGGCCGGGACCATTCCCTGGGCAGCCTGGGCAGTGCCAGCACCCTCGGGGGCAAGAACCTTTCCCTGAGCTCCATGCCAAGCCCTGGCACAGCTTTGTGCCATCAGAGCAGCAGCTCCTGCCTTGGCAACCCTGGATCTTCATCTGACTGTCCCTGCTGTGCCTCAGTTTCCTTCCCCCTGGTTACCGCTCTCCCCTGGGGAGACTTTCACTCCCAAAAAGGCACGAGTGAAGCCAACAGTAGAGATGAGAAGCTGGCTTGCACTGGGAGAGTTGGAAGGGCCTCAGCACCTGCCCCCCTTCAGGGAATCACACACTCAGACACCTCTGCCACCTCCTGCTCTCAGCACCAGCCCAGCACCACTTCCCAGGGCCACAATTCCATCCTGTCCCACCTTTCACACAGAGAACAGGGACAACCTGAGCTGCTTGTCCAGAGCAGGGTCCAGACCACCCAGCCCCAGCTGGAATTTACAGCTCCATAGGCAAGAGCTCATCCTTCCTGCTCACCCCCCTCAGTCCTTCCTGTAAACAGTTAATTAATCTAATTGTTTCTCATCAGCATTTCCCCACTGGGAGCCTCATCCTGGGGCAGCCAGGAGATCTCCACCATGCCCAGCCAGGAATTTAATTTGGGAACTGCCTGTTTTAGCAGCAAATGCATCATTTTGTCAGTGGCAATCACTGAATTTACTGGCAAGCTTTGGTGTCACCTCCATGGCTTGGTGCCACCTGCATGGCTTGGTGTCACTTGAAGAGTTTGATGTACCCTGCAGGGTTTGGTGTCACATGCAGGGTTTGGTGACACTTCCATGGCTTGGAGTCACCTGCAGGGTCTGTGTCATCTGCATGGCTTGGTGTCGCTTGCAAGGTTTGGTGTCCTCTGCAGGGTTTGATGTCACCTCCATGGCTTGGTGTTACCTGCAGGGTTTGGTGTCACCTGTAGGGTTTGGTGTAACTTGCAGGGTTTGGTGTAACTTGCAGGGTTTGGTGTCCCCTGCATGGCTTGGTGCCACCTGCAAAGTTTGGTGTCACCTGCAGGGTCTGGTGTCCTCTGCAGGGTTTGGTGTCACCTGCAGGGTTTGGTGACCCCGGCAGAGTTTGGTGCCACCTCCACGATGCCAAGCAGCCCAAGGAACACCTACCTGTGCTCAGCCAGGGCAGCTCAGCCATGCCAATCCCCCAGCAAGGTGGCACCTGTGACTCAGGCAGGGCCACTTGGTGGCAGTGGGCTGTCAGTGCAGCCCCTGGACAGTGTCCAGCAGGATCTCACGGGACGTGCTGCTCCCTGCAGGGAGTGAGACCCCTCTGGGGCAGGGCAGAGGTGCCCCCAGGGACCCCCCAACACCGGGGTTGCCAGGGCAGGGCTTCCACTGACCCCACCCGGACCCAGGTGATGTCACAGGGCCCTTGGGGACACCCCACTCCCAGTGGATTCCATGGGGGATTCCAACCCCAGGGGATGTGCTCCTGCCCCAGGGAATTGTGCTGCCCTAGGGAATTGTGCTGCCCTAGGGAATTGTGCTGGCCCAGCCCTGCAGGGACCCTGGGATGGGGCTCCCCAGTCCCTGCCCCGCTCCAATGGCCCCAGGATCACGCAGACTCTGGGGTGACCCTGCCAGCTCTACAGCAGCTGGACACCTCTTCCAGAGCACGGGAAGCATTCCCAGAGCTGGCCCAGGAGCCAGGAAAGGCCCTGGGCACTGCAGGGAATGTGGCAGGGCCGTGGGATGGGGCAGGGGTGTCACAGGGACAGGGCAGGGGGCAGAGGGGAGGCTGCAGGAATGTGGGAGGGATGCGGGAGGGAGGCCAGAGGGATGCGGGGAGGAGGGGTCAGGGATGCTGGAGGCATCTGGCAGGATATTTTCCCAGGGATTTCTGACTAGCAAAGAGTGTTTAGTTCTCAAACAGACTTCAAGTGATCACTTCATTCCCCCTGAAACTTCCAGAGAAAAGCAGTTATTCTCTCCTTACAAAGCCAACCCAAATGTGAGCTCTCTGGAGGAAGGAGCAGCTGCTGGGATCCCCCAGAGCCACATCCAGCCCTGTGGTATTTGCTGAGACCCCCACTGTTGGAAGGAAAGGAAGGAATCTGACCCCATGTTCTCAGAAGGTTAATTTATTATTTTATTATCTATATTATATTAAAGAATGCTATACTAAAACTACACTAAACTATACTAAAGAATACAGAAAGGATACAGACAGAAGGCTAAAAGATAATAATGAAAAACTGGTGATTCTCTCCAGAGCTCTGACAAAGCTGGACAGTGACTGGTCATTAAGTAAAAACAATTCACATGAAACCAATGAAGCATGCACCTGTTGGTAAACAATGTCCAAACCGCATTCCAAAGCAGCAAAACACAGGAGAAGCAAATGAGATAATTATTGCTTTCATTTTTCTCTGAGGCTTCTCAGCTTCCCAGGAGAGAATCCTGGCAAAGGGATTTTTCCAGAAAACATGACGGTGACACAGCCCCACACAACCCTGGTGCTGCCTGCCCAGGGCTGTCCCCGTGGCTGAGCTGTGACACCGTGTCACACAAACCACAGCCCCGTGGAGCAAAGAGCTGAAATTTATTTCCTGTGAGCTGCAGGGGACCAGGCACACGCCAGGGTGTTACTGTGCATCCCTGGTGTCAGCTGAGGAATCACACCTTTGTTTTTCAGGCTCTTCCTTTTTCTGGTAAAGGCTTATTGTGGTCAAGGCTCTTCTTGTGCCTTGGTTATCCCTGCTGTGACCACAGCCCTGAGCGGGCACAGCTGCAGCCACAGCACAGCTGGCACAGCTGCAGCCCTGCAAATCCCCTTTTTTCCTTCTGCTGCAGCTGCAGCAGCTCCTTTCCCTGGATCCACCCCCAGTGCCCCGTGAGGATGGTGGCAGGAGCAGGGAGTTCATCTCTGCTTTCTCCTCTCCATCCCCACGAGCTGGGAGTGCTCTTGGAGCAGCTGCTCTGCCCACTCTGTCACATCCCCTGTGGCTGCCTGGGCACTGCCAGCACTGCAGGTGATCAAACACCTCCACCAGCTCTTTATCTTGCCTTTCCCATGGAGGAGGATGGCTCCTTTGGGTGTTTGGGAAGAGCTTTCATGGCAGCAGTGATTGCCACGGGGACTGTGAATTAAAGCAGAGGCAGAGCCCTCCCAGACCTCTGTGCCCTGTTCCCTGTGCCAGCACTGGGGCAGCTCCTGTGGTGAAACCTGCACAGAAACACCCACCTGGTGCTCTGTTGAGTCTTAACTTCTTTTTGCCAGGGTTGGGATTAAATCACAGGATGGTATTTCTTGTTGGGACTCAGATGATTATTAGTTCTGATCTATGTTACAGTTTCACAAACCCTGAGTTCTACAGCACTGCACTCTAACAAACTAAAAATGGAGCCCCATCTCTCTGCTCTGGGTCCCTGCACATCAATGGGTGACATTGTACAGATGGGAATTTGGGGACATGAGCACAGCTCAGCAGGATGCCAGGGGCTGGTGCTCAGCTTCAATCAGGGACAGCAGCACCTTTGTGCCGCAGGGACTGGTCCAGCTCTGAGCTGACAGCAGCTCCCAGGTTATCCGGAGTCCTTTTTGGTGATAAAAAGCAAACACACCCTAAACACGTCCCCCTGCAGCACCTCCTGGTTCAGAGCCTGCAGGGCCAGGGGCACTCTCGGTGCTCAGAGCCCTTCACTCCTCACTCACAGATACACTGGGTGTGTTTTTAGTAGGATGCAAAACCCCCTGTCCAACAGGGACGGGAGAGAGTGGGGACAAAGGCATGGTGTGATTTTTGAGGTCACTCAAAACACTGAGGTAATTCAGTGGAAAGTCTTTTTCTGCTGTAATCTCACTCTCCATGCCAGGTTGTTGCTGCTGTATTAGAGAAAGGCAGAGCGTGTGGGAGGTGTGAATTAATGTTACCGCACTGGGAAGGTGGTGACGACCGGAGATCTCACAATGATGCACATCAGGCTCCCTCCTCAACAGGGCTGTGAGCAACTGCAGTGGAAAAAAAAAGGGACATAACTGGTCTTTTAAGAAAGAGCTGCGAGACACCGGCGTCAGCAGCTGCTATTTCAGAGCACAGACACTCACCTCCTCTCTCCCAGGACAAGTGTTAACCTTTAAATGCAGCATTTCCACTTTCTTCCCTTTCACTCATGACTTTGGGGCTCTTTTTCTGTCCCTGTGCAGTTGTGCAGAATTTTGGGGCTCAAACACAACTCCCCCACTTCTCTTCCACGCTGAAATTTGAGATTTCACAGTGGTGCTCACCAAAAAGGATTATATTGCCCCTGTTCCTTCAAGGCATGGCATAAATAATGCATTTCCATTCCCTTCTGGATTTGTGTTTTGCTGTTCCTTTTTCTCCTCATTTTCAAGGTTTTTTCCTCCCCATGCTCCCCACTTGCTAAAGCCACTCGAGTTTCCCCATTGAGGGCCTGTGGCTGTCACGTGCCACGAGCTGCTCCATCCACACCCCCCCACGCCCCATCCCTGTGCTGCCACAGGTTTTCCAGCACCATAATCTCCCTGTGGCACCCAGGACTTGGACATCAGCCTCATTTCTTGTCCTTCCTGGACCAATTCTCCCGGAGATGTGGCTGGAGCTGAAGCTCCCCAGCTCTGGTGTCAAGAAGAGCTGGCCAGGAGCAGCTCTGATCTGTGTGGTGAGCAGGGACAGGAGGCCAGGAAGGGCTGGAGCTGTGCCAGGGCTTGGCATGGAGCTCAGGGAAAGGTTCTTGCCCCCGAGGGTGCTGGCACTGCCCAGGCTGCCCAGGGAATGGTCCTGGCCCCAAGGCTGCCAGAGCTGCAGGAGCGTTTGGACAGCGCTGCCAGGGGTGCTCAGGGTGGGCTTGTTGGGGTGGCTGGGCAGGGACAGGGGCTGGATTTGATCCCTGTGTGTCCCTTCCAGCTCAGGATATTCTGGGATTCTGTGGATTATTTTAACTCTCCTGGCATCCCAACTTTCCCATTGTTTCCAGTTCAGGTGCTGAGGCAGGTCTGGAGAACAAGGGCTCTGTGACCCACAGGCTCTCCTGTCCAGGAAATGTTACTCATTTCTTCAGCATTCTGAACACCCCACAAAAAGTCACCTTTAGGCACCTCCAGGGTTAAATCTCTTGGGGCTGAATCACTGGGGGACAGGCTTCTCCCAGTCAGGCTCCAGCACCAGCTGGGGGTGGCTACTGGGAGCCTCTGCCCCAATTTTCCACCCAGACAGAGCGCCCCTGTTCAGGGGAAATGAAAGTTCCTGTGCACGTCCTGTACCAAACCTGCAGCAATTCAGGAGAAGTGGGATGAGGCTGAGCCTCCTCCTGCAGCCAGCAGCTCCCCAGGGCCAGGCAGGACCGGGGGGCTGAGCCTGGGGAAGGACAAAAGGTGCTTGGGGAAGGCAGAGAAAACCCCAGGTGGAGGATCCCTCTGTGATGGATGAGTAATGTGGTACTTGACTCTCACAATTAAAAGGCAAATATCCTGTATACGTGTTAAGAGAAGTTTCATAGATTTATAGTTGTGTTTTACCCCCTTGTGTTGTTCTCAGGGGGTGGCCTGGGTTTGGGATATTTGGGAGGGTGGGATTGTTACCATGGCAGCACCTGACCTCCAATTGAGATTTAAGGAAGTGATCTCCACCACTGGACAGTGAAGAAGGAGCCAATGGACAGAACTTTGGGAGGAGCTAAAGGGTTAAAAGGCAAAACCTCCATTATGTGGGTGAGCACATGGTGGGAAAAATCCTCTGCTCCTGGCGCCGTAATATTTTCTCTATTCAGTCTTCTGTTGTATTTTTGATAGGGTTTTAATAAACCTTTTACATTTTTGGAAGTGAGTATCATTTCTCACACCAGGGATACCGAAGGGAATTGTGCAACTTCTCATATCCCAGCTCTGCTTCCCGAGGGAGGAGCAGGGGTGGAGGGGGATGTGCAAACCCCCCGGGCCAGGAGGAATCTCTGTGCTGCTCCTCATCCTCCCACTCCCACTCTCTGGGCATCCAGCTCCCTGTTTGTTTGGAATTAGAGGATTTAGTGATCAAATTTAATGCTGAAGTTGCAGCCTCTGCTTCAAAGGCATTAAGAACAAAAATAGGTTTTTTTCTGATGAAAGTGCCTGACTCACTGAGAGTTCTCAACTGCTGCTTTAGGGCCAAGTGTCTCAGAAAATGAGAGAGGAAGCTGCTGTGAGAGGCTCAGCTCTCAGCACTTGTCACCAAATATCCCCAAAGACTCCCCTGTCCCTCCCAATGGAGCAATCCCCAGCTCGTTAGGATTTGGGTCAAAAAGATTATTAAAAATTAAATAATTTCAATCTTACAGTGTTTGATTTCATAGCCCCAGGCAGGGCAGAGCATCAATATTTGCCCCCTAAATCCAGCTCGGCTTCTGAACTTTGGCAGCAAAGGCTGAAGAGCAGGGAACTGCAAGGGGCACCTGGGCTTGGAGTGAGATTCAGAAATGAAATAATCATAGATAATAAATGGTACTAAATGAAACCCAACCCCAGAGTGTTTACAGGAGGTGAATCCCATCTCCCAGGTGACATCCAAGCTGTGGGGATGTGGTCAGTGAGGTGCTGTGACAGGTCCCACCTCAGCCCCTCCCCAGGGCAGCCACACTCAACATCCTTTGAGCACCACCAGCATCCTCCAACCACTGAGAAAACAGTAGCTTTTAACTGAAATCTCCCAAATTCTGCCCAGTTTGTCAGGGAGAGTCCTTTTTCCCACAGTGAGGGGCTCAGGAACTTCAGCCCTGTGGTTGTGCTGCTCCCACAATGAATCATTGAGTGACAGACCTGTGGCCACCAGGGCTCTTTTTCTGTCCCTGTGCAGTTGTGCAGAAATTCAGGGCTCAAACACAACTCCCCTACTTCTCTTCCATGCTGAAATTTGAGATTTCACAGTGGTGCTCACCAAAAAGGATTATATTGCCCCTGTTCCTTCAAGGCATGGCATAAATAATGCAACAGCATTTCCATTCCCTTCTGGATTTGTGTTTTGCTCTTCCTTTTTCTCCTCATTTTCAAGCTTTTTTTTTACCCACAACTCTCAAACACTGAGGAATTCAGGAAAATTGTTTATGCCACAGGGAAATGCAGGAACAAGTAGGAAAATTGCTTGGGTTGTATTAAAACTTTCTAATTTTGTCTAATTTGTGGGAGCAGATTGGGGATAGGTCCTGGTGCCACTCAGCTGTGTCTCCCATGGATGCATTTCCATTTGCTCCAAGGGCATTAGGGAATTAATAAAATCACGCCAGCCACCTCCACATTTTCTAGAAAGGTTATTTCATCCTGAAGAAAACCCCCAATTTTTTCAAGTAAATTCCAATACAGAGATTCCTCTCCTTTCACTTTGGTCACAGAAATAAGACCCAAAAGTGCAACTTAAAATCAAAATCTTTGACATTCAGCAGGGCGGAGGGAGGGAAATGCTGACAATAGGAAAAGCAGGATCAGATCATGCCTCTTTCACCTGCCAGGGAGGGAAAAATGAATTCCCTGGGCAGCTCTAATTGCTGAAGAGCAGGAAAACTTCCTAGAAAGGATTTTCCTGCCCTTCAGCTGGGGAGCAAAGAGAGCAGAGGCAGCACATCTGGAGCTGAAGGTGACCAGGAGGCCACATCTGGATGGCTGCTCTGACATCCTGTGGCTGCATTCCGGAGGAAATCTGGGGGGATCAATAACAGCCTTAATTTTTTTCCTCTGATCTCTTCCAGAAGAGGAACCTCTGGCAGCTGAAGCAGCGATTTTGTGTCAGCAATATTCAGAATTTCTGACATGGGAACCAAACAGAGATGGCAGAGCAGAGGGAGGCTCAGGGCATCCCTGCCATGGGAAGGGACAATCCTGGAGCAAAAATTCCTGACCAGCAGAGCCTCCTCTGCAGGGTTTGGTGGCTGTGGGGAACATGGGGGAGTCTCTCCTGCTCAGAGACACAACAAACTCCTCACACCTCTTGCCACTGCTCCATCTGTAAGGAAAATCTTCCCCTCTGCCTGGGCAGCACTTCCCTTTCTACCAGGGTGCAGAGAATAAAGCTTGACTTCCCAAAAGCTGGGCTTTGTTGGGCCAGAGCAGCACTTGCACATAGAAAAGTTGGAAGGGACCTTAAAGTTCATCCAGATCCAACCCTCAAGCATCTAATATTGTCCCCCACACCTCTGTGACCCTTCCAGCTGTGCACCAGATGTGTGGGGGGTGTTGATCTCTGCATGCACCAGGGCTGAGCCAGCCCTGGAGCTCCGGGTCTGTGAAAAGGGAGGGATAAACCAGCAGGAAGAGCAAACAATTCTCAGGTTTAAAGACAGTAAACCAAGAATTCTGGAGAGACTTGGGGGACTTTTACCCATAAAAGTGAATTTGGGGTTGTAGGTAGACTTGGTTCACATTTCAGGCCAAGCCATCAATAACTGAGGGAGTTTGGGCAGAAAAAAAAAAAAAAAGCAGAAATAAAGACTACACAACCCTGAGCGAGGTCTAGAGAGCTCAGCACAGCTCTACCACAACCTCCTGCAAAACAGAGAGGGGGAAAGTCAGGAAAAAAACACTCCTGAGCAGGGCACTGGGGCTGTGTCTGCTCCAGCGAGCCCGGGCTGCACCAGGGCTGACGAGAAATTGGGTGGGGACACTTGGGCCACCTTGTGAGAGGTTTGGGGACCAAGGTTGAGCTGGGAGCAGGTTTTAGCTGTTCCTTTGCCCCACCCAGCCCGAACACCTCCCAGCTGTGATGATTTTCAATACCTGAAAAGAACAAAATCAGAACCAGGCCAGCTCAATTCGCCCTGGAGTGCTGCTCTCTGAACAGTTTTGAGGTCGGGGAGTTGCCAAACCTCCCCTGCTCCCTCTGATGTTCTAACGCTCATCAGGTTTGAGTAAAGCTGTGAGAAATGAGAGCTTGTGGTCTTCAGGAGAACTGAGACCACAAACCTGGCCTGGGATGAATAATTTGGTTGCAGTATTCAGCAGGTTCCTGGAGAGACCTCTCTGTTTCTCTTTGTTTTCTGCAAGAGGAAGTTTTAAGATGTGATAAGAGAAAGATTGAAGCTGGAAGGCAGCTCCATAAATCTGAGTGTCCTGCACCCAAAATAGCCCAAATAATCCCTTCATCCCAGCACCTTGCTGTGAATGACTGCACATGGAAAAGGATTTGGGGGAATAAGGAATTTAGGCAGCAATTCCCAGCTTTTTGCACCGAATTGCAAAATCTTCTTTTTCCTTTTTGTAAGCCAAAGGATGGAGCTGCAGTTGAGGGGACACAGGAGGCTGAGGTCATCCCAGGGGATGGTCAGGGGGTGACCTCAGCTCTGTCCCAGCCTGACCCTGCTGTGGAAGGACAGATGGACCTCACAGACATTTTGAGGTTTATCATCACAAAATCCCCATTGGATAAATCAGGCCAAGAATTCCATGGCTGTGCACATCTCCAGCCCTGGAAATCCAACAGGCACCAAAACATTGCCCTGTGCAATTTCCTCTGCACTCAGCAGCTCCAGAGGTGCTGATCCTCAAGTTCTGTCCCTTCCAACAACAGGGATATGGGTGGGCACATAAAAATCCTCCACTATCCTTAAAACCCCCTCTAAATACCTTTAGTATACCCTCCAAACCCCAGCTTTTCCCAACACTTTTCCAGACAGTGCCTGAACAGTCCTGGGGTGACTGAGCCAGGCCGGGAACTGGGACCAATTTGCACAAAGGAGGGGATTTTCAAATGGGGAGGGTGTGAAGGAGAATATATATAATATCTGTCTATCTATCTATCTATCTATCTATCTATCTATCTATCTCTCTATCTCCCCCTCTTGTTTGAAATATGATTGAAAGGTATATATATATCACATCTCTCCCTCTTGTTTGAATTATGAATACTGTTTTGACTGTTTTGTTGAACTTCTGTTGGATACACTGAAGTAGATGATGTATAAATATTATGATAACTATGATGACAATTAGTACATATATGTTTATTCTTTAAAGTTTTCTTTAAATTGGTGTAAGGCTTAGTTAATCAAATAGATTATTTAATGATGATCTTTTTTGACTTTGAGTTTGGTTATATTTCCTTGTAATTGCTGTATGTTCTTATGTATAGATACTGAATGGTTGCAGAAATTCATACAATATATTTTACCAAAGTCTTTATATTTGTGTCTATGTACTAACAAAAGAAAATTAATAGTTTGTTTTGTAGAGTTGTATGTCTTACACTTTGAACGTTAGTTAACAAATTGGTCAGTGTAAGAGAAATAGTATTAATTGTTTACTTCATTAAGTAAACGAAGTAAATGAAGATTAACAACTTAGTTTATTAAATTCCTTCAAGACAAGGGAGATATAGGGGGGGACAAGGCTCAGCAGGAAAGGGACAGGACCAGCAGAGCTGGCCCAGCAGGCAGGGAGCAGCTGATAAGGCCAGCAGGAGATAAGGGGCAGAAAAGCTGCCTGTGGGCAGCACTCAGCCAAACCCCACACGATCTCTGTGTAGGAAGCAGCAAAGCCCAGCCTAAACCCCAGTCCAGAGGCTGTGACTCACGCCAGGGTCAGAGCAGGTCCACCAAGAACTCAGAGAAGTGATGCTGCATTTCCTCCCCACTCCTGCCCAACCAGCCCCTTCCCTCTGCAAACCCCCCAGGCTGGATTTGGGAAGAACCCCAACCCTCTGCCCTGCAGGGACCCCAAGAGCTCTCCCTGAGCTGCAGGTCAGGCCTGACCCTGCCGAGCTCCCCTGGGACTTGACGGTGCAAACACCAACCCAGGGCATGATGATTATTTTCTTTTCCACAAAAAGACCAACCCACTTCTCTAGAAATGCTTCTAGGAGTGATGAAACATTAAATGGAAAGGATTCTCTGGGATGGGAATGGGGAAATTCAGTTTGATCTGAACAGTGTCTGCTCTCCTGGGTGAGAGGGGCCAGGATGCAATGCAGAGTGCAGCTCATTTTCAGATAGTTAATGCTGCTTGTACAGTATGGTTTGGAATTTTCCCTTCATATTATTTTATAATGCTAGAAATAGAACCAAAATTAAATTTAAAATTGATTTTTGAATCAGCTTTGCTGTCCCAGGGGTTCCCCAGTATGTGAGCAGGGCACTGTGAGGGCAGCACCTCTTTCCACAAGTCATTGCTGACGTTTTGTGCCTCAGCAATGATTCAGTTTGGGGCCTGAGCCTAAGCTAAAGGTCAGCATTAACTCACACTCTGAAGGGAGGGTTCTTTTCTCATCTCCCAGCCCAGCTCTGCAGTGTGTGACACACAGTGCCTGAAATGGGTGGGATTTGTTGGGTTTTTTGGAGTTCACTGTATCTGGCGACAGAGAAATTCCCTTTTCTGAGGCACAGGCATGGAGAAGCATTTGGATGAGGCTTTGGCTCCAGCTGGACTTGTCCCCAAAGCTGGGAGGTGCTCCGCAAACCCCAGGGAGAGCAGCAGCAGCATCACCCACCCCCACCTCCCCTGAGCCAGAGTCTCCAGTTCCTCCTGGCAAATGAATCCTTCCTGAAATCCTCTCCTTATTTTTTGACCCCCATGGTCCCTTGCTGCAGGGTTGAGTCACGAGCTGCACGAGAAAAATCCATCCTGCAGTTTTTGCAGAGCCTCTGCCCACTTTCCCTGGGTGCCAGCTTGTTCTGAGGTGTGAAAGCACTGAGCAATTTTCCCCTGCTCCCATTCTCCATGTCCCTGGAAATATATTTAGGTGTCTGCAGCGTGTCCCTCTCAGGTACCTCCTGCCAGGCAAAGGCAGAACCTCCATGTCCTGGCAGATAAAAAATACTGGAATCATTTTCCAAAGAGGAAATATCTCCCTTGTCTCCCCCTCTTAGGATACACAGAGGAATTTTTATTCTATAATGCAGAGCCCAGTAATTAATCAGCTTGAAAACTGCCTGAAATTACTTTGGAACAAAGACTAATTAAAGAATTAACTAAGCCTAAGCAGAGGCAGGAATAGCTCAGCTCACTTCCAGCCCAGCCTCAGAATTGGTACAACAATGGCTCTTTCCTGAGGGTGTTACTGGATGTGGAACATGGGATAATGGATGGGGATGGATGATGGATGGATGGATGGATGATGGATGGATGATGGATGGATGGATGGATGGATGGATGGATGATGGATGGACGGACGGACGGATGGATGGATGGATGATGGATGGATGGATGGATGGATGGATGGAATGGATGGGTGGATGGATGGATGGATGGATGATGGATGGATGGATATTCTCCATGCAGGAAATTTTCTAGGGCAAAGCAGCAAAGGAGCAGTGAAGGCATGGAAGGAGGGGAAGAACCATCTCCACCTGCATCTCCTCCAGGTGAGTGACCCTGGAGGGGAGGAAAGGAAAACCTCGAGCACAGGAAAGAGGGGAGCAGGGGTGGGAACAGATGTGGGACCAGGGCTGGCATCTTCTGCTGCTTTTCCTGCTGCTATCCCACCCTCCCACTGCCTCCACAGGCATCCAACAGCTCCCGGTGCCACCAGCCCCAACTCCAAACCGGGTTTGGCCCTTGGTTTGTGTAAGATCAGGGACACAGCAGACAGGAAATGTTACTCATTTCTTCAGCATTCTTAACACCCCACAAAAAAATCACCTTTGGGCACTTGCAGGGTTAAATTTCTCTGGGTTCAATCACTGGGCCACAGGCAGGAGGGATGGGAGGGACAGGAGGGTTAGGAGAGATGGCAGGATTAGGAGAGACAGTAGAATTAGGAGGTGCAGTAGGGTTAGGATGGACAGCAGGGTTAGGAGGGAGAGGAGGATTAGGGGGTGCAGCAGGGTTAGGAGGGACAGCAAGTCCTGGAGGCAACATGTGAACCTCAAATCCATCCTACAGATTAAACTGAGCTCTCTCCCACCCCCTCGCTGCATCCCAAATTCTTGGCAAGCACACAGAGCCAGCCCAGCAGGGAAAAATCCTGATTCCCCCCGGGACTGGGAACAGCAGGAATAGGAGGGAGGTGATTTCTTTCAGTAAAATCGTTTCTGTGCCTCCTCCTTGCTGTGGGCTGTCCCTGCCGCTTGTGAGGGGAAGAGGGGACAGCCGGAATGGGGCAGGAAATGGAACCACGTGTGGTTTCCTTTAATCTGCAGAGCATCACTACCTCGCGTTTCACCCTGAGCAGCGGCTGCAGCTCTGGTTTCCCCTCATGCCAGAGGTACAGGAGAGCCCCCCCTTGTGCCCTGGCAGCTGTGCCAGAAGCTCTGCCCATTTCTCTGCACTAATCCTGGCCCTTGTGGGGTGTCCCTATAAACAGTGGTGAGCCGGGGCAGAGCCCTACATCCCAGTGCTGGAGGGTCTGTGCTGGGAGCTGGGGTCCTGCTGTGGGAACTCGGGCACAGACAGAAGGAAAACAGCTCTATGGACAGAGGAATGAGTGCCCACAGCTCTGTGCTTGTTCCCACTTGTTCTCACTGGATGAATTTATCATGCTGGCTGCTCCTGAGGGGCAAAGATGCAGATCCAGTCCCAACAGTCAAACCAAGACACCTTTTGCAGCTCTTGCAAACAGAGTTTTATTGGGTACCTGTTGGTCCCTCCCCCAGTTCAGATCCCTTGTACAGCTCCCACTCAGTGCCCTCTTTTCCAAACCAGTTTGAGGGATTGTTCCATCCTCTGTCAGGCAGTATGGGCTGTCCTTTTGCAAGGTCCTATTATTGTTGCATTCCTTCATTGGCTATGAAATTACTCCTAGAAAAACACTCTTGTCAATTGTCCTTATTCTCCAGAGCCTAAAGTTTTCATGGATCATGGGATGGTTTGGGTTGGAGAGACCTTAAAGCCCGTGCAGTGCTACCCTTGCCATGGCAGGGACAACTTCCACTGTCCCAGGCTGCTCCAAGCCCTGTCCAGCCTGGCTTGGGCACTGCCAGGGATCCAGGGCCAGCCACAGCTGCTCTGGGCACCCTGTGCCAGGGCCTGCCCACCCTGCCAGGGAACAATTCCTAATTCCCAATCTCCCATCCATCCCTGCCCTCTGGCAGTGGAAGCCATTCCCCGTGTCCTTGTGAATTATCTCTTTCCATGTTTCCTGCAGGCTCCTTCAGGCTCTGGAAGGCCACAGTGAGGTCATCCCAGAGTTTTTTTCTGAATCCCAGCTCTCCCAGCCTTTACTCCCAGCAGAGCTGCTCCATCCCTCTGATCATCCTGGTGCCTCCTCTGGATTTTCTGCAGCAGCTCCAGCTCCTCCCTGTGCGGGGCCCCAGGGCTGGGGCAGCTCTGAAGTCTCACCTGAGGGGACAGAGGGACAGACAAACAAAGGAACAGGAGAATCCCTTGAGCTGGAACTGATGAGGTGGAGACTCCCAGAGGATCTGAGCTGGGATATTGAGCTCTACTGTCAGCTCTGGTTCCCAGCAGGGCCCTGGAGCTCTTCTGTCTTTTGCGGCATGGGACACAGACTGAAAATGTGTGGTTGGGGCAGAGGAGAACAGCTTGAAGTTGTTTTTTCACTTTGAGATCTTCTTCCATCAGACTGGGGCTGATGGAATCATCAGATTGGGTCGGTCTTGTCCAACATGTCAAAAAATGTTTGGGGCTGACAGACACAGCACCATCAGAACTGCAGGATCATCCTTTTCTTGGGAAAAGAGACAAAGCAGGAAAGATCTGAGGAGAGGAAGTCACAGCTGTACCTGGAGTCCATCCCTGAGAATTCTCTTTGGCTTGAAAACTGAGGAACAGCTCCAAGCAGGCTCCAGAGCCCTGCAGGAGGCTGCTCTCCCTGAGGCTTTCCCAAAGGACAAGCAGGCAGAAGTCAGGATGGACAGGGACTGGGTCCCAGCAGATGCAGGAATACAAACACCATGTGCAGCTTGTGCCTGTTTGATAATGGGTTGCCAAATACATAAAGATCAGGTTTGAAAATGCCTTTTTTAAAGAAGTAAGCAAAACTAAAATATTTTTGTATTTCAATAATAATAATAAAATAATATTTTGTCTTCCATAATAACAGTTGCAAAGATAAATGAACTCTTCTGGACCACAGCATGTCTGGAGACAGAGAAAGACTTTGTTCTCTCTGGAGATAAATGGTGGTAAACTGGAATATAGTGCAGGAGGTCCTGCTTTCATTTCTTGTCAGTGTAAATCCACATTCCCAGAGTCACAACCCCTTTCTATTTTCTCCAGACAGCTGAGGGGTCTGAAACTGGTTCCATCAACAGTTTCCTGTGTCAGGTAATTCTGACTTCAGGCATGTTGGTGAGGATGAAGGCGGTGATGAAGCAAAGGTCACTACAGTAGTTGATAACTCCACCAGATGTAGTGGTGTCACATTGTGTGACCATCTCCCCTGTTTTGGCCTCTTCCTGCCCCTTCACACCTCCAGTTTGAGCTTGCTGTGGTAGCAGAGCCACCAGTGAGACCAGGGGGTGACCACAGGGTCCTGGCCAGCTGCAGTTGTGCTGTAGTGATGCAGCCCCAGAAACTCCCTCAGCATCTACACAGAGCAGGGAAAATTATGTCCATCTTTGGACAAAAAGAGATTTCCCTCTCACCTTGTCCGTCCAAACCCTTTGTTCCCTTGGAATGTCTCACTCTGGCCCCACAGCAGCCGTTCCTGTGCTGCCTCAGTGTGAGTCCAGCCCAGTCTCCTCCAGAGTGCCCAGGGCTTTGCTCTTAATCCGGAGCTTGTGCGGGAGGGCAGCAAAGCTCCGGCCCTTCAGCTGCTCTTCCGAGGGGCAGGGCAGGCTGCAGGAAGGCACAGGAGAAGTTTTGGGCACTTGTTGCTCGTCATCTTCATCCGACACCACGGTGCTGCTCTCCTTCCTGGCCTCAGCCGTGCCGGGTGATGGGCACAAGAAGCAGGCGCTGCCCAGCCAAGGGCAGGGGAAGGGGTGTTTGTCTGGGAAGGGGTAGCTGAGGAATGGGGAGCAAACTGTGGGGCTGAAGGATGCATCAAACTTTTGGGGGCTGAAGGATTCCTCAAATCTTTTGGGTTGCTGGAGGCCACGTGTGTCCATGGGAGCGGGTTTGGAGCCGCAGCCAAGGATGTTTGTGGAGGGGTTGAAGGTTTTGCAAGGAAACTCAGCCGGTTCTAGCACCTTGGGCACAAAACTCTTTTGGGCAGGGCAGCAGGAGTCACCAGCAAAGGGCTCCACACCCAGCAGGGGTGAGGCTGCCCGGTGCCCCCTGAGGTAGAGCCCGAGGGGGCGGCTCTGGTATGGGCTGGGTGCGGGGCTGAGGAGCCCGAAGCGCAGCTTGAGGGACAGCAGCTCGGTCCTGAGCACGGCATTCTCGCGGCTCAGCGCTGCCAGCTGGCTCTCCATGGCCACGTCGTTGAGGCGCCGCTTCTCCCGCGAGCGCTTGGCGGCCTCGTTGTTCTTGCGCCTCTTCTCCCAGTACGTGGTGTCCTTCTTGTCGTCCGGCATGAATTCCCTCTTCCGCCGGGAGTGTCCGCCCGCCTTCCCCAGGAGCAGCTGGGCCCGGCCCCGCCGCAGCAGCAGCTCGCTCTGAGGGGCCAGGAAGTTCTCCATGGTGGTGGAGAAGGCAGCTGGGCTTCTGTTGGAATGAGAACATTCATTAGTTACCTCTAATGGTGCTGTTAATTAGTGCCATTCGGTAAATTAATATCGGGATGGAGTTCTTTTTTGTCTCTGTGTCTTAGGCTGGAAATGGGGGTGTGTATTCTGTTCCTATCTGTTAGAGGTGGGGCAGTTATCTCTGTTCATTGGCTTGTCAGCTCCTATTCTGAATCTGTCAGTGTTGTTTTGTATTACTGCATTTTTTATCTTTGTAAAAATTTTCTTCTCTAATAAAGAACTGTTCTTACTACTCCTATATCTTTGCCTGAGAGCCCCTTAATTTCAAAATTGTAATAATTCAGAGGAAGGGGGTTTACATTTTCCTTTTCAAGGCAGGCTCCTGCCTTCCTTAGCAGATACCTGTCTTTTCAAACCAAGACACTCTGTGACACACACGTGAATGAGGACAGCTTCTCCCACCTATTCCTCTCATCTTGGATCCACCTTTTCAAAATACTCAGATTCTGTAACATTTTCAAAATATTCAGGTTCTGATGTGTTAGCACATCAATCAGTCAATCAATCAATCAATCAATCACATCTTACCCAGGATGTCCAAAAACTGTGCATGACTGAGAAAACCCACACATTTCATCAGTGAACTGTCACATTTTATCTAAGTAACTTCAGTCAAGATGATAAAAATTAGTAGTGATCTCCTACTCATCTCAAGCTGCCTTACAGCGGAAATAAGAGTCATTAGCTCTGCTTGGGAGATAAGGAAGGCACAGGGAGAAGAACTGATTTACCTCAGGCACGGATTTGGGGTAGGAGCTGAAGCAGGGTTACAGAACAGCTTTGCTGTCACGGAATGATTTGTGTTGGAAGGGATCTCAAAGCCCATCCAGTGCCAGCCCTGCCATGGCAGGGACACCTTCCACTGTCCCAGGCTGCTCCAAGCCCTGTCCAGCCTGGCCTTGGGCACTGCCAGGGATCCAGGGGCAGCCACAGCTGCTCTGGGCACCCTGTGCCAGGGCCTTGCCACCCTGCCAGGGAACAATTCCTGCCCAATATCCCAGCTAAATCTACTCAGTGTCCATTTAAAGATATTTCAGAAAATCAGATCTCTTTTTAAGGTATCCCAAGCACCCAAGAAATGAAGCAGGAAAGATCTCTGGAGGATTTTGAGGATCAAACAATGTGAGAATGGATTAAATTAACTCCATCAAACATACACAGAGTTACACAAATATTGTACAGCAGAAAGGTGAGCACTGACCCTAAAATGCTGTTCAAGGCCTTTGATTCAGTGTTCCACTGCTTGTAGATGAAATCTTTATCTATGCAGGTTAAGAAACCTTCAGTCCTGGCCAGTTGTAATTACCAGTGACCTCTGCACAACTCAGACGTGCAAATCAGACCAATCCACATCTATTCCCTCTCCCAGTTTGTCCAGTGTGACCAGAGTTTTGTTCTGGTTTAAACAGGACAAGTCCCACCAAAGTGGTCTCTGCACAAATCAGTGGGATTTTGTAATTAAATACATTTGGAATGCATTTATTTTAATTTCTCCCTAAACTCTGGAGATCTCAAAGAGTACACAAAGGTTCTGAGCATAATGAACAAAAACAGACCAAAACAAAGAATGCCCTTTAGCATGAATAAGTTTGGGGTAATTCCTCCAGCTTGTGATCAAAATTACTGCTGACCTAAAAGCATCAAAAGGAGACTTTCAGCAAATGGATTTGTGCTTTTTCACAGTGTCAAGAGGCAGAAATGCAGTTTTTTCAGGGCTTAATCACTTAGCAGGAATGTTTCAGGTTTGGAGGTGACGTGAGTTGTTTGTTGAATGAGTCAAAGATCTACAGATGGTTTTTTCACTGAGTAAACTCCTCTCCCACAGTGGGCAGAGCAGGTTGTTCTCTCACCATCCTTCCCTTGCTCCTGGTGCCCAACACAAGGGGATCCTATGGGAAATTTCAGGATTACTGTTCCCAATATTCCCTGTTCAGTCAGCCTGGGAAGCATGGGGGGGAAAGGAACCCAAAACAGGCATTTGTGAGACAGAGCTTGAGCAAAGAACCTTCCTGAAAATCAATTTTTTTTTAACTTTTCCCACATGAATCCAACCCCTCACACTCCAAGCAACGGTGCCAAGGTGGGAATTTCCTTCAGAACTCAACACTTGAAGCACATGGACGTGAAATAGCAAGCAATGAGGGTTGAACCCAGGAGGAAAGGGAAGAATCAAACATTTCCACTTCCTTGGAGGTGGGGAAGGCCGGGAAGGAGGCTGGGTGTGAAGTGGGAGGCAGGGGAAGAAGCTCTTATCGTAGGCAGGATCTGGCCTTTTAAGGTCAAGGAATGAAGCCTGAGCTGGGCCAGTGTGTGAAAGCATCAGGGTTTAGGCCACAGAGTCTCACCTCTACCTGTTATTTTTATCTGCAGCCCAAAAATTCACACCAATGCCCACGCGAGCCTCGGGGCTCCTGGCGAGCGCGGCCTCCACCAGTGGAGAGCACAAAGTGACACCGAGCCTGTCCCCACAGGGCCCAGTGGAAATATTAATATTTACAGTGACATTAGAGCAATTTGGTCAGGTGAATTATGCAACCAAGAGTTTCTAAGGTGCTTTGGTGCCTGTTTTTTCTGCAGCTGGATGTATGAAAGAGATTTACCAGTGTCTTGCTTGAATATAGGCCGAGCTCTGTGTTATCTGCATCCCGGACAGAAAGCACCAAAATATTTGCAAAATTATGCTGTTTCTTTGGTTTTCACCTCTTTTTTGCACTAAATCTGCTGGTTCTGTTCAGACAGAGCTTCTCTCAGAAGCTCTGCTTCCCTAGAGAGCAGCCTTTGTGCTTCACCTCTGAGCAGGCCGAAAGCAAGGTTTGTTTTTTATATCAAGACTGTTAAATGCGTGAAGATAAGCAGTAAAACCCATCCTAATCACTTCTGCAATGCCTCTGATCAGCTGGGACGGACTAAATGTGCAGTGCCCTTGTTTAATGTGCACCTCTGTGAGGGTGAGGACATGCTGTACTCAAGGGTTTGCATTTGCTCTCTACCGCCCTGCTCAAAAGATCCTCATTTTTGGTAAAAACTTTTCCTCCCACTAAAAGAAGGCCCTTGTAGGGTTCAGCACTATCTCCCCTTCTTTCCCTTATCTCCCCCCTGAGCCACAGATCAGAAGGGACTCTGATGAGTTGGACTTTCCAGAAGAGTGTGCAAAACCCTCCAGGAAAAAACTCAATATCTCAGCGGAACTGATTCAGTGCTGCGCCCTGAGCTGATACACAATCAAACCGCCCCGAAATCAGCTTCTAAATCTCCCTTTGCTTCAAGCCCAAGGCAAGCCCTCAACCCTCAGATTATTCTTTTTGTTTCAAGGACGCAGTAAAACTAAAACCCTGCAAAGGGCAACCAGAACAGTTTCTCCAAACAAAAATTTTAACTCATTATTTGTCAGGAGTAAAGAAAATGAACTGAGATTGTCACGTAGTGGATCGCAAAGAAACAAAGGGAATCTTCATACAGCACAACTAAAATTTGGAGTTCTTTGCCTCAGGACAATGTAGTCAGCAAAAAAGGGACAAAGATCAAGCCTTGTTCAGCAGCGAGTGGTTATTGATATACAACTGAACCACAGTCATGGTTTTTACCGTGGGCTTAGAAAGGATGACATGGATTAAATACAAAATTCAATCCCTGTTTTACTATTTTATTATTACTCTCAGTTTCCTCCATTTTTAATGTGTAACTCTAAATTTTGCTACATCTTTCGATGGCTTCTCTAAATTGCAAAATTTTTCTTAAATCTTTGCACCTGTTTGTCCTTATATAAAATAATTATATCTACAACAATCAGTAAAAATTTGGTGTTTGAAATGTCATTTAAAAGCACAGCCAAGAGGAGCATTCATCACTAAAACATCAAAAATAAAAATCCAAGCATAAGCCTACATATATTTTAATTAAATAGGACAATCAATGTAATATAAAAGGGCACAGAGTGACTTGGCAGAACTTCCCTGTGTTGGAGATTTCTATTCTTGGCTCTGAAGTGAAAATTCAGATTTTAACAAGCAGAGGGAAGGAAACTTCCAGTGGTTTTTCATAAAACACCCAATTCCATTATGAAATTCACTGCCCCACAGATAATCTTTGGATCAAATTTTCATTCCCAATTTCCTGATCCCACTGGCTTCACCACCTGGATATATAAGCACCAATCCATGGGAACATCAGTGGAATTTACCTTTATTAAACTGGGCTCAGAATCTGGAATCTGGGGTTTAAATCTCACAGTTTGAGCCAAGCTGCCCTTGCTTCTAATCAATATAAAGGAGCTTGAGAGCTGCCTACTTTTCATCTTTTAAATTATCTCATCCTAAACTAAATCAAAATTCAGCTCTTAATCTCAAGTCACTCCAGCACATCAATATCAAACCCACAGGACTTATTGAGACTTTGCTCTGATAAAATGAGATAACTCTGATATTTTTCACTGATATGAGAACTTACAGTGATAAGATGAGGCCCAGGTGCTGATTTACATCAGAAACCTCTGAAAACTTCTCCCGAGGACAGCGTGCTGTGCAAACACTGCAAGCAGCAAACAAGTTTTTATCCCTGCTGCTGCTGCTTCTTCACCTGAGTAGTAAGAAAAAAATTAACCCTGTGGTTTGGTGGTATCTCAGGGTGCTCTTTAAAGCTCCCAGCCTGTTTAAGATAAAAGAGCTCCATTCTAATTACTCATATTCCTGAGTATTTGACATTCACACAGCACAGTGGTTAACAGGAGCTGTTGAGGAACACCTATTACTCACTTCTTATGTCTCAGTGGGAAATAACGTGGTATGGCGATGAAAAGAGGCACAAAAGGAGCAAAAAACAGAACCCAATGACCTGTGGCAGCCACTGCCGAAGGACTGGAAGCTTTAAACTCAAACTCAAACCAAAACTGACTCAGAAACAACCCCAGTGTGCCAAAGCCCCAATTTGCTGCATGTCTATTTTGAAAACACAAAATGATTGTTGGCTCCAAGTGTTAAATATTGCTGCAGGCCTGGCAATGGATTGCAGGGCATTTAATTTCCAAAATTAGGCATTTTCACCTTCAGCTTTTCTAAAATCACTCAAGCTTTGCATTCCTTTCTTGGAAGTTTAGATTTCAAGATCCCAGAAGGATTCTCCAGATCAAATTACAATTACTATTCATTATTATTACTGTCACAATTGCCATTACTATTACAACCATGGATGCTGAAATCCCCAAAATCACCTTTTCCTCTACAGATTCCAAGTCAAAAGGACACGATGAACTTCCTGATGTGCTAAAATTTTAAGCTCTAAGCTATTAAACCACCATCTCCACAGCCTAATCACAACAGGTTGTTTGTTGGAAACTCAGTACAATTAATTTTGTCTTTTTGGTCTTGAGGTAAGAGAGTTTAAAGCCTGGGAACCCACCATAAGATACCAAAGCAGCTGCTTCCTTGATTCCCCAGGCCCTGTGGTCCAAGCCCACAGCTCTGAGGCTGCTCTGCTAGGGGTAAGAAGCCTCAAAAGCTGCTCAGATATTCCTCAGGTTGGAACAATCTGACCTCTAAATTTGACTGTGGGTCTGTGACAGACCATAAGGCTGCAAAATGCTGAAAAGCCCCGAGGTGCTGCTGAACATTTACAAGTGGCCAAGTTTTGCATTTCTTGGTCTGCAAATGCCTCAGTGAGAGCTGCTGAATAATCACAGAATCAGAAAATAATGAATTTTCACAGTGTTTGCTCCATTTCAGTTGCTTCTCTGCCCGAGAAATCTGACCGTTCCCACCCTGGTTCAATGCAAGATATTCATAAATGTGGGTTGGTTTTTTTTCTTCTGGGAAAGGACTTTCAAGTAATCCTTTTTATTCCTCTGTTTTATTTCATAGTTTGGATGGATAGTATTGTTTCTGGGACAGTTTAGAAATAGTGGAATCAGAGATTCGAGTATTTCAGCCCAAAATTGAAATGAGCTCTGGAGTCCCCAGGATGGGATGGACCTGGAGCTGCTGGAGTTAGTCCAGAGAAGGTACCAGGATGATCAGAGGGGTGGAGCAGCTCTGGGAGGAAAGGCTGACAGAAATGGGAATGTTCAGCCTGGAGAAGAGAAGGTAAACTAATAGTGGCCTTCCAGGACATGAAGGAGCTCCAAGATGGAGAGATAATGTTTCCAAGGGATGGACGGACAGGACACAGGGAATGGCTCCCAGTGCCAGAGGGCAGGGCTGGATGGGATCTTGGGCAGGAATTGTTCCCTGGCAGGGTGGGCAGGCCCTGGCACAGGGTGCCCAGAGCAGCTGTGGCTGCCCCTGGATCCCTGGCAGTGCCCAAGGCCAGGCTGGGCAGGGCTTGGAGCAGCCTGGGACAGTGGGAGGTGTCCCTGCCACGGCAGGGGTGGCACTGGATGGAATTTAAGGTCCCTTCCAGCCCAAACCATTCCATCATTCTGTGATTCTATAAAAACTCAAAACAATTCAGATCTCGGTACTTTCATATAATTAATACTTATTTTTTTAAAGAACTAAAATTCTCCTTGGAAGCCAATTATGTCAGAAAAACAATCTGGACACTATGGAGCATTTTACAAGCATCTTTAGTTGCTCCTTCGTTGGACCCTGGCCCAGGAACACAGAACATGAATAATGGAATTATTCTTTTTCCCCTGGCCATTTATTCGAGATATCTGAGCTCTTTCATTCACATCAAACACTGCTGAGAGAGGCTGGAATTCCCCTCAGCTGACTAATGCCAACCAACCCAACCTGGCCAGGAGCTCCTGACACTGCCCCTCACTGAGATCGCACTCAAGCACAATCACAGAGACCAGACTGCAGGAGGAGCCCCTCCATATCAGACCTGTCTCCTTCAAAATATCATCTATAATATCATCTCTGATATCATCTATGAGAAAGGAAAGAGCACACAAAGCCTTTGTGCCCCTCACAGAGGGCAGGGATAAGCCTGACAATTCCTGGGATATTTCCAGCAGCCACTCTGAGGCTGCAGAAGGAACCTGCAGGGTGTGGCTGCATTTACCTTGGTGGCACTGCAGGAAAGCTTTTCCTGGCACTGGATCTTCACTCTGATGATGGGAGGAGAAGAGAAGGAGCCCAGGAGCTGGAGGAGCTCCTTGGAGGAGCAGTTGGATGCCCACGAGCGATGCGCGGCGAGTGCAGCCCGGCTTCCGCCCTCCTCCCCTCTCTGCCTACCCAGAGGGATGGAAAATTCCATCTGCTTCATACTGAATGTGACCAAAACTGCTGTCACAATAGGGTTTTTTAAAGAATGAAGATCGATGGGCAGAGATAAAGCTCATTATTATGTGAAGGTTACCCCACAGGTTACGGTGATGCCTCGGCAGGAGGAAGAAGTGAGAGGCGGCCACGAGCCCAAGGTAAGTCCCTTCCTCCCCACAGAACGTCACTGCAGGCCCTGAAATCCAGGAGGCCTAAACTGAAAGCTAAAATTAAGCACAGCCTAAGAGTTTTTTTTTCCTGAGATAAAGCCAGAAATGCTGGCTCAAGCAAGAACTGCCATTGGCCTTGACAACTCAGGGGATTCTGACCTGGAATTCCCAAGAACTCCAATTCAGAAGTCAAGACCCATCAGGAAATAATTGACCACATTTCTACTCTTTTGGAGGTGCAACCATATGTGGCCAGCAGGTCTTGAGGGCACAAGAAATCCCTATTTTAAAAGCAGAGTGGAATTCTGTCCTTTTGGTCATTTTTTATCATTTGCAAATGACAAAATCCCCCTGCTCTGCAGCAGCTGAAAAGGTGCGACTGTCACCTAGTCCATGACAACACTTCCAGAGGAAAAGCAGAACAAATCCTTATAAAAACAAAGACTTCCCCTCATTTTCGAAATCTATCCAGCAATCACCAGTCAGGAAAGAGCCTTCTCCTACATTTGATATTCCCAATTGCTTCTTTCATCTTTCCATGAGTCTCTTTCACAATGCCCAACCCAAAATATTTTGTACGACCCATGAAACTTCCAGGATCCCCATCCTCCTGCTCCTTGTGTGGTTCCTCACATCAGCAGCTGTAAATTACTTCTGATTTACCAAACTGAACCAGGCTCTGACTTTATCCCTGAGCCCCAGAGACACACACAGGCAGTGGATCCCATGGGATTTTGCAAACCCAGCCCTAAGAAATTATTTAGCTTTGAGGAGACAAACTGAAACCAAGTCCAGCTCTCCCTCTCTTCTCCCAGTCTTCTCCTGTGCCTAAGCCAGCACAAGCACTTCCAGAACTCAAGGCTAGAGGGTCCCACTTACAAGAGTTTCTGCAGGACCTAAATAAAACTCCCTTCATTGCTTCCCCGTCTGTTCCAGACCATTCCAACTGAGATGTGCAGAATATTCAGCAGATGGGGACTGGAGCATCTCAAGGACCACGAATTTCTGCACGTGGCACCTTTGTCTCCTTTTAGTTACAAACTGTGGCTGCCCCTGGATTCCTAGAAGTGCCCAAGGCCAGGTTGGACAGGGCTTGGAGCAACCTGGGATGGTGAAGGTGTCCCTGACAGCATAGGTGGGCACTGGATGGGCTTTAAGGTCCCTTTCAACCCAAACCAGTCTGAGATTCTGTGATCGTATGACAATTTCCCAGCAGGGACACTCCAAAATCCTTGAGTTCTTTTGCAGAAATCCTATCAAAGGACCTGAAGTGCTCTAAAAGTTTTATTTTTCCTTTTGAAAGGAAGCAAATCATCCCCACCAGTCTGGCCTGGAGGCTGCCAGGCCTCCTCCACTGGTGCACATACCAAAGGCACCCTCAGCCCAGCCTGACCACATCTCTCACTCATTAGTTGCTAATATCAAGATTTTCTCTCAGAGGTTTCCCTTTCACTCTGCTATCACAGGAAATAAATGAAACTTCTGAAGATTTTTCAGGCACAGTCAGTGCTGCTGAGTTTCCGTAACACACAGAGCTGCTGGCAACCCACGAAAGCTGAAACCGCTCATTTCAACCCCAAATCTTGGTTCCTCTGTGCCCAAGGCAGCAAAATCCTTATCAGGGCTTTATCAGTCTCAAAATGCTGGCTAAATAAAGTCAAGGCTCTAAATTAGTATTTGGGTTTTGTCTGAAAGTGCACTCGAGCTAAATCTGGAGTGTTTCCACTAAAGCTGCTCAACTCCTTCCAGGTTTGCACCCAAACAGCAGAAATAAACAGCCAGGCCATGACAGAAAAATGCAAAAAACAATGAACTCTCTCTTCCATCCCCTGCTTATTCCAACCTTTGCAATATTCCAGTTACTGCAATATTAAGAATCACAGTAAAAATGCACAAGGTGGAAAGCAGGAAGAATTTCTTGACTCCACAAGAAAATAAAGATACTTTTTCTTTTCAAGACACAAAGGCAAAATCTGCTCTTAACTCCACCTTACCTGATTTTCTGCTATTAATCACCCCTTACTGTTTTTCTGTTATTAATTACACATCCCCTGACTCATTTTAATTACCTGAATTATTGCACAGCTTTGGAAAAGGAGGGAACTGTAACCTGGCACCAATTTCAGCAGACTCAGGGCATGTTATTCACCAAAAAAATTTCACCCACCCCATCTTTTAGGTCTGAGGGACTCCCAGGAGTTGGGATGAGTCCCCAACTCCCCAAAATCCAAATTTAAGGGGACACTTCACCCCCAGCTGCTGAGGCCACACAGATGTGGTAGCACAGTAAGAGCCCCCCTCAAACAAATCCAGTGAAAACACCCCTACAGCCAGGGCAAGCTGGAAGATCAATTATTAATTAATTAATTAGAGTGAGAAAAAGTTTGTAAACAGCAGAAATTGGGCCTGTGTTCTAGAGGTTTCTGCCTCAGGAAAAATCAGAGCAGGAACCCCAAGAGCAGGGCTGGGACCCAGTGTCATTGTTTCCAAGATGTTTTACAGCTACTCAGGAAAAATATCTGGAATTTATAAGATTTTCCCAATATCTGCTGTTTTTCTGGAAGCCTCTGTGAGCTTAATGTGCCTCATTATAGAAGTCTCACCTTTTGATTAAAGAAAAATGTGGGGCCTTAAAAACCTGACGGGCAGAAAACAACAGCAAAAACCCGACCCTACAAACAAAACAAAACAAAACCAAAAGTTCTTCACATTTGATTTCCTACCCCAGTATCATTTGAATTTAACTTTTATGGGCACACTGTAAAGAAATTCAGATTGGATTGGAATATTTTCTGGGCACAGTTGAGGGTTTAGACTCTTTCTAAGAGAACTGAAGTTCTGAGGCACCTCAAAGACGCCTGAATTTTGAAAGCGGTGTTTTTGAAGTGAAACCTGCTGCATTTGGCAACCAGAAATGCCAGAAATTGGAGAAATCCATATTTTCTGCCTCATATCTGCAGGTTCTTCCACTTGTGCTGGCATGTAAGTCACCCTATAATTAATTATTGCAAAAATTATTATTGACAGGGCTCTAATACGGATAACTGGCATGTTGGACTCTTAGGAACCGTATTTCCTGTATCCCAACAAATCCTTGGCTGCCCCCAAGAAATCCAGCCAGTGAGAAGCCAGAGCACAATCAAATTCTATTGTAGAATGGCTTAAAGTTAATAAAATTTATATATTTTAAAAATTTAAGTCTTTTATTCCCTCTGCTACAACCAAGGGCTTTTGTCACCTGTGGAACTGGAGGCTCCAGCCTTTGGGTAGCTGCCCAGTTAAGACTTTTTAGCCTGGAAAGATCCAAAAAATGTAATTTTTGCAGGTTTTTTATCAACAGAGTAATTATTTAATTGTTTAATTATTTTAATTATTTAATCTCCAAATTCCTTGAAATCCAAAACAATGCTGGTTGCTCAAATAAGCACAGTGGAAAGAAGAGGCAGCAAAAGTGTCCAACTTTGACAATGAGGAAAATAAAATGGAATAATACAAAAAAATCTACAAATATCAGCATTTCCATCTGAGGATGGGAAAAGGAATTAGGGAGGGAGATATTGGACATGGCAGAACAGTGAATATTTGTGCATCCAGGTGTCAGCAGGGAAGGAGGGTGCTGGGTGCCAGTTTAGAGACAGAAATTCAGGGACAGGTGGGGAAAAGCAGAGAATGCAAAGAGATAATAAAAAGAGGGGGGAGAGAGAAAAGGAGGGTGCAAAAGTAAAGAGGAAAAAGGAAAGATGAAAAAAAAGAAAGAAGTGAGAAAGAAGAAAAGAAAAAAAAGAGGTTAGAAAAGTCTTCAAAATGTGGAAAGGAAAAAGCGCGGGGAAAATAGAAATATATTTTAAAAGAAAGACAATATATGAAAAATATGAAATTTCAGTATTTAAATATTGAATAAAACACTAAAACATAAAATATAAAATATAAAATATAAAATATAAAATATAAAATACAAAATACAAAATACAAAATATATAATATAATATATGAAATATGAAATAGATAATAGATTATAGATTATAGATAATATAATATTTAAAATATACAATGTAAAATGTAAATATAAATATAATTTTAATATTTTCAACTTTTAAAACATTTTTAAACATTTGAAAAGCAGCGATTTTCCTGCCACGAGCCAGCCCCATCCCAGCAGAGCCCCGGGGCTCTGGGGACAAACCCAGCAGTGGTTTCCTCCTTTCCCCGACCTGGAAAAGCCCCAATCCCAGGAACTCCCCAGCCCCACCTGGCAGGACTTACCTTGAGGATGCCACCAAGCCCTGCAACCACCCGGGCAGGGCGAGAGGGGGACGTGTCCCCAAGTGTCCCTCACCTCCCGCCCCTGTGACAGCCCCGCACCCCCACACATGGTCCTTTTTTCGCTTTTTTTTTTCTTTTCTTTTTTTTTTTTTTAATCACTTTTTGGTTGTTGTTGTTTGTTTCTGCACGAGCAGCCGCGGGGAAGCTGCAGCGATGTCGCGTTACGTAAGAGGCGGTGACACGCGGGGACAGAGCGGGGGTGGCAGGTGGCTCCTGCAGCAGCAGCGCTGCTTTCGAGCTTCCCGTCAGCATCTGCAGGCAGCAGGCGGCGAGGGGAGGACTCTGTGCCGGGTTGGAGTCACCCACGAGAGGGTCAGGAGCCCCAGGGAGGTGACAGCGGCACCCTGAGGGTGGCACGGGACCGCCGTGGGGTGGGACACGGAGAGGAAGAGGAGGAAGGTGAGAAGGGTTTGGTGGATGCAGCCATAAAAATAAAATAAATCTCAATTTGAGTTTTAATTTAAGCGGGATTGGGAACACAGTGACATGAACAAATAGGGTTGGTTGAGGTTTTGAGATGTTTCATTGTTGACAAATGAACTGTTGGAACACAGCAAATCTTTGCTAAAGACAGCCCCGCTTGATTAATTGATTCAAATTAATTAAATTCCCCCTCTGAATTCCTCAGCTCACAGGGTCACAGCACCTCTCCCTGGTCCAGAGCAGCTGTGGCTGCCCCTGGATCCCTGGCAGTGCCCAAGGCCAGTCTGGACAGGGCTTGGAGCAGCCTGGGACAGTGGAAGTGTCCCTGCCATGGCAGGGGTGGCACTGGATGATCCCTAAGTTCCCTCCCAACCCAAACCATTCCATCATTCTGTGAATAAAAACTTCCTCTGCAGCTGGGACGATTCAAACCCAAGTATTAAATATTCCACTTTTTTTTCCAGCCCACTCTGGGTGCAGCCCAGGTCCTGTTTGGTGCCCAGCAGGTGTCAGAGGGTCCTGGCAGTGGCACAAAGAGGGAAAGGGGCAGCAAAGCCCCGGGGGGATTTCTTCTCTGCACTGCACCCAGCACTCAGCAGAGCCAGCTCCTTGTCCTCAGGTGTGCACAGGTTTTACACTTCTGACAGCTCTTCCATCCCTGCATTCCTGCAGGATAGAAAATAACTGAGAAGATCCTAGTGCTGCCAGGGCAGGAGCAGCAAGGAAAAATCTGCCACGTAATAATGATCAGCCTCCCTGGATTGATCATAGAATCGTGGGATGGTTTGGGTGGGAGGGAACTTAATGCCGATGCAGTGCCATGGCAGGGACACCTTCCACTGTCCCAGGCTGCTCCAAGCCCTGTCCAGCCTGGCCTTGGGCACTGCCAGCTTCATCACAGGGGCAGCCACAGCTGCTCTGGGCACCCTGTGCCAGGGTCTGCCCACCCTGCCAGGGAACAATTCCTGCCCAATACCTGATCCAAATCTCTGCAGAGATTCCAGTTTCATTCACAGCCGTGGGTGTCAGCTGATTCTTTGTTATTTTACTTTATTCTGTTTTATTTTGCACTGGTTCTGATAGGATGAGTGTGAGCAAGGAAGAGAGAGAATTCTTTTTCCCGGGAAATCAGGGCTGGGCTCTAGAGGTAACTGTTCTCTCTTACTGCTCCCAGAAATGGGAATTGGGAGACTCCTGGTTGCACTGAATTTTAGATATCTGCTCCTAAAAGGTTTCTCCATTTGGAAAGATCCTGTAAGATTGCCCTTCTCGTGGATGGAGAGAAACAGACTTCTGCAAGGTTCTGATCTACTTTAGATTTTTATCTTGAGAAGAAACACATCCTGTCATATTTTTATTGGTAATATAAAACAATACAATATAATTTAATGTAATGCTTTAAGGGTGGTTTGGTTTGTTTTGGCTTTGGGTTTTTTTTGGGTTTTTTTGGTCTGGCAATATAGAAATTTTCCTTCAGAAAATGCCGGTTTTGCAAGAAATGGTTTTTATCTGTGGAGGAATGAGATTGTGATATAAAGATCCTTGTGGTTCCAAAAACTGGAGTTGAAATTCAACATTTAAAATGGATTGTTGTGAAAAGAGGAATAAAAATCATTTTTAAGGAAATACAGTGATTTTATGGAAGTGCAGGGAACAGGGATGAGCCCATGATATCCAGCTGTAAAAGGAGATTTCCTGCATTTCAGATTTTCAGGGATCAGGTAACTTCATCACTGGGCAGTCTGTAATGAGAAAAAAATTTTTTTGTTCAAAACAGGTTTTCCACAGAAATGTGAATTTTCACCAAGGAGAATTTTCCACAGCAATCCTCAATTTTCAATTCAAACTGAATTTCGTAATAGCAGTTGGGGAACCACCCTCAGTTGTTCTCCCTCTCCCAGGGGTTTCCAGCTTGGACAATCAAAACATCACAGCCAAAAAAAACCCAAAATACCCTTTACTTCCCAGATGTACTGTTTGAAGAAACCCTCCAAAGACTGCAAAGAAAAATTCTCCAAACCCAAAACAGTTTTTCTGTTTTCTGTTGACAAAATCATTGCCAGGAGCTGAGAATTTCAAAGCAGCTCCACAAAGTGGTGGCACCACCAGACTTTTCTCTGCAGAAACATCTCCCACCTCCCCCAGGGGATTTTTGTGGTTCAGATCGTTTAGTCCTGCTCTGTTTCCCCTCCTAACTCAAGGCAGGGCTCAGATGATTCTTTTCAAGGGCAGGTCTTGTGGAAGAGGTTTTACAGCCACTTCTGGGAGCCAGAGAGAAGTTTGATATGAGGATCCATGTTTACCCTGAAAGAATTTTCTACCAAGGTCATTGACACAGAAACCAAGAAAGAAAGAAGGATAAATAAGAGAAACCTGGAAATGTCTATTCCAATGAGCACTTTATTGTCTTTCCTGACCAGTGAGTAAAGTCTAAACTTATGAGTTTTGTAGGAATGTATAAAAAGCATGCATGCTCTAATAAAAACAGTTTGAAGCCTTCTGAAAATGGAGTGTGCTGCTTTGTATTGTCTCTGTCTCAGCTATAACAAGGTCTCACCTTTCCTGCTGAGATGTGGCACCTGAACCTCATCTTCAAACCCTCAGCTCACTCAGTGCCCACAGGAGCCACCACAGCCCAGCACCAGGGGCTTTCCTCCCTCTGTGCTTCTCCACACCTTCACCTTCCTTCACCACCTTTGCCCTGAACCTCCCAAACCAAATCACTGCTCTGCCACCCGCTTGAGTTCAGCTCAGCTGGGGTTTATAATTTTTTACCTTTATTGTAACATTTCACTGAGTTAAGAAGGCATTATTTGTGTTTTGGGAGGGACTAGGAAATGCCACGATGGCATTTTCAGTGCTCACCCACCCCAGCTGCCCAGAAGAATAGAGCCTGTCTGCAGCTCTTCAGCCCATCCTGCCAATTCCTGCAGGGCTTTAATAACATTTTATCCTAAATGAAGCAAAGCCTGTCCTGTAAGAAAAACCTCTGGAAGTTGCTGCCATAGGAGAAAAGGAAACTCAGCCAGAACTGGAGGGGGACCTTCAACATCCACACAGCTGGGGAAGGGGATTTGGGTTAGGGCTGCAGGGATGATCCAACACTGAGCTGGGTTCCCACTCCTGTGCTCTCAGAGTGTTGTAGTTGAGACAGAGATAATACAAAGCAACACACTCCATTTTCAGAAGGCTTTAAACTGTTTTTATTAGAGCATGCATGCTTTTTGTATATTCTTACAAAACTCCAAGTTTAGACTTTACTCATTGGTCATGGGAGACAAACAAAAAGTGCTTGTTGGAATAGTTGCAGGTTTCTCTTATTTATCCTTCTTTCTTTCTTGGTTTCTTTGTCAATGACCTTGGTAGAAAATTCTTTCAGGGTAAACATGGATCCTTATATCAAACTTCTCTCTGGCTCCCAGAAGTTGCTGTAAAACCTCTTCCACATTGGAGGGGTTTGGAATTGGGATGGATTTGCTGGCATGCACAGTCTGCTCAGGATTTTGGCAGGACCCATCCCTGGGGAATAGCTGGCCTGAGGGGCTGGAAAGCTCCCTGGTCCCTTCTGTCACGCCTGAGCCATTGTTTGAGGGCTGGCAGCAGCCCCTGGGATGAAACCACTGTGACATCTGCAGTGTCACCCCAGGGCTGGGCCGTGCCAGCACTTTACTCCTTGGTTACTCACTGGAGGATGATTCCCTTCCACCCCTGGACAGGGACTGGGGCAGCACATGAGCCCCGTGGCTCCCTGACTGCAGCAGCTTTGGGAGCAGAGGGTTTTCCCCTGGGTTATTCCTACCCACAGGATTCCCAGAGAGTCCCCTTGGCTGTTCCCCAGCAGAAGGGATGGTGTGGGTTTGGGGAAACAGGAATGAAGGTGCTGCAGGAAGGGGCACAAACAATGTGAGGGTGGGCAGGCCCTGGCACAGGGTGCCCAGAGCAGCTGTGGCTGCCCCTGGATCCCTGGCAGTGCCCAAGGCCAGGCTGGAGGGAATTTGGAGCAGCCTGGGACAGTGGAAGGTGTCCCTGCCATGGTATCCCATGGAATGGGATAAACTTTAAGGTCCCTTCCAACCCAAACCATTCCATGATTCCATAATAATCACTTGTTCCAGCAGAGTCCCAGCTCTGTCCCTGTGTGCAGGACACGCAGCCCTGGGTGACTTCAGACACACAAAACCTTTCCTCCACACACCAGGACACACCTGACAATTCTCAGCAGCCCCAGGGATGTCATTCCCCACTCTGAAGGCTCCAACCCAAAAAAAACAGAAGGGAAAAAGAGGATTAAATCTGCCCTAAGTGACATTGTCCTTTGGAAACTGCTCCAAGGGAACACTGACATCCTCCTTCCATTGACTTGCTGGGAAGAATGACCTCCACAAATTCCCATCACTTCACTCCCTCTCCATTTAACTCTGCTTGTGAACCTGATTTTCCCTTACGTTGGTTTTCCTGAGCCTGGGGCTGTGTTGGGGCCTCTTGCTCCATCTTGGTCCCAGGGACAAAGGGACAACTGTGGAAGGAGTGTCCTTCTCCAGCAGAGTGAGCTCTCATTTCTACCCTGTCCAGCTGGATTTCTCCATCCTCTATGGTCTCTGATCCCTGAGGGCAAAACAGGTTGGATTTGGAGGCAAATGTGACCCATTTCAGGGGAATGGCCTTTGCCTGTTCTACTACCAGAGAAAAAAAAGTCAAAAATCCCTAAATCCTAATGAAGAATTCTTGATTAGGGGCTACAACCAACCCTTGGATTAGAAAAGCCAATTAAGAAAACCTAGAGGACAGATTTTTTTTGTTCATTTCTAAAGTTGAAATAACAGAGATAAACCAGATGATTTGACATGAAATCAGAAGTAAACATGGCAAAATAAAATTCAATATTCCCTTTAAAACCTACTTCCTGTAGTTTATACTTGGAATAACCTCTGAAATATTCCCTATGCAGAGGCTCCACTGCCCTTCGCTCAATTCCCTGCTCTGTCTGTGAGTAGATTTTTATATTCTACCCCAAAAATTCCTCCTTTTGTTCCACTTTCAGTACCTGAGTCCGTCTCATTATTTCTGCTCTTTCTCAGCAGCTGCTCTGTCTCTTTTCCACCTTTGCTGTGTCTTTGCAGCTCCTCCCAGTGTCAGTTCAGTTGTGATTTTTCTGACTGTGCCAGCACAGCCGTGGGGTGTTAAACAGGCTGCCCTAAATAGCAGCTCTCAGACTTCTCTACAGTATTTTTTCCTCTTTGCTGAGTGTTTGCTGCTTCACATTTAGGAAAATGGGTGCTGAATTTGGGGATCTGCTGGCAGAATTCGATATCTGCCTTCCTGCGTCTGTTTTTAACCCAGTTTTGGTGCATCAGACACTTTTTCCATCCTTTTTTTCTCTTCTTTGCAGAAGCAAAAACACATGAAACAAAATATTTTCTCCTTTTCCACTGGTTGGAGGAGATGTTTTATCTTTTATTAATCATTGCAACCACTTTTTTTTCCAATCAGTATTTTTATTTTTCCTTTTAATTTGGTGAACATCTACCAGCTAAATTTTCAATTTAAAAAGCTGGAGCAAGATAGGAGATTTTGTGATTCCCTTATTTCTGTCATTCCCTTATTTTTGTGATTCCCTTACATTTTTACCACAGACACCTTGAGTTCCTTCCTGAAGGTGTCTCTGCTATTAAGGTGCTTCTTAATAGCAAATAAATTCATCATTTTCTGTGAGATTTGCTACAGTAGAGCAAAATGTATTAAAACCTGCAAATTACCAAATTAGTTATTAAATAATTTATTAATTTATTAATATTTATTAATGTAAATGTTTATTTTACGTTGAGGCATTGCTGTGCAACAAAGAGGCCATTTCCCAAAGGATTAACTGTGAATTTCTGGAATCACAGCTCTGGGAGCAAGAAAGGCAGAGGGATAAATCAGAGGATCACAGAATTACACAGAGGATCATGGAATTAAGGTTGGAAAATACTTTCAAGATCATCAAGTCCAACCATCAACCCAACAGCACCATGGTCACCACTAATCTGTGTCCCCAAGTGCCACACTCAAAGGTTTTTTGAGCACTTGCAGGGATGGAGACTCCACCTCTGCCCTGGGCAGACCCTTCCAGTGCCTGACCACCCTTTCCATGAATGAAATTCCACCTAATATTCAATCTAAACCTCACCTGGAGCAGCTTGAGGCCATTTCCTCTCATCCCATCCCTGGGAGAAGATAAGGACATATCAACACACCTCAGATGCTTCTCACCTTTACAGGATTTTTTCATTCTTTTTTAGGTCAAGGGCTGTTGACTATTTGTCATTCCAGTCTGTGCCCAAAATTCACTGGCACATGGCCAAAATCTTGCCCAGGATGATGTGGCACGTGGATTTTGTAGGTCAGGGGAAGGATCTGCTCCACCACATCCCTGTTTCCATCACATCAAAGGATGTGGGGAGTGCCACAGCCCTGCCAGGACCGTGCTCTACACCCACTCCTTGACCCCAGGAATAAATGACTTGGGTTGGACAGGAATTTTCCAACAGAAGAGTTTTCCACCTGAGAACGCTGACAAGGCCCAACCGAAGAGTTCTGGGGAAAGTTTTTATGCCATCAGAGCTTTTGGTGGAAACAAAGCAAGGCCTGGCCAGGTCCTCAGATGGGCCCTCAAGCCCTGCCAGCTCAACCCCCCACACACACACAACCTGGAGCTGTGGCCACAGCATTTCCCAGCTGATGGATGAGCCAGGGCAGCAAAGAGAAGCAGTTCTGTCAGCAATGACTTTGTAGATTAATTTAATCAATTGATTCAACAGCAAAATTTATTTATTGAAGGCGTTTTTTAACCTGTTGACACCCAATTATTTCTCTGCTCAGTTTGAGGATCCCTCAGGCTGGCCCAGAGTCACAAAGCCAGGCTGGGGGTCAGGGGAGGGAGAGCTGAAGGTCAGAGGAGGGAGAGTTGGAGATCACAGGTAGGGAGAGTTGGAGATCCCAGGTAGGGAGAGTTGGAGATCCCAGGTAGGGAGAGTTGGAGATCCCAGGTAGGGAGAGTTGGAGATCCCAGGTAGGGAGAGTTGGAGATCCCAGGTAGGGAGAGTTGGAGATCCCAGGTAGGGAGAGTTGGAGGTCACAGGAGGGAGAGTTGGAGGCCATAGGAGGAAGACTTGAAGGTCACAGAGGGGAGAGCCCAGAAGTGGAGGAGAGAAGCAGGATGAGACCCAAGGGGACCTCGGATCAAGAGCCAAATTCCTGGGTACCCACAAATCCTCCAGGTTGTAAGAACAAGGCCCCAGAAGTGCCTCCTCAGCAGAGCAGAGGCCTTGAGGAGGCCAGGGGGACACCAGGCCCTGTCCCCTGGGCACATCCAGTGGCCAAAGCTCATTGGTGATGGCCCCAAGAACCAGCCCAGAGAATCAGCTGCTGAAACCACTGACACTGTCTCTGCTGGCTGGTGGCAGTTAGGGACACAAATAACCTGTCTTTGTGGCATGGGTGTCATCGATGCTCCCTGCACCTCCTGGCTCGCTGCAGGACCTGCCTGCAGTGTCCCAGTGTGCCCCACCACCCAGAGGTGCTCCAGTCCCCTTGTCAGCTCTGTGGCTTCCTCTGGACTGGTTCCAAGGACAGTTCTGTGTCCTTCTCATGCTGGGAGCACCAGAACCGTGCAGAGAATTCCAGGTGGGATCTCCTGGGAGCAGAGCAGAGGTAGCCATGGCTCAGTCCATGGATGCACTGGTTGTGTTGGGTGTGGTTTGGCTGCTCTGAGCTAGGAAAGCCTTGGAATATAAAAAGGGAGGGAAAGTAGGAAAACAAACAAAGGTGGATGGGAGATTTTTCTTCCAGGCCACTGACAACCCCTGAGAAGTCAGACCCTCCCTGCCTCACGTCCTTCTGATGGATTTAGGAACAGGATCTCCTGTCCTGCAGGGTGAGGAGGGGACAGTGTAGGATCAGAGGTTCACCTGAATTCCATGGAGAGATGTGAGATTTGGAGGTGCATTTTTGGCAGACCCAAAGCGCTCTGTGCCTTCATGGTTGCCAGACATTTCACTGCTGGCCAAGGAGGGAACGGCCCAGTGGGTGAAGGGAAAATAACTAGGAAAATCTCCTTTCTGTGGGTTCAGAGAATTCCTCAGGGCTCTGAAACAGAGGTCAGGGAGCCCAGAGCTGGTTTTGGTCCCATTTTTGTGCTGCTGAACAAAACCTGAGAGGGATGGAAAGGTCACTTTGTGCTTGTGCTGTGTACAACTGATAACCAGCTTGTTCTGGTGATAGGATAGGGGTCCTGGTGATAAGATAGGTGTGCTGGTGATAAGATAGGTGTGCTGGTGATAAGATGGGTTGGGATGAGCTAGATCAGGCTGGGGGATGTGATGAGGTGTCACAGTGATGATCAGATGGGTGCCAGCACTGTCACGTTACTGCTGTGGGTGCTCAGGAGGGGAAGTTCATCCCTTCCTTCACAACACAGAGAGTGGAAAATTCCAAAGATTTGGGTAAAATAGCTAGATGGATGAGGGGAGGGGAGGGGAGGAAAGGTGCATTTTTGGCAGACCCAAAGCGCTCTGTGCCTTCATGGTTGCCAGACATTTCACTGCTGGCCAAGGAGGGAACAGCCCAGTGGGTGAAGGGAAAATAACTAGGAAAATCTCCTTTCTGTGGGTTCAGAGAATTCCTCAGGGCTCTGAAACAGAGGTCAGGGAGCCCAGAGCTGGTTTTGGTCCCATTTTTGTGCTGCTGAACAAAACCTGAGAGGGATGGAAAGGTCACTTTGTGCTTGTGCTGTGTACAACTGATAACCAGCTTGTTCTGGTGATAAGATAGGTGTGCTGGTGATAAGATAGGTGTGCTGGTGATAAGATGGGTTGGGATGAGCTAGATCAGGCTGGGGGATGTGATGAGGTGTCACAGTGATGATCAGATGGGTGCCAGCACTGTCACGTTACTGCTGTGGGTGCTCAGGAGGGGAAGTTCATCCCTTCCTTCACAACACAGAGAGTGGAAAATTCCAAAGATTTGGGTAAAATAGCTAGATGGATGAGGGGAGGGGAGGGGAGGGGAGGAAAAAGGGAAGGAAAAGGAAAAGGAAAAGGAAAAAATAGGGGAAGTTTCTGGAAGAGCACCAGCTCTGAGTCTGTGCTCTCCAGCTGCTGCCTTTATCAGTGACACAGCTCTTCTCCAAGCCCAGACCCCTGGGATCAGAGAGGGAAGGGGCTGCAGGTCCAGCAGGGTGTTCCACCTGCAGCAGGGAGCAGGGAGAGAGGCAGGGCTGGATAAATCCCTGCTGTGGATGGGAGAGAGAGGTTGCAGAGCCTGGAGACCTGGAGATATTCCCACTGAGGGGGCTGAGTCCCTCTGGAATGGCAGAGTGGAGATGATCAGGGCCTCAATTCCAAGGAAATTCTCACCAGGGGTGACTGTCAGACCCTGCACATCCCAAAAGCAGGAATCACAAAGATTCACAGGAGCCCTGTGATTTCAGGTCCTCCTTGTCTCACTCCTTTTTTCCCTTCCAGCAACTCCTGGTATTTTCCAATGCTCTTGGAACAGACAGCTTCCAACCCAAACCATCCCCAGCCCAGGCAGGATAAACCCTTTCCCTTGTTTCTCTGGAATAATCCCAAGGGATTTATGTCCTGTCTGTTAGGGTGTGGATAAACTCAAAGCTGTCTCCAGCTAAAGCAGAAGTTTCTCTGGGAATACTTCTCTGGTGCTTTCCTTTCCTGTTTAAAAAATAATAAAAAAAAAATAAATAAAAAAAAAAGCAGTGTCCAGTGAACTGAAAATTTATTGCAAGAAACCATTTCAAACCAGAAAATGGATTTGTTTTGAAAACAAAGTCTAAACAAAATGTTTTGGCAGTGGCTTTCAAGTAGTAAACACATTGAGCCTTCTCTTTTCCAGCTAAAGAGCTGCTTTCTCTGGGAGGAAAACAGGACAGAGAGGAGAATTTTTTCCTGTCTCTGCACTAAGTGACTGAACAAAGAGGAACAAGGCAGGTTCTCCTGGATACCTGTTTTCCTGAGGGATAATATACCCAGAGTTCAACATTCTGGACAAGTTGATGGGGTTGAAAGAGAAAATACCATGTGAAGAGTTGGTGGATCTGGAGGCTTCTGTCTAAGCAAGGAAATGTAGGACTTGTATGTCACCAAACCTGGCTCAGTGACTGCTGGGATAGAGGTTAATTCAGATGTTGATAAGGTTAATTATCTAAATGCTCCCCAGAACTTTGTTTTCAGCCCAAATCCCACTCTCACAGAGGCTTTTGGCTAAGCCTTGGCCTGAGGCTGTTTGTTTTCCCCAGGACAAGGTTCTGGGGGGGAGCTGCTCTGTGGCTTTAACTACCAGGAGATGGTGAGAGATAAATTCGTGTTCTCTGCCTCGCAGGGCTCCCACCTCCTCCTTCCTCCGCTGTCCCAGCCTTCAGATCTCTCTGTCCTCTGCAGCACAGCCCCCACCTCGGCCGATCCCCTGCACTGGGGGCAACTGGGATCCACTGCAGACCTAGCTAAGCATTTTTTTTTTTTTTTTTTGCAACTCCGCTGTCCCAGCCTTCAGATCTCTCTGTCCTCTGCAGCACAGCCCCCACCTCGGCCGATCCCCTGCACTGGGGGCAGCTGGGATCCACTGCAGACCCAGCTAAGCAATTTTTTTTTTTTGCAAGAAAACATGCCAAAAACCTTCCAGCTGTGCAGCAAAACCAGCCCAAAGTTTGCCAGATTGGGCAAGGGGAGCATCAAGGAGGGACATCCTGGCTTAACAGAGAGAAATCACATTTATTTTCTTGTCAGCCTGTTGGAAATGATAAAATTATTAAAATAAGCTTTAGTTGTTAATCATAACGAATATATTAATTATAGACAATGTGTTATTCTTAAATTATTCTTAGCATATAGCAAAACTCATTTTGTGGGAACACAGGCTGGAAAAACAACTAAAACTGTAAAGTTTGTTGAGCTAACCTTGATATGCTGCAATGAACATTCACTGCTTTGTTTGCTAAAAATGTATAAAAAGGTGAGGAGGTTTTGGATCGGGGGCTGTGTGGAGGCTGGGATTTTGTCAGCCCCATCCACACCCAGAGCTGAGAATAAAGCAATTTTCTAACACTAAAAATGCAGCATTGGAGGGTTCTGTTATCCCAATGGGTTTGGGGGTTTTTCGTAACAAGCCTGAAGCATTGCCAGCATTTCTCAAAGTTCAGTGATCCGAGCCATGGAATGTTCAGAACATGGAATAGTTTATTTATAGGGTGACCAGTTTTTAAGCTTGAAAACAACACTTTATCAGCACAGAGGGGCCAGGTGGGATCCAGGAGCTGAGGGATTGGTCCTGGAATTGTTTGGGAGCCACCTTGGAGGGCTGGATGACACCTGCTCTGTGCTGGCCAGGGTTGCAGGGGTACAAACCACTGGGATCAGCTCTGTCCCACTGCTCCTCCCCATCCCAGCTGCAAACCAGATGCTTCTTGCCCTAATTCAAAGGGAAAAGGCCACCACAGGTGGCTCCCTGTGCTGTGTCCCACCCTGTGCAAACCCCAACGTGCACTTGGTGGCTTCCTGGGAAAGCATTGTTTGTTAAGGCATCTGGAAAAATCCAGATTTTCTGGAGCCAACACAGTTCATCCTCAGTGAGACTGGGAGGTGCAAAGCTCTGGGGTGTTGGGACAGCTTTGGAACTGGGTGGGAAGGACTCTGACAGTCTGTGCTCCTGGGCTGGGTCAGGCTGGAGGAGCTGGGGGGCACAGCCAGGTGTCCCTGTCCGTGGGGACACCAACGTCCTCCTCATCCTCAGTGCTGAGGAGAGTTTGAGAGATTAAAGCAAAACTTCACAAAGAGCCTTTCCAGGTCCATTCAGGGCAGGTGGAGGAGCAGAGAAGGAGTCTCAAGGAAGAGCTGCTTTAGGCCTGTCCCCTGCGTCTGGCCCATTTGCAGGCTTGGCAGCAATGCTGTAGTAGTAGGAGCGGATGGTGTTTTCCACAGCCACAAATCCTGGACGTTCTTCCCATCTGCAAGGGCAGAGAGGAGAAAATAAAGTCATCAGAGAGGACAAAGCTGGCCTGATGTACTGAGAGGACACACAGAGACCCTGGGGGAGAGCAGCAGCCTGCTGTGCCAGGGCTCAGGAGGCAGCTGAGAATTTTCAGGGACAGAGAGGGTCAAAGACACCAAGGCTTGGGGATCTTCCAGGATTGGCACAGGCAGATGGGGGGGTCTGATTATAAAAAAATAATCTTGGGCTGGGGAATCATCACAAAGGCAGGAGACACCATTTGCTTTTTGCTCTCAGCATGCAAACAGTGTGGTAAAGGTGTCCCTGCCCATGGCAGGGGGTTGGACTGGATGGGCTTTAAGATCCTCTCCAACCCAAATTTCCAATCCCATTCTGAGATTTGGTGACTCTGGTGGAGCTGACACCGTGGTGAAATGCTCACCTGTATGTCCAGCACTGCTGCATCAGGGAGTACATCTCTGCTGGGCACTCCTGGGGACAGTCCATGCGCTTGCCCTGCTCTATGAAGCTGGTCACCTCGGGGCCCTTCATTTTCTGGCATGGGAGCAAGAGGAAGGGGATTAATGTGTTCCGAGCTGGCAGCAGGGCTAGAGGAGATGGGTTAGAGCTGGGCTTGGGGTGGAGCTTTGGTCCCATATCCCCCACACCTGGCAGTGACTGTTCCCACCTCAGCAGCCAGAACTGGTGTCCCACGCTGTGGCCTGGCCACCCTACAGACCCCATCCCACAGGCCCCATCCCAGCTACCCTGCAGAACCCATCCCACAGACCCCATCCCAGACATCCTGCAGATCTCATTCTTGCCCAGCCTGCAGATCCCATCCCATCCCATCCATTCTGCAGATCCCACCCTGTCCATCCTGTCAATTCCATCCCACCCACCTGCAGATCCCATCTCACCCACCCTACTCACCCCATCCCTCCTGTCCTACCAATTCCATCCCAGTGAGCTTGCCCACCCCACCCCATCCACCCTCCAGACCCCACCCCACCCATCCCGCTCACCCCACCCAAGCACAGGCCCAGCAGTGGATGAGAAGTGATTTTTTTATCTCTCAAGTGAGCAGAAAAATCAAAGAGAAGGATCAAAAAACTCTGCTTTGACTCAAACCCAAATTAATTCCATTTGTTTTCTATTTCTTCTCTCTTAAAATGAACACAAAGCTGCAGGATCCACCCTCATTTGTGCCTTTCCCAAAGTGGAGCGGGGCTGTGACACCCACGGGTGACAGACCCAGCTCTGCCTCACCTTGTAGGGCCCTGCCTCACCTTGTAGGGTTTCTGCCCGAAGCTGAAGGCCTCCCACATGGTCACACCGTAGCTCCAGACATCGCTCTTGCTGGAGAACTTGTGGAAGAGGATGCACTCAGGGGCGTACCACTTCAAGGGCCACTTCCCTGCTGTCCTGGCCTGCAGCAGAGCAAGGAGGGACATTTGCAGCCTGAGACATGGAGTGATGGGAGCTGCACCTCAGTTCTGCTGGGTGTTTGTGTCAAATCTCACATTGCTGAAAAAAAATCACCTGAAATGGGAGCTCCTAAGCCCAGTCCAGGCCCTGCTGTCCTGTTGTGCAGGTGCTGAATGCCCACGGTGCCACCCTCCTCCTGCCACCCGCCCCCAGGACTCAGTTAAACCATGGAATCATGGAATGGTTTGGGTCGGAGGGACCTTAAAGCCCATCCAGTGCCCTCTGCCAGCCTGGCTCCAGAGCAGAGGGGCTCCAGCCCTGTGACCAATTTAGTGGCCTTGTCTGGACTCATTCCAAGAGGTCCTCATCTTGTGCTGGGGACCCCAGAGCTGGACACAGAATTCCAGGTGGGGTCTCTCCTTTAGTTGAGCACTGCTGGGAAGATCAGCCCTGGCTCACTCTTCATCACTTCTTCTCTCTGGCTCCTCTCATCCCCCTGACCTGCATCCCCCTGGCTGCCTCTGCATCCTCCTTGTCACCAGAGCTCTGCAAAGCCCCTTTGATGTCACAGCAGTGAGGCAGAGCCTGGTGTTCTTCACAGGGGTCCATGAACAGCCCAGATCCTCAAGTCTCTGGGGGTCTCATTCTCCCAGCCAGAAGGGCTCCTGCTCCAGACCCTTTGCTGTGCTCACACCCACCTTGTAGTAGCTGTCATCAGCTCCCAGAGCCTTGGACAGCCCAAAGTCACTGATCTTGGCATAGTGCTGGTTGACCAGCAGGACATTCCTGGCTGCCAGGTCCCTGTGGACAAAGTTCTTCTCCTCCAGGTACTTCATGCCCATGGACACCTGGTGCATCAGCTCCACGATGTTGCTCGTTGTAATCTCATCCCTGGGGAGGGTGAAAGGAGGTCTCAGTCATAAAGGGCCTGCTGTGGTCCCCTCTGACTTTTCCAGCTGCAAGGCAGAATGAGCATGGAGATCTCTGCTCCAGAAGCATCAGCCCCTGGAGCCTCACATGAAAGATTTCTTTCTGCTCTTTTCAGCTTTCCTGCACCTACAAGGATGTGGATGTGACAGCCTGGTCAGAGAGAGACAAAGCTAGATAAGTTTTCCCAGAATTGGTCTGGGAAGATTTAGGGAACTGGAGATAAACGATAGCCAAATATTAAAAACAACCTGCAGGTGGTGTTTTTCTAACAATGTTTTTCTCATAAGATTGGCTAATTACCAAGACACCTATTTGTAAGCAATCATATGAAATGTATTGATTAAATGACCAATCAGGTCCACCTGTAGCAAACTAAGCTATAAAAGAGAGGATGAACTAAACAAGGCTTTTTTGCCACTTTGCCTTCTGATCTGACTACGTGTCATCTCTGACCAATGGTGACACAAGGGTGGGCTTTTGAAGTAGATTTTGAGAAGACACACAGAAAATCAGCCACGTTTTATCCAACACTCACTTCTTGGAAGCCAAGAACCTGTTGAGGGGCCCTCCAGAAGCCATCTCCATCACGAGCATCAGCGACTCGGCCTCGCACACCCCAATCATTCTCACAATGTAGGGGTTGTCCAGCTGGTGCATGATCTGTGCTTCCTTCATCATCTCATCCTTCACTGTCTTCTCGTTGTTGCTCTTCAGCACCTTGATGGCCACGTCGATCTGCTTCCTGCACGGGGGAACAGCCGTGGGATGGGCTGAGCACAGCCATCCCAGAATGTCCCAGAAAGGAGAGGAAAGGTCACCTCACCCTTGTGGGTGCAGCCTGAAGTTGCCATCCCTGATCTGGAGGCACCTCCCCTCCCACACTGAGATCTGGGTCATCAGTGCCATTTTTCCAGGAGGAAACTGAGGCACAAGTAGGTAAAGACCATCACAGACAACCAGCAACAGAGCCAAGGGTGGCACAACTCCTCAGTGTCACTGCTTTGGCCTGACAAGGACAGAGGTGACCTCAGGAATGTGGAGTTGTTCCTCTGAGCCCAGCAAGTCCCTTTGGAAGTGGCAGCTGTGTGCCTGGGAATATAGAATTACACACCCAGGGCAATGCAGCTGTCAGTGAAAATCCATGGGAAGCCATGGAATTACAGCTTCATGCCATAATATCCTGGGATTGTTGGGGTTGGAAAAGACCTGCAAGACCATCAAGTCCAACCCCTGACTGAACACCACCATCCCCACTAAACCCCACCACAAAACCTGCTCATCTTCTGAACACTTCCAGGGGTGGTACCTCAACCATCACATCCATCACTCCTGACCTCCCAGATCACCTCTAATCCCCTCCATTGCCACTTTGGGGCCCATCTAGTAACCAACAGGACAGCTGGGGACACCTCAAGCCCAGCCAGGTCCCTCTCCTCCCCCTTCCCCAGCACCCTCACTCACTTCCTCATTTTGTAAACTCCCTTCTTGACACAGCCAAAGTTTCCTGCACCCAGCTCCACCTCATCAATCATCAGGTGATCCCTCTTCAGGAACAGCTTCTTGTCCTTCAGCTCCTCGGGGTCGCTGTAGGGGCTCTCATAGACGCTGGTATCCATGGGCAGCAGGCGGGATTTTCCTGCCCCTTCCCAAGAGGAGCACTAGGTTATAAACCTGCCCTTCCCCATCCCACTGTCCCTCATGGATTGGGAAGGGTTTCTCTGCTCTTTTTGGCCAATTCACTTTAAAATCCAGCATTTCTGATCCCTCCTGGGCATCTCCCTTCCTTTCACAACCCGAGGCCCCTCCCAGTCCTGTGGCCACAGCTCTCTTCACAAAGAGCAGCAGGCAAAACCTTCCCAGGATTTCTCCCAGGGAACACGGTGAGAAAGCTCAGAGAGATAAGAGAAAACAATTCTTATCTCTATTTGCTGCTCCTGTTGTTTGGCACATGTGGAATGTGTTATGGAGATTGTTTACCCAAAGTAATTTGTTAATTGGACTCTGGTGATGGTTGTTTGGATTGATTGACCAATTAGGTCAAAGCTGTGTTGTCACTGTCTGGTGAGGGCCATGGATTTTTCTTTAGTAGTATAGTTTAGTACAGTATTAGTATAGTATAGAGTGTAATATAATATAGTACAGCTTAATATATACTATAATATAGTATAGTTTAATTTGTTCAATTGCTTTGAACAAAGCAATTGTTCAGCCTTTTGAATCTTGGAGTCATTGCACATTATTCCTCTGGCTGGGGGTCATCCTTCATTGATACAGTCCTGGTTGCTGAAAGAGGTAGGATGAGGAGAGGGGTCTGAGCATTCCCACTCCACACAACTGCCCTGCCAGCCTTGGCAGGGCTTTACCCCACTGAAATTCAGCTGAATCCACCGAAAAATGTAAATTTTAGTGAAAAATGTAAATTTTAGTGAAAAATGGGGATAGAACAGGGCTTTACTTCCTGGGTAAGGCAAGGCATGGGGTAGGGCTTGATTTCCTGGGAGCACAGTGTGGGTGCAGGGCCCCAAAATGTCTGGGGTGCTCCTGGGTGCTTTTGTAAGAAAGGGACTTTGTAGCAGGGCTCCAGGGAACCCGTGGGCTCCTGGAATATCCCAGTCCTGTCCCCTGTGAGGAGGAGAGGGCTCTGTAGGTGCTCACCAACAGGGTCTGGGGTGTATCCATCTGCATTGAGAGGGCCCAGGTTTCTCTGGAAAAGAAATGAGGAGAAAGTGGATAAAGGAGAAATTGATTCAGTTGCAAATGGAGGGGAAAGGGACAGGGAAAACTGCACTCCAACACAGCCCCAGCTGGTGATCCCTCTGAGGTGGGCTGACACTGGAGTGGTCTGGAGGCAAGATTCCTGTTCCAGTCCACTTCCAGCAGGGATGGGGGCCAGGGACCCTGAGCACAGCACCCTCTCCAGGACTGTGCAAGGTGAGGGCTCTCTGTCCCCTCTGCTGTCCCCATCCCAGCCAGGACTCAGTTTGCAGTGAGCCAGGAAGGGGAGGCAGCTCAGGTCACAGCCAGCACAGGAAAAGTGGCCTTGTGAGCACACAGGGACACTGTGCAGCCACTGTCCCCAGAGCAGAGCCACAGCGTGGCACAGCTTGGAATGCCAGAGCCACAGAATCCCTGAGCTGGAAGAAGAGCTTGGGAGGAACTGTAGCTGCCAGAGCTGGGAAGAACTTGGGGAATTTGATAAGGCCCAAGGAAGACAAAATCTCCAATCTGTGCAGGACATGTTCAGTGCAGTGAGATTGTTGTGCCAGCCAGGAAGGGGTTTGGGCCCTGCTGTGTGGGATAAATCCTGAGAGAAAGCAGATCCTTTTTCCCAGAGGAGCTGCAGGGTTGGTTCTGTGGATCCCAGGCAGTTTTTGATGGCAGCACCACTGCATCCAGCACAGAGGGATCACTCAGCCTCACAAGATCCTGAGCTGGGAGAGACCCTCAGGATGCTCAGCCCAGCCCCTGTCCCTGCCCAGCCACCCCAACAAGCCCACCCTGAGCACCCCTGGCAGCGCTGTCCAAACGCTCCTGCAGCTCTGGCAGCCTTGGGGCCGGGACCATTCCCTGGGCAGCCTGGGCAGTGCCAGCACCCTCGGGGGCAAGAACCTTTCCCTGAGCTCCATGCCAAGCCCTGGCACAGCTCCAGCCCTTCCTGGCCTCCTGTCCCTGTCCCAGAGCAGAGCTCAGCCCCTGCCCCTCTGCCTCCCCTGGGGAGGAGCTGCAGCCCCCGAGGAGCCTCCCCTCAGTCTCCTGTGCTCCAGCTGAACGAGCCAAGTGCCCTCAGCCGCTCCTCAGAGCCTTCCCCAGCTCCGTGTCCCTCCTTTGGGCACTCTCCAACAGCTGAAGAGCCTGGGCAGTGCCCAGCACCCTGGAGGCCGCTGTGGGTTCTGAAAGCCCGCTGGGGTGATGGGTGAGCCCCCAGGCCTCACTCAGCCCCCCCTGGGATCCCCAAATCCTCTGCTTTCAGCCCAGCCCAGCACTCAGGGGCTGAGCAGGGACATTCCCCTGGGCAGGGTGAGCACAAAGCCCTGGCTGGGGGCCAGTGGGAGCAGCAGGGCTGAGCATTCCCAGAATCCCAGCACGGCTTCCTCGCTGCTGCCTGGCCAGCAGGGTAGGGATGGAGGGCTCCCCAAGGACAGGCCCACATGTTGCAAGGAGCTCTGGATGAATGGAAACCCTTCTCAGCTCTACCAAGGGCTGTGCCCAGCTATTCCCCACCCCCTTCCAAGCTGGAAAGAGAACAACATCCCAGCTGGGCTTAATAAAGTCCAGTGCAGTTCCCGAGCTTTTAGACAAAAGCAGGGTTTGAAGAGCAGGGTTTGATCAGCCAAGCTTGAAATGGAGCAATATCAAAACCACTGAGTTCCCAATGAAACAAAGCCTCCCCCAAACTTACACTCACGGAGGGGTGGGTGGGTGGAGCTGGTGCTGCAGAGGCTGCAAAACAAGAGAGAGGATTTGTTATTAGGAATTTGTTGTCAGGAATTTGTTATCAGCAGTTTGTTATCAGCAGTTTGCTCCAAGCAGGGCAAGAGCATCTGTCCTTGAAGGACCCTGTGGGTCTGATCCCATCCCCTCCAACCCCCAAAGGAAAATTTCCCCAGCTTTAGCTTAAAAAGTTGTGGAAATGTGTCTGGATCTGGTGTTATTCCCAAATTTTCTCAGGGAAAGTGCCAGCACTGGAGCACCCCATGGGTCCAGGGGCAGAGACTGGCTGAGCTGTGCCCCAGGACAGGCCCGGGTCTCAAGTGACATTTGTGACACGTGGACCCAAAGTGGCCCCTGGTTTTGAGTGTTCAGAGAGCCAGCAGGGCCCAGCCTTGCAGGACGTGAATTTTCCTGCTGCCCAAAAAGCAGGTCACGCTCCAAATCCATCCGTTGGGCACCAAATCCATTTGGCCACTGACTCCCCCCACTTTGGGCCACCTCAGGTCGACCTGGCAAGTGACAACACCACGGGACACTGGCCCCATTTGCCAGAGGGTCACTGCCCCCACCACGGCTGGGCACAGGAAGGGAAATTTGGGCTGGCACTGCTCCACCTGGCACCAGTTGGTGTCAAACCAAGGCCAGGAGTGGCACTGAGAGGTGTCAGCTCACCTGGCATGTTGGGGTTGGGGCAGGCTTCCCTCAGGTAGAAAATCAGCCCATCTGGTTTGAGTTTTAAGTACTCCACCAACTGGGAAAGGGATGGGAGGAAAAAGAGATTATTGTGAGGAGAAAAAAAAAATTGTAATATAATATAATAGATATTATAATATAATATATATTATATCTTATCCACTCAGATTTATGGCAGTCAGGGACCAGACTGTTTCTGTCTTCTTTGTGTGCACTTAGGGATGTCCCAGGGTATGATTGCATCCCTGGATATCTGCCAGAGCTGGGAAGAACTTGGGGAATTCGATAAGGCCCAAAGAAAGACAAAATCTGCAGTCTGAGCAGGGCATGTTCAGTGCAGTGGGATTGTTGTGGCAGCCAGGAAGGGGTTTGGGCCCTGCTGTGTGGGATAAATCCTGAGAGAAAGCAGATCCTTTTTCCCAGAGGAGCTGCAGGGTTTGTTCTGTGGATCCCAGGCAGTTTTGGGTGGCAGCAACACTGGATCCAGCACAGAGGGGACATCACTCAGCCTGGGGACAGCCAGCCCAGCCCTGCCCAGGGACACCAGGCTTTCCCTTCTCCTCCTGGCTGGCTCAGATTTCAGCTGCAACCGGGAGCCTGGCACGGCTCTGCTGCCATAAAAATGCCCCAAAATCTTTGTTTTCAATAAAATTCCGAGTGAAAACAGCCCTGGGATTTCAGAAAATTCAGCAAAAATGGGGTTGTTGTCCCTCAGACAGCCCTAGCCAGGAGGAAGCTCTGGCATCCACTCCCTGCATAATTTTAGTTAATGGTTTAACTCTTAAATGACTGGTTTTAATTAATTAATCCCAACAAATATATGTATTAATTATAAATATTGTGCGATAAGGCCCAAGGAAAGACAAAATCTGCAGTCTGAGCAGGGCATGTTCAGTGCAGTGGGATTGTTGTGGCAGCCAGGAAGGGGTTTGGGCCCTGCTGTGTGGGATAAATCCTGAGAGAAAGCAGATCCTTTTTCCCAGAGGAGCTGCAGGGTTTGTTCTGTGGATCCCAGGCAGCTTTGGGTGGCAGCACCACTGGATCCAGCACAGAGGGGACATCACTCAGCCTGGGGACAGCCAGCCCAGCCCTGCCCAGGGACACCAGGCTTTCCCTTCTCCTCCTGGCTGGCTCAGATTTCAGCTGCAATCGGGAGCCTGGCACGGCTCTGCTGCCATAAAAATGCCCCAAAATCTTTGTTTTCAATAAAATTCCGAGTGAAAACAGCCCTGGGATTTCAGAAAATTCAGCAAAAATGGGGTTGTTGTCCCTCAGACAGCCCTAGCCAGGAGGAAGCTCTGGCATCCACTCCCTGCATAATTTTAGTTAATTATGACTGGTTTTAATTAATTAATCCCAACAAATATATGTATTAATTATAAATATTGTGTTATTCTTCAATTACTCTCAGCCAGCACAGAACAAGGTTGTCATGAGCTACTTTTGCAGGAGCACAGCTGGGGAAAATTGCTGGAATTTTAAGTTTTGATAAACTAACTCTGCTATACCCCAATGAATAAAGCCTGGGAGAGGAAGAGGGATTGAGGTTGGACACCTGGAATGCAGAATTTATGGACCATAAGGAGACTTTGGAGAAACAAGAAGAAAAAGAAGAGACTAAAAAAGATTCAGTTTAAACATTGGAGAATCCCTGCTATAGAAAAAAAAGAAAAAATATTTTTTAGTTTTAAAAAGATTAAAAATGTGGTCTAATTAGCAGAAAAAGGGAAATTAATAATCAATAGAGGATAGAATACTAATTAATGAAAGAAAATTAGCACAGAATCATGGAATATTTTGAATTGGAAAGGACCCCTGAGGATCAATAGTGATGATTATTAATTATTAAGTGGTGGGGATCAAAACACAACCATGGTGTTATGATGTCGTTTAGAACCAATGAACATTCATTTATTTTTCTGTATAAATAAGTATAATAAATAAAATAATTTTCTATAAATATATTTTATATAAAATATATAATTTTATATAAATATATAATTATGTAATAACTGTATAAATGTATGAATAAATATATTATCTATATATGTATAAAAATAGATATTTATATTTTATATAATTTTATATAAATATAAATCTACAATCAAGTAACAACGTTTTGGATTGGGGTCTGTGGAGGGCCAGAATTTTGTCAGCCATGCACAAAACCCTGGCCAGGAATAAAATCATTCCTGACTCTCTGACACTAAAAAAAATGGCATTAGAGGGGTTTATTTATCCTGATGATTTTGAGGGACTTGGTGAAGCTTCAAAGCAAGGAAAAAGTGCCTCAATTTCTTGGTACCTGCCAGAGTGTGTCGAATTTGGTGCCCTCAGGAATGGAATATTTCCCAGATTTATCGTGATCCACCCGGTAGTGATACACGGTCTTGCCATAGACCAGGGACAGGGCGTAGGCACGGTTCTCCTTCTTTTCTCTCAGCCTAGCAGGAAGGAAAATTATTAATAAAGTATTGAAAGCAGCTCTTGGTTTTACTCTGAGGATTGTCAGTGGTGAGTGGGCATGTGTGCATGGAGAGGTGTGCCTGCATCCCTGTTTAAAATTATATATATAAAATATACATATATATATATATACATAATATATAATATACAATATATTATATATGATACAACATAATGTATAATGAATCATGTATAATATATAATATATAATATATATTATATTATATATTATATGTTATATATTCTATATTATACATTATGTATTTATTATATATTTATTACATATTGCATATAAAGTTATCTATATTATATATAAATTATATATATTCCAGTCCAAAATAAAATGCAAGAGGCTGTCTGAAGCTGGTTTTAAGTTTAAATAACAGACCTGATCCAGTACCTGCTACTTCAGGCAAAAAAAACCCTCCATTAAGGCAAAAACCCCCACAGAGGCCAAAACTCCACTCCAAAGATTAAGGCAGATCTGACCAAAAGCCTAAACTGGGTTCATTGGAATTGTCACCCTCCCAACACCCTCTTCAGAGGCTGAGGAGGGACCCTTCACCTCCAGTTTTTTGCCCCTCTCATAGAACCAGAGAATCTCAAAATCATTTTGGTTTGAAAAGACTTTAAAGGTCACCCAGTGCCAGTTCCTTCCACTGTCCCAGGCTGCTCCCAGCCCTGTCCAGCCTGGCCTTGGGCGCTGCCAGGGATCCAGGGGCAGCCACAGCTGCTCTGGGCACCCTGTGCCAGGGCCTGCCCACCCTGCCAGGGAACAATTCCTGCCCAATATCCCATCTAAACCTACTCTTAGTTTCAAACCATTCCCACTTGTCCTATCGCTCCAGCTCCTGATGAACTGTTCTCCAGCTAATTCTTTCTTTCCCTAACTCATCCAGGAGGGAATTAAATTATTTTAAGGCTGTCTCATCAGGGCAGAGATGCAGAGCAAAACTTTCTCCTGTGTTTTCTGGGCCTTACATTGCCAGCCTGTCAGTGTTTAATATCTTCCCCCTCATCCTGTGCAGCAGCAACCAAACTTTATAGAGATATTGAAATATGAGAAACAAATAAAACTCTAGACTGAGTCTTCATGGCCGGGCAGATGTTGGAGCCCTGGCTGCTGAGAATTTCAGACTTTCTGTGCTGCCAGGCACTGACCCCCAGGAGAACACTGCATCTGACCTGAGGCTGTGGTGAAGGCTTCCAAAATGGAATGATAGAACTGGGATTTTGGTGTGGAGTTTGAACAGAAGTGTGTGATATCACAGGGTGGGAAACTTAGAGTTGAAGGTTTTAGAATATAGTAATATATATACAGCAAGATAGAAGGTTTAAAGCAGAAGCTAATCCTTCTTCTTCGCCTTCTTCTTAATGAGTTTGAGTAGTATTATGTAATTAAATAAAAAAGTCCACATTACAAGTAATGAGTAGTTAGTTATTAAGTTAAAAGTAAAAATAATTTAGGTGTCATTTCTTAATTGGACAGTTTATCCTTAAAAGGCCTTGTAGAGAGATAGCTACAGCTCCATTTTAAGCTTGTTAAGTACTACAAAACTCAGTTTATGAAATTATAATATAAATAAGAACTAATAAACATCTAAGTCCGAACAAAAAATACTTTCTCACACACTTAATCTCCACATTAACAGAAGGGAAACCCCCAAAGAATCCACACAGTGGTGCCCCGTGTGAGGAAGAACAGATTTGGGGCTCAGCCCACCTTTGAAATATCTGTAACCACTCTGAGAAAATTCAGCTACACTTCCTCTGTCCCGTGAAACCAGTAACAGCAGGGCAGTGGGGTGGGAAATGGTCAAAAATCCAGGGATGCCAGGATGGAGCAGGGTTTGGATACTCACAGGAATTTCCCGTCAGGCTGTGCCCCCGAGTAGAGCCTCCGTTCCGCCTCCTCCCGGCTGATGTTGCCGTGGTACCAGGGCATCCTCTCATGGGCTGTGGTGGCCACGAGCTTCTCCACCTGGGGAGCCTGGCTGATGATGGCCTGTTCCAGGGCATCCCCCTGGGAAAGAGCAGGAAAGAGACCTGCCATCCTGCTGCTCTGCTGATGGCTTCAGCACAGCTCACTGGGGGCACATGACACAGGAAACTTGGAAAGTGACTGAGACCCAAGAGCAGCTGAATTCTCTTCTGCTGCAGAGCAGAATTCCTGGCTTATCTCAACTGACCTAATCCTTTAAACCAAGCTAAGCCCTTTGACTTTGGTGAGGGAAGAAAGAAGGCACCACATTTATGTGGGGAATCTCAATGCTGGGCTTGTGGGGTGTCATTCAGCCTCCTGTTTCTGGTTGGAGACAAGTTGGATTGGTGTCCTGGTAGCCCAAAGGTAGCCTGTCCTGGGGTGCACCAGGACCAGGGAGGGACTGTCCCACTTTTCTTGAGAGCACGACCTTTCTGGTGCCCCTGCCCTCCTGGCTGCCCACCACCCACAGGCACCAGGACTTGGCAAGGTCGGTGCAGTCTGGCAGCCACGGGGGAGGGACCCTGAGTTCCTTTCCCCGGGCCCACGTCGGTGTTAAACCGTTACTGTCCCTTTGCCAGGAGGTGGCGATGTCCTTTGTGCTATCTGCAGGTGGCCACCGATCTCCTCTGGGGGAAACCCTACAGAATCCCCGGTTCTGGGAGAGAATTCTGCTAGAAAATACCTCATATAGCACAGAACGCCTCATTCGGCTATAGAAACCCTACAGAACACCTCGTTCACCCTATAAAATACCTCATTCTGTCAAACACATTTGGTGTAAATAGGCCAAATTTAGAAAGCTTCTGTAGAAAGGCTCCATAAGGACACTGCCTGAGCCATATTTCTCTGAGGACTTAAAAGAAAATATAAAATCCCAGAATTATTTAGGTTGGAAAAGATCTCCAAGATCATTGAGGCCAAGCTGTGCCCCATATCCAGTTTGTCCTCAGCCCAGAGCACTGAGTGCCACATCCAGGCCTTCCTTGGACACCTCCAGGGATGGGAACTCCAAACTTCCCTGGGCAGCCCCTGCCAAGGAAACAACAAAATGACCCCTGGAAGTGTATGAGAAGTCAAGGTGGCAGCAGACAGAAAGAAATGGCTGCCAGTGGGACCATTTAGAGTTTTGATTTATGCATATATTGCAGATATTCCACTTTGCAATAAAATGCAGTAACCTGTTTGTAGCTATTTTTAAGCTTAAATAACACACAGACCTGATCCAGTGCCCCTTGCCTTGGTCTCATGGGTAAAAGCTTCACTGGAAAAAAAAAAAAAAAAAAAAAACTCCAGAGAGGCAAAAATTCCACTCCAAAGAGTGAAAAAACCAGAGCAAAAGTCTAAGTCTGGTTTCATTTCATCTTCAGCACAATGTTTGGAGGCACAAGCACCTCACATATGGAGAGATATGCCCAGAAATCACAGAATATTCTGAGTTGGAAGGGACCCACAAGGACCATCAAGTCCAATTATTAAGTAAATGGGCCCATATGGGGATGGAACCCAAAACCTTGGCTTTATTAGCACCATGATCTGACCAAATGAGCCAATCCCAGGATTGGGATGGAGAATCTGCTGCCAGCAGCGCCAGGGACACATCCATGGCGTGGGGGTCTTATCTTTATGAGCCTCTGGAGCTATGTGGTTGGGTTTTGGGATGGGTTTGTTTAGATCTGGGATGGGTTTGTTGGGCGTTGGGATGGGTTTGTTTAGTTCTGGGATGAGTCATTGGGTTTTGGGATGAGTTGGTTTAGTTCTGGGATGGGTTTGTTGGGGTTTGGGATGGGTTTGTTTAGTTCTGGGATGGGTTTGTTGGGGTTTGGGATGGGTTTGTTGGGGTTTGGGATGGGTTTGTTGGGGTTTGGGATGGGTGGTTGACTTTTGGGATGGGTTGTTGGCTTTTGGGATCAGAGCTCTGGTCTAAGGCAGGGAGCATTCTATGGGCTGCAGAGGAGGACGCTTGGGGGAAGGCCTGCAAAGTGAGCTCCAGCTGTTCCAAGGATGGGTCTGAAGGCTTGGGAAGATGTTCAGACCAGTGTGTGAAGAAGAAACTGGGAAAGAGCAGAATTCAAACCCCTCACAATGCCAGCACCCTCCAAGGAGAGGAACCTTACTCTGCTGTGCTGCAAGTGGGACACAGCAGCACCACAGGGATCACAGCTTCCCACCCTGCTGGAACCCTGGCTGCTGAGTGTTTCAGACTTTCTGTGCTGCCAGGCACTGACCCCCAGGAGAACACTGCATCTGACCTGAGGCTGTGGAGAAGGCTTCCAAAATGGAATGACAGAACTGGGATTGTGGTTGTGGAGTTTGAATAGAAGTGTGTAATCGCAGGGTGGAAAACACAGAGTTTGAGGTTTTAGAATCTAGCAATATATATAAAATAAGATGGAGGTTTTAGGGTGGAGGCTGGTCCTTCTTCTCCACCTTCTTCTTCATGGGTTTGGGTGGTTTTGTGTAATTGGATAAAAAAGTCCACATTGCGGGCCATGGGTGGTTGGTTATTGGGTTAAAAGTGAAAATAATTTAGGTGTCATTTCTTAATTGGAGAGTTTATCCTTAAAAGGCCTTGTAGAGAGAGAGATGGGGCTCCATTTTTAGTTTGTTAGAGTGAAGTGCTGTAGAACTCAGGGTTTGTGAAACTGTAACATAGATCAGAACTAATAATCATCTGAGTCCCAACAAGAAATACCATCCTGTGATTTAATCCCAACCCTGGCAAAAAGAAGTTAAGACTCAACAGAGCACCAGGTGGGTGTTTCTGTGCAGGTTTCACCACAGGAGCTGCCCCAGTGCTGGCACAGGGCACAGGGCACAGAGGTCTGGGAGGGCTCTGCCTCTGCTTTAATTTACAGTCCCCGTGGCAATCACTGCTGCCATGAAAGCTCTTCCCAAACTCCCAAAGGAGCCATCCTCCTCCATGGGAAAGGCAAGATAAAGAGCTGGTGGAGGTGTTTGATCACCTGCAGTGCTGGCAGTGCCCAGGCAGCCACAGGGGATGTGACAGAGTGGGCAGAGCAGCTGCTCCAAGAGCACTCCCAGCTCGTGGGGATGGAGAGGAGAAAGCAGAGATGAACTCCCTGCTCCTGCCACCATCCTCACGGGGCACTGGGGGTGGATCCAGGGAAAGGAGCTGCTGCAGCTGCAGCAGAAGGAAAAAAGGGGATTTGCAGGGCTGCAGCTGTGCCAGCTGTGCTGTGGCTGCAGCTGTGCCCGCTCAGGGCTGTGGTCACAGCAGGGATCCACACCACCCCACCCCTGGAAAGCCCCAGTACCTCCAGTTTCCAGGTCTGCCGCACGTATTCCCGCACCATGTTGTCCCTCATGCTGTCAAAGACGCCGGGCTGGGGCTCCACCCCGCTGGGGCGATTGCAGGGCTTGCGCAGGGGGCAGCAGAGCCCGTCGGCATCCTTGGAGTAGAACTCGCAGAGCTCCTCGGGGCCGCAGTGCGCCTTGCCCCCCAGGATGGCGTAGGTGCCGTTGAGCTGGCGCTCGATGGGGTAGTGGTAGAACTGCAGGTCGCACACCATGGACAGCACGTAGCCGCCCAGGCTGCGCAGGCACTGCCGCAGCAGGAACAGCCCGTCCGCCATCCCCGCCAGCTTCAGGTGCTCCTCGGCCTCCGCGCGCGCGATGCTGCCGTAGTAGAAGGGCAGGTGGGCGGCGGCGTCCGGCATCTCCCCTTCGCTCGCCGCGATGGCTCACGTGCTGTGGAGGCTGGTGGGCCAACAGGGAAGAAGTTGACAGCACTCCCCTGGAGGAAAAACCCCCCGGGTTATAACCACCCTTGTTAGGGTGAGGGAAAAGGCTTCTCCCAGCATGCCTTGCTGCTATATGCAGATTGAATGTATCCCACTGGGCGTTCCCCCTCACTCCACCCCTGTGCACTCATCCCATTGGCCCTGGTGCTCTGTCCCACCCCTCGAGATCCCTATATAACCCCCTGCTTTTCCCTGCCTGAATGGCTCTTAGTCCCTGGATCCCTTTGGGAAGAGGCTCAATAAAGGTTTTCTGGTTTTCCTTGGAACCCCACACAGAAACCCCATCTCTCCTTCTGCGTGGCCTGGATCCAGAAGGGCTAGAATCACCCAGCGTGAGCACAGACATGCCTGTGCCCCCATGGTGTCTTTTTCAAGATGCTGCTTCAGGAATGTCACAGCATTCTGAACAACACCCACCGTGACAATGCACTGCTGGGGCCCTGCCTGGCAGGGAAAATTGGTCCCTGGAGCATCATTTTGCAAAATGGTTTAATTGGGGTTCAGACTTCCCTGTCTAGAGGTTCTCCTGCTGGCTCTCTGTGGGGTCGTTTCAAACTCACAGCATCCCACATCCCTCTATTCTGCCCTTACTGGAGCTGGGAGGTGCAAATAAAAATCCACCTCATCTTGACTTAAAGATCCCAAGCAACAGAGAATCCATTTGATCTTGCTTTATAGATGCCAAGGAATAGAGAAACCACCTGAACCTGATTTAAAGATCCCAAGCAAGAGAGAATGCCCCAAATCCTACAGTGAGTTCCTCCAGTCCTTGATTACCTTCACTATTAAAAATGTGCTCCTTAAATCCATCCTGACGTTTTTAGCCTTGACTTCCTACCATTTTCTTTCCAGCCCTGTTCACAATAAAAGGAAATTCTTTGGCCTCTCTGAATAAATGAGCTTTGCCATGGAGATCTAGAAGGCCAAAACCTTAAATGTATTAAGATTAAAACACTAGGTGGGTACGAAACCTCTAAAACAACATTTAGATAAACAAATGCACCAAGCACAGTGCAAAAGGAGAGAAACCCAAGTGCTTCTGGGCAGACATCAACCATCAGTCAGCAGAAACAAGAAGAAACCTTCCTTGAATTGTTTTTTAAACAATCTGTGGAATTTTTCCCTACAATACCTGGCTATGGCCGGTTCCTGATGCTCCGATTCCTTTGGCCGAGAGGGCCCTTCGTTGACCAAGTCTCTGCAGAGCCCTGGTGCTGAAGAGCTTTAGGGCTTGTCTCTGTACAGGGCTTGTATCTCTGTCTTGAATCACCTAAAATCCCACCCAGAGGGTGTTGACAGAGCCCAGTTTGCTGTAATCAGTGGAAACATTATCGTGACCAAAGGGTCTCATTTGTTCCCTGGAGCCTGAACTTTGGGGTTGCTCCTACACAGACGATGACCCCAAAAAGATCAGAGAGATTTTCTCTGCCTGCGCCTCCTGCAAACATGTCACTCCTGTAAGGAGCAAAGAAACACCAGATTTTGGGTCAGCACACTGGGTATTTGCCCTTATTCTTCCCAATTTGACTCTTCTGGACATGGTGGGAGAAGTTTCTTCACCATGGGCTGAGCCCACTGCTGTGGTCTCTGCTCCCAGGCAGTGGCCAGAGCTGTGCCTGGGCATGTGGTCAGCCCTGCCCTGCTGGTCAGCCCTGCTCTGGCTCATGCCAGCCTGGTTCATCCCTCCCAGCAGCACAGGGACCTCCTGCCAACCCTTGGCACCACTGGAGCTGGGAAGGGCTTGGCTGGATTTCTGTGTTGGAAGGGCTCAGGAGGAGCTGTTCTGCCCCGTGCACCGTGCCCTGCTCAGCCCTCAGCAGCAAAGGCCCGCCAGGAGCTGGATTTACGGCAACCAGAGCCTCCTCGACCTATTTGTTGTCCCCATGAAGCTCTGAAATGGCCCTGATGAGAACAGGAAGGGAGAGCAGAGAGGAGGCGTCTCAGCTGAGGCAGGAAACCACAACAGGAAGCATCAGTGGTTCACAGCCAGGGTGAGGGACCAGCAGAAACCATCCCAGGCACAGCTCAAATCAGCCCAAATTGTGAAGGTCCTGTCACCAAATTCACCAAACGGAGCAAAGTAGGGTCTTGGCACAGCTGCCAATCTGGAACGTGGAGGTGAATGGGAACACCCTGAGGCTCAAACGCAAACTGGAGTTGGTGCTTGGGACCAAAGCAAAGCATCCTAATCCTGTGATGCCTCCAGACATCAAAGTCCAGACTGGTTCCCAGAGCTGGTTCCCCAGGTTCAGCTCCAGACCAGCTGGCTGCCAGCTCTGCCCAACCTCAGCCTGCTCCCAAGAGGACAACTCCCAGGAAAATGGGTGGGAGGAGATGAGCAGTGAGGACTGCAGCTCTTGGGTTTAGCTGTAATCAGGTTCATGAGTCACGTTCATGAGGAACAGGAAATACTGAGTGGGCAGAGGGATGTCGATGGCCTCCTTTGTGAGCTGCTGCTTTGCACTGGGACAAACACCATGACATCTGCACCCAAACCTGCTGAGTCCCTTCCCTGGAAAGTCCAGGAGCAGAACATCACAGCAAGTGGAGTACCTGTGTCAGTAGCTCAGCCAGGTGAAAGTGAGAGGTCAGAAGTTATTGATGACATGTGAGCCCTCACAGATTTTCCAGCTGCCCACACAGGGTGCTCTGTAATAAACAGGCTGTTTTTCCTCTCCAAACACAGAGCTGGGAGTGAAGAAACCCTCACAGATATAGGAGAGGGACCCAGGGCTCAGAGGTTGGGTCAGGCAGTGCCACCCAAGCCTTGCTGCTGCAGATCAACCCTGGCAGGAAATTACTCTGCTGAGAGAAACCTTCCCAGTCCCAAGACAGGAGGGAAAGTCACTCCCTGAAGCCTGAGAGCAGATTTGAACAGGAGGATTTATAATCCCTCTAAAGCTCTTAGTTTTAAATATTTGTCCTGGCTGGTTTTATTGCCCAGACCAGCTCAGGGTCTCCTCTAATTCCTCTTCCAAACTCTGCTCCTTGGCACCACCTCTGCATGGACCTGAGCAACCCTGAACAACCTCAACAGACCTGCACAAATCTCCTTCAACTTTGTTCTCCTACGCTGCCAAATGCAGCCAAAAACGAGAACCAATTTCATGGACCAACACCTGAAAGAACCTGTGCAAGGGACCCTCCACCATTATTCATTTCAATTAACAGGACCTTGTTTTTCCAGCTTAATCTGTGTCCCTGGGGCTGCAGGTGCTGTGCATTCCCTTGGGTTTGGGTGGTCCCACAGGTTGGGTACAGAACCACAGAATCCCAGAATCACTGGGTTGGAAGAGACCTTCGAGCTCATCAAGTCCGACCCAGCCCCAACACCTCAACTAAACCCTGGCACCCAGTGCCACATCCAGGCTTTGTTAAACACACCCAGGGATGGTGACTGCACCACCTCCCCGGGCAGCCATTCCAGAACTTTATGACCCTTTCTGTGAAAAACTTTTTCCTAATACCCAACCTGAATTTCCCTTGGCACAGCTTGAGACTGTGTGCTCTGGTTCTGTCAGTGCTGCTGGGAGAAAGAGCCCAACCCCAGCTGAGCACAGACACCTTTCAGGAGCTGTAGAGAGTGATAAGGTCACCCCGAGTCTCCTTTTCTCCAGGCAGGGCTGGAAGCCCAGGGCTCCTCTGGTGATGGCACCTTGGCAAGTTGGTGTGATGACGTGAAGATGCACCCATAAAAAAACACCTCCCACGTGAAATCAGTCGGGTCTGTGCCCCACGACACAGGAAAGGCAGGCAGGAAGCCCTGGAGATGTCACTCAATCAGATCTATTTATAGCTGGCCACTCATTTTTACTCAGATCAGACAAGAACCAACAGGAACTGGTTTGATTTTATAATTTCCCAGAATAGCACTTGGTGCAAATCCAGACCAGCTCCTGAGAGCAGGGGGTTGTACTGGTGAAACTGGGGGTTGTACTGGTGAAAATGGAGGCAGCACTGGAAGGTTCAGCATCCTGTTAGGACCATGTTTTCTGCCTCCTTGTCCTGGCAGCAATAATCCCACACACCACAAATCATCCCTGATAGCACAGCCACAATAGGGTGGTTGGGACAGTCTGGGGGGGAGCAGGGACCTGTCTGGAGGGGAGCAGGTGGGGAAGGGCTGAAGGGTGGAAATTGTGATGGGAAACAGCCTGGAGAGGGAAAAAGGGGGATCTGGGGAGCTTCTGTCCTTTGCGGGTGGTTTGTGTTGCCAGTGTGGTGTGGTTTTAACAATTCCCTAAATTGAGTTTAACTGGGGAGGGCAGCTCAAAGGAAGTGCCAGGAAAATGTGCCTGGGGATGGCTGAGAGAGAAATTCAGTCTGGGATGGGGCCTGGGGGCTCTGAACTGCTCCAGGGGCTCCTTCTGCTGCCTTCAGGGCTGGGGTGTCCTGTGGAGAGGCTCCAGTGTGGGTTCTGATGGGCACAGGGATGGACCAGGCTTGGGATTGCTCCAGAGTGGAATCCTGATGGACAGGGGGACAGCCTGGGTTTGGGATTGCTCCAAGGTCATTCCCAATGGATAGAGGACAGCCTGGGTTTGGGATTGCTCCAAGGTCATTCCCAATGGATAGAGGACAGCCTGGGTTTGGGATTGCTCCAAGGTCATTCCCAATGGATAGAGGACAGCCTGGGTTTGGGATTGCTCCAAGGTCATTCCTGATGGACAAGGGATGGACCAGTTTTGGGAGTGCCCATCCTGCAGCAGCACCACAAGTGGAGGCACAGGGTGGGTGTGGGGCACCAGCTCTGCCCTGATCTCCCCCAGCCTCTGCTGCCTCCTTGTCCCCTCCTGATGCCAAATGGCCACAAAGCTGCTTCTGGTGGTGCCTTGCCTGGACCCACCTACATTTAATGCACATTTAATGCCAGAATAAATGCACTTTGTTCTGGTGCTGTTTGCTGCAGAGGTGATGGGCACGACCAGGGACCTCCTGCCTGTACCCATCCCTTCCCTGCATTTCATTCTCTTGTTTCTGACCTATGGTTGAAGATAAGAAAAAGGCTGGAAAACACCTGCAATGTCCAAGTTGCTTTTGCAGATCGTTCATCCCAGGACTGGCTGGGACTGTGCAAGAGGAGGATCTGAGGAGCTGATTCCTGGAGGATTCCTGGGGTTGTGGGGTTTTTTTAATCTTTAATATTTTAATCTTTAAAAAATGAGATTTTTCTAATCTTAAACAGAAAACTTGCAATAATTTTGATTTAACTTGCAATAACTTTGATTCAATGCAATGTTCCTTAGTTCAAAGAAAAAAACCTGAAAAACTTCACTTTGCCTTGACCTGGCTGCATTCTTCTAATTACTAATGTTTAATTATTTATGCACTCCATGGCAGCTCTTCCCAACATTTAGGAGCACTCAGATTCCTGGCTGGAGCTGCTGTTCTGCCCTCCCTGCTGGCTGCTAATTAAAGCCAAAGCTGCTCAGCTCTTGATTAACACTTGAGCTGTGTGGGAGTGGGAGTTTGTGAGAGCCTGTCTGTGTTTGTGCTCACAAACACGGGCTGTGTGCAGATAACGATCTCATCCCCTGCTCAGAGAGCTCACTGACTCACAGCTGCCTGAAATGGGTGAGTTTACAGTAAATCTGCAGGAAAACATCCCTGATTCCCACCAAGGACCTGGTCTGCTCTTGCTGGCCTTGAACAAGCTGAGTCCTCAGTGCCCCAGCGCTGCCTGATGCAGAAATGCTCCAGAAAAAATCACCAAGGATGGAAAAGACCTCCAAGGTCTAGTCCAACCTTTGACCCAACACCTAAACCCCAGCACTGAGTGCCATGTCCAGTTGTTTCTTGAACACCTTCAAGGTGTTTCACTGCTTCCCAGGGCAGCCCATTGCAGTGCTTGACTCCTTTCCCATGAAGAAATCCTCCCTGATATCCTCCTCCCCCTCTGGGGAAGGCTCCTGGCAGTGGCAGGACCAGGGAAAAGCTGGTCCTGGGGAGCTCAGTGTTCCTCTACCCCCTTCTAAATCCTTTTCCAGACACCTCATGTGTTTCTACCCACTTCTAGATCCGTTCCAGACACCTCATGCCACCCCATCCCAGCGTTAGTGGAGCTCCAGAAGTGAGGGGATGGTTCTGTTCAAGTGCTTGTGAGTCTCAGAGAAAAGAAGGCTCGGGGGGACCTTCTCCTTTCTCCCTCCTCCTTCCTCCCTCCTCCCTTCTCGTGACAGGAGGGTGCAGCTGCTGGGGGTCAGTCCTTTCTCCCAGGCTAGGTGATGGGACAAGAGGAAACAGCCCCAAGCTGTGCCAGGAAGGCTCAGGCTGAACTTGGGAGCAGGGTTCTAAACCCTGCCCATCCCTGGAGGGATTAGGGAGGAGTGGCACTTGGGGACAGGGCTAGGAGTGGCTTTCCCAGTGCTGGGTTTACCATTGGATTAAAGGACCTTAAAGCCTTCTCCACCCTCAGAAATGCTGTGGTTCAGCCAGGACTGACCCAGTGTGGAGTTTGCTGTCACTTCCCAGCCAGGACCTGAGCTGCACAGGCAGCCCTGGGACACTGAGATCTGCTCAACATTAATTCCTCACCGCAGTCAGTGCTTGTGGTGAGGATTTGTTATAGATAAGTAATGTCACAGTTGGCTCTCACAATTGAGAGATAGATATAGTATAGATATAGATGGATAGATATTAGATATTAATATATTAATAGACAGATATTAGATCGTAATAGATATATGTAATGTAATATAATGTAATGTAATGTAATACAATAATGTGATATTGTATTATATTATATTATATTTATATTATATTGTATTATATATTAATATATATTATATAGATGTATTTATAATGTTATTGTCATATGTCATCTCATAATCTTTCCCTCCTCCCCCCTTGTAATAGCCTTGGTAGTCAGAATATTCAGAGTAGGCTGGTTGTTACAGGAGGTGTGGCATAACAACGGCTGACCTCCAATCAAGGTGTAAAAAGTCGTCTCCACCTGGATGGCAGAGAAAGAGTTAACTGAGAAAACTTTAGGAGAGGTTAAAGATATAAAAGGCAGAGCATCCATTTTGTATGAGCCACGTGGCTGGTAGTCACAGGGACTCCCAGTGCTGTAATTTTTCCTTATTTAGTTCTTTGTTGTAGTGTTTGTTAAAGTTTAATACAATTTTTAAAAGTGAGCAGTCGTTTCTCACGTGTTGGAGGGGTCACACTGCTCACAGAGCCCTTCCTGACACTCTGCCACCTCTGCCCGGTGTCACCTCTGCCTCATGTCACCTCTGCCCGGTGTCACCTCTGCTCCCACCTCTCAGATGCTCCTGCTGCCCTGCTCTGACTCTCCTGGCTGAAGCTCCCATGAGCAAATGGAGCAGAGCTGATCAAAGTGAGAGACCCCGTGACTGGTTGTCCATTTTATGACCATTTTGGGTTCACCTGGTGTGCAGCCCTGGCTGGGCTCTTGTGCTGCCCAAGACTCCAAGAGTTAGAACAGGGACAGGAGCCCTTGGAGCTGCCCCTGGTTTGTGGAAGCATCTTCTCCCAAGCCAAATGTCCCTGGTGAGCAGCTTCCCCCTGGAGCAGGAGGGAGCAGGAGGGTGCTGGGCCCGGGGTGGCACTGCTGGGACACTTCTTTGTAGAGCCATGTCACTGTGCTGTCCTCAGGCAGCCTGGGCTCCTCTGCTGGCTATGGATTCAGCTGGGAAGTCTGTGAAAACACCCTGCTGAGCCTTTGTGGGGCCACTGGAAACATTCCTGGCTCCAGAGCCATTGATCCTGAACAGTTTTTAATGAGGGGCTGGGGCACAGAGTTAAACTCAAACCCCCCCATTTCCTGCCTGGCAGCCCCCTGTGCTCCTGTGGGCTGAGAGCTCAGCCCTGGCTCTCAGCAGATGATGCCAGGAGCTTTGTCCTGGGGCTGGAGGAGCACAGAGCTCGTTCCTGCCACCAAGGTGTTGGCAACAAATGGAGAGCAGTCAGAAATGCTGCAGCTCCTCTGGCTTTGGGATCGAGCAGGAACCAAGGAGAGGACACTGCAGCAGTTTGTGCACAAGTTGGAGGAGAATGGCTCTGGTTTTTCTTTTGCTTCTCCCTGGCCTTCCTGCATCACCTTTTGCTGAAATTACAATTTATGCACATCAGGGACCTGGAGGTTGACCCCTGCCAGTGCAGAGGATTTGGATAGTGTCAGACTGCAGGGAGATTGAATGAGATATTTATGTGAGGAAATTGTGCCTGAGCCCATTCCTTGAGTACTTTACTACCTCCTTACTCCTGCTAGTAGCACAGCCTTAAGCAGGGTGTAGGAAAGGGGGCACAGAGGGCTTTGAGAGCGCTGAAAATAAATTTACCCTGACCTGCACTGGTTTGGGTCCTCCTGAAGGTGCTGAGCAGGTTCTGAGCTGCCCTGAGCACCAAGCCCTCCTCACCCCTGCCCCACTCCCTGCTCCACGTGCTGCAGGGGCTCACAGCTCTATTTCCAACCACAAGTGACAGTGGCTTTGGTGCATGAACAGCTGTGTTCTTGCCTTGCCTCTGCTGTTTGAAAATAAAGGTGATACATGAGTGAGGTTATCAGCATGGCTGGGTTTCCTTCCTTCAGTAATTCTGCCTCTTTTTTTTTCTCATTTAATTTTACTTAAATTTACTAAAACTTAATTTTATTTTTTATTAAATTCTTCTTTAATTTACTCTGAAATGCTTGCTGTGTCTCCCTGAGTGACAGACATCTCCCTGCTGAGCTCTGCTGTGGCTCTGTGTGCTGGGTGCTGCCAAACACGGCTGATCCTGCCCAAAGCCACCTCCCTTCTCCTCTCTCTGCTTCCCAAGGTGGGTTTTTAAGGAATTCTCACTCTGGGCAGCATCTCTGTGCAGATGTGGCACTTTGGACATTTCTGGTTCACAATTCTCTATAGAGCCACCCTCACAGTCCCTCCTGGAGAGAAGGATTGGAACAGGGAGTCACAGAACCATGGAATGGTTTGGGTTGGAGAGACCTTAAAGCAGGAACTCTCCCCAGTATCCATCCCAAACCCAGCAGCTGCCACCCAAACCAGCCCGGAGCTCATTGTGCTGCTGCTGTGTCAGTGCCACACGTTGGTCACCTCAGCTTGGACACAGAAAGGCTTCCTTGAGCCCTGAGCTGCCCCAAAACTGCCCACGGCCACTGGACAGGAGGTTCTGCCTGGGGCAGTGCCAGGTGGAAGTCCCAGACCACTCTGGTCTCTGAACATCTGCAGCAGATGTTGGAGCTGCTTCATCCTCACCTTCCTCACGGTGGGGCAGAGCAGCTCCTGTGCTCCAGGAGTGCCTGGAGCAGGGACACAACCTCCTGTAGCCCTGCTGGAGGGGCTTTGGGCAGGTTAGAAATATAAAAATACAGAAACATGCCGCTCTGGAGTTGGCTGAGACACCAAAGTGAATTCTCTGTGCCTGCAGTGCCAGGGGCTCTGCTGTCTGTGAGTCACAGGTCTTTAAATCTCAGGTGAAGGGGTCACCAGCAGCTCCCAGCACCACAAAATGAACATGTTGGGTTCAGCTTTATAATCAGAATGTTCCTGTGGGCACAGAGGGTGAAAGCTGCTGCCAGGTGGGGAAGAGCTGGAGGAGCCCTGGGTGCTCTCACTGCTGCTCAGACACACCACAAGGAGCTCAGTCCACACAGACCAGACCTAAACATTCCCTGTGGTTTGAAAATTAAGGAATTAAATAAATACCACCCCTGGGGCTCAGTGCCATGATCCCAGCACGTTGGTCAGGTTGAAATGAGTTATTTTGAGGGGTGATTTGAGCCTCAAAGTGTTGGAAATGTGACAAGTTCAGGAAAGAGCAGTGGAAGAGATGAAGGGCCTGGCTGGGCTGATTGATGGGCTCAGCCCTGGGGGATGGAGACAAACATTAATTGTTGGCCAAGAGTGATGGGGAAACATCTGAGAGCAAAGGAGAAGCATCTGAGGAGCACAAGTTTCCTTCAGAGAGGAAAAACTGGTTTGGATGTGCTGCTAAAATGGAACAGGGCTAAGGCAGAAGAAATTAATCAGTGGAAAGGAAGTCTGGGTATCAAGAAACATTTCCAAGCAAGAAGATTCATCAGGATGTGGAGCAGGGAGAGTGTGGAAATCCCAGTGCCAGGCCCTTAGCACTGGATCAGAGATGGGAATGTTATGTTTGCCCAATTATCCAATCACAAATAAAAGGCCAAACAAAATAATCCTCCCCAGGCAGGAAGAACCCACAGGGATGAGCTCACAGGACTTTCCCATAGCTAATTCCTGCAATCCTGAGTTCCACCAGGGAAAATCCTGCTTTCAGTTCCTTTCTGGGGCCAATGTGATTTTCAGTTCTGTCAGTCATTTGTGGCAAACTGAAAACCACCGAACACAGAAGGATTTTGTGACATTTTTGGTGGTGTTTTTGTGTAAAAGGATTGTGAAACCCTCCCCGTGCACAGCAGCAAATACTCTCTGGCACATTTTTATAACTCAGTGATCAGGACTGAGGTGAAAAAACAACTCATTCTCCATGGTCTGGTGAGTTCCTGGGGCTTGTCCTTCCTGTGCTCTCGAGGGGAGGCTGCATTAATCACCCTTAGCACTGGATCAGAGATGGGAACAATCCTCCCCAGGCAGGAAGAACCCACAGGGATGAGCTCACAGGACTTTCCCATAGCTAATTCCTGCAATCCTGAGTTCCACCAGGGAAAATCCTGCTTTCAGTTCCTTTCTGGGGCCAATGTGATTTTCAGTTCTGTCAGTCATTTGTGGCAAACTGAAAACCACCGAACACAGAAGGATTTTGTGACATTTTTGGTGGTGTTTTTGTGTAAAAGGATTGTGAAACCCTCCCCGTGCACAGCAGCAAATACTCTCTGGCACATTTTTATAACTCAGTGATCAGGACTGAGGTGAAAAAACAACTCATTCTCCATGGTCTGGTGAGTTCCTGGGGTTTGTCCTTCCTGTGCTCTCGAGGGGAGGTTGCATTAATCAATAACCGCCCGTGCTCAGGCTGCTCTCACATGGGCACTATTCACCTCTCCCTTCGCTTTTCCACCCAGGAAAAATATCTCTGAGGTGATGCAAGGTGAACCTTGCAGCTGAACATCCCAGAGCAGGCAAAATCCAGCATTTCCCTCTTGGAAAGGACATAAGAAGGAGCAGAGGAGAGTCAATGCTGCCCCACAGAAAACCTTTGGGACCTTCATGTTCTGCTCCCCCAGCTGGACTTGAGGGACAAGAGGAGCCCATAGACACAAATTTCACTGGACACAAATTTCCCTGTGCTCAAGGGAGTGGGGATGGGTGCTGGAGGTCCCTCTCAGCTGTGGGGATGTTCCTGGATGTGTTTTGGGGCACTGGGAGCAGAGTTTTGTCCCCCACAGCCTCTTCACAGGGCCAGCAGCTTTTATTCAGCACTTTTCAGGGTGGAAATCCCTCCACATCCCAGGGAATGGCAGCTGAGCTGGGCCTGTCCTGCCCTGCTTGGGCCCAGCTGAGTGCCCAGAAAGGCCTGGTTTAAACCATGTGAGAGGATTTTGGGGAGGTGCAGACAGCACTGAGCACCCCTGAACCTTCTGCTCATCCCTCTGGCACCCCTCACCCTGCTCTGCTCTGCTCTCCTCTGGGCCTTTTCTCCAGACTCTTGTCTGCCTCCACATCCAAACGATGTTCCTTGGGGCAGGATGTCGGGATGTGCTCCCTGTTGGTGGAGTGACTAAATTATTCTTTGTCTGCTTAAAAAGGCAAAAAGCCCAGAACTTTCTCTCCCAATTTGGTACAAAGACACCTCACAGGACCTTTGGGACTTCACCTTGGACCTGGGGCTGTCCACTGATGCCATTGGGGTATCTGGGCTATCTCAGGTGTGATGGGATCTCTGAGAGCTCATAAAACCCAGCTCGAAGAGTAACACATCAGCAGGATTTGCTGGATCTTTCCAGGATTTGCTGGATGCTTTTCCAGCTCAGCCACAGCTCTGGGGTCTGTGCCCAGTTTGCCCAGTTTGGCTCTGGCAGGACCCTCCTCCATCCACCCCGCTCTGTCCTGGAGGGGACAACCACAACAGGACCTTGAACATCTGACACAGAAACTGGGAGATTCTTTTCCACTGGTTTATGCTCAGTCTCACCCTCCTCCCTAGGGCTGCATTAATAAAACATTAATTAATTAATTAGTTAAGCTCTGGTTGTGATATTTTATTTATGGGGGTGCTCCCACCTCAGCCTCTGTGCGTGAAAGATCAGAAGCCCAGATAAAAACTGAGGGGCAAACCATACATGGATGTGTTCACAGATAATCTGCTGGATCTGCACAAACAACTGACAGGAAAAAAGTTGTGATTTTCACTAAAAAACTCAGCATTTTCCACTTGCCCTGCAGATCTCAACAACAGATTCGGGTGTGATCTGCTTCAAGGTGCTCAGTGCTGACTGCACCTTTCCAAAATCAAGTGAGAAGGGTTCACTCTGCTTCAGAGACCAACACTGGGAGTTTTCTGGAGAGACGGAGAGCAGGAGAGCCAAAAACCTGAATAATCTGTTCTTCCCTGGCCCAACCTGTCACACCTGAGTGACTTCAGAGGCTCAGGCTGGGAGGGTGTTTGGAAGCTTTTCAGAGGCACAAATCATTTGGTTTTGTAAGAGACTTTTAAGGTTTAAAATATTCAGCCCCTGGATTTTTTTTTTTTTTTTTTTTTGCCAGAATAAGAGAGAACCTGGGCAAAATGTGGCTGTGTTGGGCACCTTGGGGGCAGAAGGATTTTCTATGAGATCTGAGCTCGGGGTTGGAGTCAATCACTGAGAGATGCTGGGGCTGGGGTCTCTTCCAGCTCTGCCCCTGCCTGTGTTTCCTGTCCAGTTAATTCCTGACAGGCAGAAACATCCCTGAAGTGCTGGAAGAGAGTGCCTGGTTTGGTGAAATCATCATAAAAGAAGATTTTATATTTATTTTCTGCAGGTGCTGGCGTACTCCTGGTATAGTTGGTGGATAAAACAACCCCAGAGATGCTGCTTTTGCTGCTTTTTGCTGCTTTTTGCTGCTTTTTGCTGCTCAGTGATTTCTGCTTTGCAGTTTTGCTCATCCAGTGCTGCCCACCCCAGCCCTGGGCAGAATCCAGTGTCCCATTTCCTCCATCCCATCCACTCCAGGCCCTCGCCAAAGCTCCAGCTGGATGAAATGGGAAGCTGAAGTTTCTGCTTTGGGATTTAACTCTTGCAACAGAAGATTTTCTGAGCATCCCAGAATATTGTGAGTCGGGAGGGACCTACAAGGATTAAATCCAGCCCCTGTCCCTGCACAGCCACCCCATCAACCCCACTCTGAGCACCCCTGGCAGCGCTGTCATCGAGGCTGGAGAGGGGCTGGGAGCACAAACCCTGAGAGGAACCACTGAGGGAGCTGGGGGTGCTCAGCCTGGAGAAAAGGAGACTCAGGGGTGACCTTATCACTCTCTACAGCTCCTGAAAGGTGCCTGTGCTCAGCTGGGGTTGGGCTCTTTCTCCAGGCAGCACTGACAGAACCAGAGGACACAGTCTCAAGCTGTGCCAAGGGAAATATGGCTGGATATTAGGAAAAAAATATAGGTTGGATATTAGGAAGTTGGTGAAATCCCATCCTATAGGTAAGATAATTGGGACATTAGGTTGGGTATTAGGAGAAAAATATAGGTTGTATATTAGGAAAAAATTTATCATTCTTTCAGTTTTTCATGGAAAGGGTGATACAGTTCTGCAATGGCTGCCCGGGGAGGTGGTGCAGTCACCATCCCTGGTTTAACAAAGCCTGGATGTGGCACTGGGGGCCAGGGTTGAGTTGAGGTGTTGGGGCTGGGCTGGACTCGATGAGCTCGAAGGTCTCTCCCAACCCAGTGATTCTGGGAGGCTGTGAATTCTGTGATTCTGTGAATTGTGTAAATTCTGTATCCAAACGCTCCTGCAGCTCTGGCAGCCTTGGGGCCAGGACCATTCCCTGGGCAGCCTGGGCAGTGCCAGCACCCTCGGGGGCAAGAACCTTTCCCTGAGCTCCATCCTAGCAGAAAGTTTAAGAGCAGGAAAGTTTATTGAGTATCAGATGCTCTGGTTGGTGTTTTAAAAGAGGAAAGATGAACGTAAGGCTGAAATCTAAACTGCCACAAGGAAAGGAATTCTGCAGGATCCAGCTGAGGGCCCAAAATCCCACGTGTGAAATGTCCTGGTGGTGGGGGATGCTCTGGAAGGGTCTCCATGGGACTGGGAGCTCAAACTTTGCCTGAGCATTGCTGGAACATTATTTCAAAGCAGAGAGAAACCATTCCTTTATTAATCTGTGCTCTGGGGATCAAACAGAAAATCTAACTGGGTTTGATTAGAGGGTGGCCAGAGGAAATTCCCGAAGATGAAATTCCTGAAGAGGAAATTCTGAGGAGAAAAATGAAGACAGCTGGGGAGTGAAGGTGTTGGACATCAGCTCTTAGGGGTCAGGACATCCCTGCATGTGAGCAGTGATTTGTGAGGGACAATGGGAATTTGTTCCCACATTCCCTGAGTGTGGAAATGCTCCACTCACAGGCAGCCTGGGATCCCTATTTTCTAAGTAGAAAGCTGAGCCAAGATTTTTCTGAAGCAGAAATAAAGGGTCAGATCTGCCCAGGGCATTTCGTTTATTTTTAATTACAACAGCAAAGGGGTTTTGTTCCAATGATTTGCATGGGATGTGGGGAAATGGAGTTATTTCAGACTGGTTCATGTTTTATCCTCACTGCCTCCCTCACTGGGGCTGGAATTTGATTCCTGGCTCTGTGTGGAGTTTGTGGAAGCTGCCCGTGGTCCCCATGGCCCTCTGGGATCTGTCCCTTGTTCTGGGCTCTCTCTGCTGTGCCCATTCAATTCCACCCAGCAGAGCCTTTCCTGGCACCTCTGGGATATTGCAAGGCTAAATCAGCACATTCAGGGATCAAAGCTGTGTTTAAAAATGCACATTTCTGCTCTAAGGACTAGGGTTATACTTCAAGTTTATATTTAATAATGTTAAATATTCTATTCTATTATTATATTTCATTCTATTAAATGTTAATGTATTTACTGTATCTATGTCTATACTTCAGGTGTGTGTACTTACAGCCTGTGTTATATTACCCAGCATTAAACACTGGTGATGTTCACCTGGAGAGGAGAAGGCTCCAGGGAGAGACATGGAGCTGGATGCTTTACACAGAGATTATGGATTGTCCTGGTTATCTGGGAGTTTCCAGAAAGCCTCTTCCCTAACATCTTAATGGGAATTAACTTTTAAAGTTGTGTATTAATATGTGTGAATTCTAAATCCTGCTGTGGCAGCACCCACATTTCTTTAGGAAATCCTATTCCCAGCAGCATAAGCAAACTTTTCAGAGAATTGGGTCCCTCTTCCCAAGAGGAAAAAGGAGGATGAGGGATTGAAAGCAGCAGAACCATAAATAAAGCAGGAAGCAGAGCCCCGTAGATCCCTTTGTTCATCCTCTGCCAGTGAGGAGCCTGATCCCTTCTCCAGTTCTTCCCTGGGACGGCTTGCCCTGGTGTTCCTGTGGGGTTTATTCCAAGTCTAATGGATAGGAAAGGTTTTTTGAGGTTCAGGCCCAAGTTCCCTTTGTCCCAGGTTGTTCCCTACCACCCCAGACTGTGTTTGGATTGACGGGACTTGTTCCTGTCCTCACCGAGTAGCAACCGAGGAGATGCCAAAGAAACCCAAGGAAATAAAAGTGAGTTTGCTGCTGGATTTCAATCTATTTATTGCTGTGATGGCCAGCAGCAAACCTCTGAAGTTCTTCTGGGGTGTTTGGAGCATTATCCAGCAGGTGCCAGGCATCCTAAATCTCCCCACAGTGCCACTGGGATCCTAAACCTTCCCACATTGCCACTGAGATCCTAAATCTCCTCACACTGCCACTGGAATCCTAAACCTTCCCACAGTGCCACTGGAATCCTAAACCTTCCCACATTGCCACTGGGATCCTAAATCTCCTCACATTGCCACTGAGATCCTAAATCTCCCCACATTGCCACTGAGATCCTAAATCTCCTCACATTGCCACTGAGATCCTAAACCTTCCCACATTGCCACTGAGATCCTAAATCTCCTCACATTGCCACTGAGATCCTAAACCTTCCCACATTGCCACTGAGATCCTAAATCTCCTCACATTGCCACTGAGATCCTAAACCTTCCCACATGGCCACTGAGATCCTAAATCTCCCACATTGCCACTGAGATCCTAAACCTTCCCGCAGTGCCACCGAGGCTCGCAGGAAATGCAAAGAGAAACTTCCAGAGTTTTGATGCCATGCCCAGAGGCGAAGGGAAGGGAATGGCTGCCCAGGAGTGTTGGACCACAAGCCATCATCTCATTGTCTTCTGACCTGTCTAAACCCCTCAGCTTCAAAAAGAATGTGATGGCCCCAACTCAACCCCATTTTTCCCATTGTAGCGATCAGTAGGAAAACCAAGGTCGCATGAGGTTTCAATCTGGAATCTTAACACCAACATTTCACAGGATCTTCCCTCTGAACGCCGTGGTGCTGCAGAAAGGCACCAGGCAGGGAGCACAGCAGCCATGATGCACCCGCCACCCAAAACAACAATAGTGAACAAAAAGCAACTCTTACCTGCTCTGCCGAGGAGCACGGCAGCTTTGGGGGCTTCCCTACGGCAGCTGGGCAGCAGGAAAGGAAAAAAGAGGGAAAATAATATCTGTGGAGTGAAGGCTGTGTCGATTTTGGGAAAGAAGACGCCGCAGCATCCAGCGAGAGCTCTGGCATTCGCAAACCACCGCTGGCTGGGTTTCTCTGAAATGTGACCCTATTTCCTTGTTGCACAGGAAAGGAAAGGAGAGCAAACAAAAGCTGTGCAGCTCCGAAGAGTGAAAGAGCTCTGAGAACTTCTCTGTGTCAGGGCAGGGGTCTGCTGTGGAAGGGAATGGGTCAGATGGAGGTGGTGATCCTCTGTTGTTATTTAAGTGGATGTTTCAGAGGAGATTTGCTTGGGGAGCAAAGTTCTCTTCTTGAACAGTTCCCATTGAGCAGACTGGGTTGGAAAGGGAATCTCTGTGCATGAGTGTCTTTGCCACAGGATTACAGTCAGCTGGGCTGGAAAAGCCCTCTGAGGACATCGAGTCCAAGCTGTGCCCCATCCCCACCTTGTCCCCAGCCCAGAGCACTCAGTGCCTCCTCCAGCCCTTCCTTGGGCCCCTCCAGGGTTGGGGACTCCAAACCTCCCTGGACAGCCCCTGCCAAGGCCTGACCACCCTTTCCATGGAGAAATTCCTCCTGATGTCCTCCAAATTCCTCCTGGAGCAGCTTGAGGCCATTTCCTCCATCCTGTCCCTGTTCCCTGGCAGCAGAGCCCAATCCCCCCCGGCTGCCCCCTCCTGTCAGAGCCATTGTCACGCCAGGCTGGGCCTCTTGGAAGTCACAGAGGAGTAAGGAAAACTGAATTTCTTTGGACTTTCCACATCCAAGCCAGGAGCTACTGAGAAAGGCCCTCTGGGAGGGGCTGCTTGGGCGTTGTGGTTTGTGATGGGCCGGAGCAGGCTCAGGAGCCCAAGAAGCCTCTCCTGACCTGGTTCTCCTCCCTGTTTCTGATCAGTGATCAGCTCTTTGTGGTGCCAGAGTGGCCAGAATGTTGCCATTGAGCTGGGAACCTTCCATCTCCGGTCCCACCAAAGGATGCTGATGTTCTGCAGGATTTCCAGCTGCTCCATGTCTCCCTTTCCAGGAGGAAAAATCTCCATGTCTCATCCCTAGCTGGCTGCCACCCATCCTGGAATTGTTGGATACAGGGACAAGGGCCAGCTGTGGAGAAAGGCTGTGGCACCTTGGAATCATGGAATACTTTGGGTTGGAAAGGAACCTTAAATCCCATCTTTCCAACCCTCCCATGGGCAGGGACACCTCCCTCTGGATCAGGATGCTCCAAGCCCCATCCATGACTGATTCCTGCTGAATGCAGCAAGGTGTCCCAAGGAGATGGATGGACAATCCCAAAGTTTCTTAACTTTTGTTGGCAGAAAATTGTACTGTAGAAGTCAGGACTAAGGCCCTTATTAAGCAGGATGAGCTTAATGATGTTCAGAACTAATTGGAATTTTTTTAAAAAAAATTGAGAATAGGTTGGATTGGCAGAGTACAAGGTACCTCTGAGCATCCCTCAGCCCCATGGAATGTTGAGTTCCTCTAGGAGTCCTTTGTTCTTGTTTTCACATGGAGCTCTTCATGGTGTTTACCCAAAAATCCACAACTAAGCTTTTTCCAAGGACAAGGTCAGATCCTGAGGTGAAAATGCAGCACCCCACTGCAGTGCCCTCGGCAAAACCCACCTGAATATTTGTCCTTTGCCCCAAAATCCCCCCAGAATTCTGGGATCAGACACAAGGATCTCGATAATCACTTCTGATGGCTCTGCTCTCAAAGCCTGTGCCTCCTTCCAGCCAGAGTTACACTTTTGGGAAACACCAACCCTATTTTATTTAACACCTGGGACTAATTAAGCCTGGCTTTACTGTTGGGCAATTAGTTTACATGTCTGTGCCCCGGTGGAAAAACAAACCCGTTTGTTTCCAGCTTGTTTCACTCGCAGGTTCCCAACCTGCAGCCTCTGGGCTCCAAACAAAGCCGAGCACTTTGTTTATTGCTGCAGTAGCTGAAGGGCTGAATGGAGCTTTGTTGTGTTGGGTGCTGAACAGCCATAAAAAGGGTGAGTCTGTGGCCAAGGAGCTTGTCCCAACACGGACTTGGGGCCAGGCTGTGATGTAGAGCCAGAGCTGGGAACTCTGCCCAGGCCCTGCAGTTCAGACATAGCAAGGCAGGGAGAATATTTCATTTTATGTACAAAATGCTTACACAGAATTACCCTGTCAGGCCTCAGCAGCGTTCCCTGTGTGTCCTAATGGCAATGAGGATGGAGTCTGCAGCATTTTCAAGCCTTCAGACGAGCCCTGGCCTTGGTGTGGTGCGGGTTGGACGCGTTGGGCACCATCCAGCAATGCTGGGCAGTGCCAAATTGGCCTGGAAGTGTCAGCCTTTGTGCTTCCCTGGGGTTCAGGCCAGCATCCCGGAGGGGTTTCCAGCATCCTGGGGGGGTTTCATCATCCTGAGGGGTTTCCATCATTCTGGGGGGGTTCCATCATCCCAGCAGGATTTGCAGCATCCTGGGGGGTTTCCATCATCCTGGAGGGTTCATTCCATCATTCCAGCAGGGTTTCCATCATCCCAAAGGGGTTTCCATCATCCTGGGAAGGTTCAGTCCGTCATTTTGAGGGGGTTTCCATCATTCTGGAAGTGTTTCCATCATCCTCCCAGGGTTTCCATCATCTCAACAGTGCTTGCAGGATCCCACCAGTGTTTCCATCATCCTGGGGGGTTCAATCCATCATCCCAGGCAGGGTTTCCATGATCCTGAGGGGCTTTACATCATCCTGGAAGTGTTTCCATCATCCTCCTGGGTGGTTTCCATCATCCCAAGGGGATCCATCATCCCGAGGGGTTTCAGGATCCTGGCAGGGTTTCCATCATCCCACAGGGTTCAGGATCCTGCCGGGATTTCCATCATCCTGGAAATGGTTCCATCATCCTGGAAGTGGTTCCATCATCCTGGAAGTGGTTCCATCATCCTGACAGGGTTTCCAGCATCCCAGGTGGATTCAATCCATCATCCTGGGGGGGTTCAGTCCATCATCATGAGGGGTTTTCCATCATCCTGCTGCTGTTTCCATCATCCCAAGGGGTTTCCAGCATCTGGAGGGGTTTCAGGATCCTGCTGTTGCTTCCAGGATCCCAATCAGGTTTCCATCATCCCGAGGGGTTTCCATCATCCTAGAAGTGTTTCCATCCTCCCACAAGGGTTTCCATCATCCCAAGGGGATTCCAGCATCTCAGGGGGCTTCAGGATCCTGCCATTGTTTCCATCATCCCGAGGGGTTTCTGTCATCCTGGAAATGTTTCCATCATCCTGGAAGTGTTTCCATCATCCCAAGGGGTTTCAGGATCCCGTGGGTCTTCCATCATCCTATGGGGTTTCCATCATCCCAAGGGGTTCCATCATCCTATGAGGTTTCAGGATTCTGGCAGGGTTTCCATCATCCTGGGGAGGTTTCCATCATCCTGGAAGTAGTTCCATCATCCTGGCAGGGTTTGCAGCATCCCAAGGGGGTGCCCATCATCCCAGGGGGTTTCAGGATCCCAGCAGGGTTTTCATCATCCCAAGCAGGTTTTCGTCATCCTGGAAGTGTTTGCACCACCCCGAGGTGTTTCCATCCATCCCGAGGTGTTCCACCACCCCAAGGTGTTTCCATCCATCCCGAGGTGTTCCATCATCCCAAGGTGTTCCACCACCCCGAGGTGTTTCTATCCATCCCGAGGTGTTTCCATCCATCCCAAGGTCTTTCCATCCATCCCGAGGTGTTTCCATCACCCCGAGGTGTTCCACCATCCCGAGGTGTTTCCATCCATCCCGAGGTGTTTCCAGCACCCCGAGGTGTTTCCATCCTCCCGCCGTTGTTTCGGGATCCCGGCAGCCCCGGCCGCTCCCTGCAGCCACAGGAGGGTGCAGTGCCACTGAGCTGCTCCCGGCTCCTCTCCATCCCCCCGGACAGCGAGGATTGCAAATCTCTGATGGAAATTCAGCCTCGTCTCCTCATCCTAGGGAGAGGAAGCAGCCGGGTGATTTTGGAGATTTAATGGGGGGGTTGTTGGTTGCCCCGTGAAACCATTTTTTCATGCAGATTTTCAGATTTTTCTGATACCAAACTAATCTGAAAAATAAACTTTCTAGCAACCTCGGGGACTGAAAATTTCTATTCTTTATGCTGTTTATCACCTCCTCCTCTTTGCTGAGAGCCTCTGGTTGTTTCAGCATTAGTTTTCCAGGATTTGTGCAGGTGATGGAGGTCTTGTCTTGTCAGGGTTGTGCTGCTCCATCCCCTCCTCAGAGACAGGTTAGAACTGGAGTAAAGCCCATTTTTGGAGCTGGTCTGGTACAAATCTGAGGGTGCTCAGAGCACTGCTGGGTTGGGTACAGGGCTGGGGGAATTTTCCTTGCAAGTCAGGAGAGTCTGACTCTGTATTTACCACCCAGGAGGGACTGGAAACCCTGTGAATCAGGGGAAAACAAGTTTTCCAAAGGTCTGGCAGAACAGACCCACTCTCTGGGGAAGGAAATCTGCCCCTCTGTCCCTGTTCATTCCACACTGAGTGTGTTTGAGACAAGTTCCAGCAGACAGAACACCCCTGGAATGGCACCAGGCCACACTTGCAGCAATTAGTTTTTCCTTGGCCAGCAGCAGCACCATTCAATTAAACCCCAAATATTTTGTTCAGTTGCTCTTTTCTGGGTGTGCTCTGGGGGCTCAGACAATGGCCAGCGTGGCCTGGGGAGGAAGGAAACCACTCTGTCCACCCAGCCAGGGAACTGGCCCAAAATCCAGCCCAGCAATCAATCCCAGTCCCTTTTGAACTCTTTTTTTCCAGTGCAGAGCCAGCCCTTTCCAGTCTGCACAGAGAGAGTGGCTGGAGTGGAGCTGGGGGCTGTGATCTCCCACCCTCAGCCAGCTCCTCCTGAGAGCAAAGGATGTTTATCCTGTTTTTTCCTGGGCTATTTGGATCAGCAAACCTTCCAGGCAGCTCAGGGAGACTCAGGAGGTCCCTCCTGGGCATCTCCTGCTGCTGCTCCTTCCCAGGAGGGGAGTTCAGAGGGCTCCAAAAAACAAATTTATGGCAGAACATGAATTAGGGCTGGTGCAGCTCCAGGTCAGGTTCATCCTGCTTTGCTGATAGCAGACGATTTAGCGAGATCCACCACAAAAAGTACCACAACTTCCTTGCTTTTTCCCTTCATCCTTTTTTTTTTTTTTTTTTTTTTTTTTTTTGGGCCAGCATCCCATCAGGACACGGGGCTGGCCAGGCCTTTGAGGCTTTTTTCTTTCTCCATGCCCATCTCATGGTCTGGTGGCTGCTGGGGCAGCCTGGGTGGCACCAGGGACCGTGGCCAGGAGCTCTGGCTGCCCAGGGCTGTGTCCCATGGCTTTGGCACCAGCTGTGCCTGCAAAGGTCAGGGCAGGACACGAGGCTGCCAGGACTGTCCTGCACTTGGCATCCACACCAACTGCCCAGGGATGCAAATCCTGTCTTGCTCTCCCAATGTCCCCCTGCAATCCTATCCTGGGGTCTCAGGTTCAAGGAGTTTGTTTTAATACATATATATTTTAATATATATTTAATATAATATGTTATACATTTATTTAATATATATTTAATATTTTATTTAATCTATAAATTTAATTAATGTTTAATATAAGAATCTATATATGTAATATATACTTAAAGTGTTATTTTATTATATTTAATATTTAATATGTGTTTAATATATTTTTTATGTGTGTATATATATATATATAGTATTCTTATTTCTATAATGTTTCCTTATAATGTTTTCCATGGAGGTATATATATATATATATATATATGTAACATTTTTTCTGGCAACCTTTCACCCCTTAACTCTTCATTCAAATCCTCCTGGAGGAAAAGGCAATGCCAAGGTGGTTTTGGGGTTGCTCTGTCCCCACCAAGGGCTCAGGCTGGGGGTCCATCCTCACCCTGGTGCTTCCATCCTTCCCCTGTGTCCTTCCCCAGGGCCCCTCTCTCTTCCCAGGGAAAAGCAGGGCAGCTCGGAAAAGGCTCATTTTTCCAGCGTTTGCAGCACTGCCAGGTAATTCTCTCTCCACCAAGGCTCACAAACTCGGCTCTGAAATCCCAGAGCCGCCTTCAGAAGGAAGGAGGACACGAGCTCCTGCCGTTTGTTGCTGAGGTGTCCTGCGAGGGGGTTCTTTGGTTCTTCCCGGGGTTATTCTGTGCTCGGGGGGACACTCCACGGTGGCAGAGGGCAGGAGCATGCCGCGGTCCCGCAGCCAGCGGGGCAGGAATGATGTAACTGCAGGGGGAAGGCGCTTCTGAAAGCACTGGCGAGTTCTTGAGGGCTTTTTTTCGATTCCCGGCCAGTCCCTGCCATTGCTGTGCAGCCTTTCAGGCCGTTTCCTCACGCTCTCCCCGCGTTTTTAAAAGCACTGGGAAAGCTCCGGTTAAAATGCACCGTGGGGGTGTTGTTTGTTGTTGGGGGGGATAAAAAAACACCAAACCAAAGCCAAGGCAGGCTTGCTTTATCTGCTTTGTGTGCCACCAGCAGCACGGCCTCTTTCCCTTCTGGCTTTTCCTGGGATGTTTTATCCACAGGGGAGCCCCAGCATCGCCTCCAGGGCTGCCCCAAGCTCCCTCCCTGCTCCTCCACAGAAAGGCTGACTAGTTTTATACTGCTCCAGCCAAGACCTGCCTTCTGCACTGATGTCAGCACTCAGGGCGGGACTTTTCCAGCTTTGTGGGTTTGGGGATTTTCTTTTTTTTTTCTTTTTTTCTTTTTTTTTTTTTTTTTTTTTTTTTTTTTTTTTGATTATTTTTTTTTTTTTCTCGAGCAGCCCCTATCCATGTGCTGCCTCCGAGCCACTCTCTTATTACTGCTCACTTCCTGAAAGGAGACTTTTTAGCAAAGCCTCCAACTCCAGCTCTGCCTGGGTCTGACAGAAGAAGTTTCTTAAGGAAGGCAAGACAAACCCTCAGCCTGGAAACTTTCTGACACAAGCAGGGCTGAGGGGAGAGAGGAGCTTTTGGCTGCTGCTGGGAAAAAGAAGAGGAAAAAAAAAAAAAAAAAAAGAGAAGCTGAAGGAATTAAAAGGAGGGGAGAAAAAAAAAAGAAGAAGAAAGAAGGGAAAGCACTCAAAAAGGTAAAACGCTCTTTAAAATAATTTTCCAGAGGAGACTCTTTGAGGTTGGAGTGGGGTGGTCTGGGGTGGAGGGAACGCGAATGTTCTTTGAAATCAGAACCGTCTCCCTGGAGAAGGAATGAGCCCGGAGAGCCTTGCACGCTGGAAAAACATTTATGAGAATGAAAACCATGTTCACCCTTCTCCAACATTCAGAGTTTCCATAAAAAAAGCAGGCTTGTGTTTCAAAGTGGCTGCAGGCAGCGGGAGCCGGGCTCTGGTGCTGCCTCCCTCGCCTCCCCCAGCCCCTCTTTTTAATTGTGTTAACCCCGGGATCGAATGTTTGCCTCTCTAAACCCCAAATCTGCTCTGCTGAGCTGCCCGGGGCGAAGCTCTCAGTTACAGAGAGCAGCAGCTCCAAGCCCTGCTGCAGAATGAAACGTTCCTTGCTGCCTTCATTCCTGAGAATAAACACAGCCCGCGCTCCCTCTCCCTCTTTCCCTGTCTCTCTCTCCATCTTCAGGAGCTGCCAATGCCTCTCTCCCTCCTGATGTGCTCAGAGGATTATAAAAGTCTGCCCTGAAAAAGTTGCAGTGTCACTGACTTTGTGCATCCCCAGGAGCTCGGCCCCACTGCTCTGCTCAGTTCTTTCTTTGCTTTGATTATGATTTAAAGGTGCTTTTTAAATTACTTTTTTTAAAAAATCGATCCCTCAGAAGATGTTATTTTAAACATCAAAGTAAATATTAGTGGTGGTGAGATGCCAGAAGATTATCTCATTAGAGCTGAAGGAGCTGGGCTATAAATAGAAAGGAGTTTATAAAACAACCTTGGCAAATATCTTCCAGAGGGGAAGAACCAACCCAGGGGGAAGTGTGGAGCTGTGCTGGGAGCAGGTAAATGTAAAATTTCACAGCGAGGCCCATTTCTGGGGACTTTTTTGTGGTCAAGATGCAAACCTCGGGGGGCATTTGTGTTCATGCTGCAATTCCTGCCAACATCCCCGGCGCTGGAGGCCAGCAGAGCTCTGCTTCTGGTCGTGCTCCTTCTGGTTTTATCCTCCCTTGCAGCGCCCAGTGGTGCCAGGGTGGGATGCTGGGCATGGCAGGGAGGGCTTTGGGGAGCCTCTGTTCCCTCAGGTGGAAGGGGAAACGCTCTGTGGGACACCCAGGTGATTCCCAGCACCGGGAATTTCCCCCACTTGGGACCAGCCTTGCCGGGACTGCTCCAAGATGCCTCCATCAGTGAGGCTTCCCGCAGCCCTCGGGAGGTTGTTCCCAAAGTTTCTCCATATATGGAACGTGCTGAGTGCTCCAGTTGCTCCATCCTCAGCCTCCCTCTGTTCCTGCTTGGCCCCAGGGCAGCACCCTCTGCTCCCCTCCTCCTCCCGAGATCCCAAAAACCTCCCGGCGCCTCTTTGGGGCGGCTCCAGCTGCATTCCCCGCGCGGGGAATGGGAAAGGTGCTGTCATCTCCTGCAAATCAGCTCGGCCCGGATAAGGCTGGGGGGCTGAGCTGTTTCCTTTGGCACCGGGAGGCCCCGATAAGCCGGGCCTGAGCAGCCGCCGGGAGGCTGAAGAGGAGCCCTGAGGGGAGGAAGGTGGTGCTGCTCGACATAAACAGTGTCTGTTCCTCCAACCTGAAACATGAGAGGCTCTCTTATCACCCGTGGTTCCAGGCCACCCAGGGACTGCTGGGGAGGAGCAGCTGTTCTCACCATTCCATGGAATCCTGGTCCAGGGGCAGCCCGGGCTCCTCTTCCCGAAGGAGCAGCTCCATGGAGGGTCCTCAAGCAGGATGATTCCATGCAAACCCTAATCTCCAGCTTATCTGAAACCCCCGACTCCAAAGCCCACTTTTCTTGCCAAGTTTCCAGCAATGAATTCCTTCTGAGCTGGGCGCAGTGCAGGATGTGCTGGTCACGTCCTGCCCTGCCTCAGTCTTGGGCTAACACAAGATGGGCTCAGAACAAGCAGGATTGGGACCAAACCCATCATGTTTTCAGAAACAGTGGGCTGGGTGATGTCAGCTCAGGTGTGCTGAAGGCACCCAAGCACAGAGGTGTTTGCCTGACCCCACCACTGTAGGAAATGTTTGCAGGGTGAGGAGTTACAAACATTTCCCAGGTGAGCAGGTTGGGTCCCACGTGGGAGAGAGACACATGGAAAACCACCAGCCTGGATGCAGCCTTGTTTTCCAGTGCTGAGGGAGGTTTAAAGGGACACCATCCAAGCCAACTTTCCCATCTTGGTTCCTGTGAGGGCCTTCAATGAAGACTGCAGGCAGCTGAAGGGTTGGGACAGTCTCCACTGGGAAACTGCTGGAATATTTTAGCTCTGTCTGACTTCAGTGGAGCAACATCAGTGCATGGTCTCAATCCAGCTGCTCCATTGCTGCTCTTCTCTCACCTTCTGCATCCTCCCAGGCTGGGAAATGTTTGGGATATTCCATGTCTGACTACTCAGAGTCTTTCATGGAATCATGGAATGGTTTGGGTTGGAAGGAACCTTAAAGTTCATCCAGTCCTACCCCTGTTCAGCCTGGTCTTGGACACTTCCAGGGATGGGACATCCACAGCTTTACACTTCTGTTTATCACAATTATCAATATTGTGTTTCCTACTCTTACATCATAGCTTAATTTAAAAGGAAAAATTACTTTAAATTAATCTGTTCCTGTGCAGTCCTGCAAATCTTTCTGAACTCAAACACTTATAATATTGGTCCCAAATGAACTGAACTAACAGGTGAATTCCTGGCCTCCTCCTGTGGGATTTGTGACCTCGGTGGGCAGTGGCTTTCTCCAAAATGTAAATGCAGAGGACGAGTTCAGTCCTGTCAGGGTTAGGGACTCTTCATTCCCTGGCCATGGAGGAAGGAGCTGCATCTGGGCCACACCACCTGGGCCACGTTTCCCTGAGTAAAGAACCTACAGGAAGGGGAAAAGGGCCCAAAATCTCTGCCCAGCAGATCTCCTGGAGCTCCCAAGGAGCCAGAGCCTGGACACGATCTGCAGGTCTGTAAGGGCTGGAAGGATCCCACAGCTCAAGGGTTCTGCAAGGCTTCATCCCACAGGAGGCATCCCTGCTCCTGCAGGGCTCCCCTGGCATGGGGGTGATGCCTTGAGGAGCTGGAAGAGAGGCTAGAGGGAGTTGAGAGTAATAAAGTGGATTTATTGCCGTGCCTTGCAAGGCCACACCCTGGCAGTGCTGGAGGCACAGCCGTGGCTCTGCCCAGGGGGCTCCAAGATGGAAGCAAAAAGGGCTTGGTCACAAGATCTCTCATTTTTATAAGGTTTAGTCCATTAAATATATATATATATCCTATATATCCTATATCTATCCTTAATATAAAGCTAAAAGCTGCACACCAAAACAGAACAGAAAAGCCTAAAACCCAAGGCATCAGAGTGACCAGGCTTGGGACTGTGGGTGCCTCTGCCATGGTCACTGCCCTGCCCTGGGGTGATCCCATGGCCTTGCACCCACTGTTACCTTGGCTGTCACCAAATCCCTCCCTAGTTTGTTCTGCTCTGGAAGGACACTTTCTCTGTGTCATCCCTTCTCTGACTGGTTCTATTTTCCTGGGAGGACAGGCAGGTCCCACTCCACAGCTCCCTGCATTTCCCCCTGTGCCCCTCTGGGACAGGCTGGGCTGTGAGGTCCTGATCTAACACAAAGGGAACTCAGTTCTGAGAGTGGGATGAGACCAGAGACCCCCTTGTGTGGCTTCCAACCTCACTTATTCTTTAATTCAGCCTGGCAGGACCAGCTCAGCCCGAGGGGAGCTGGAGCTGGGCCATGCTGTGGATCCATCCCCCTGGCCAGGACTGGCTGTGCTGTGACAGTGACAGAAGGAGCTGCTGAGCCCTGGGCTCACTGCAGGTCCCTCAGTGCTTCTCCCAGCTCTGCTGGGCAGCAGGAGTCACCTCAGAGACTTTTCTTGGGAAGCTCAGCAGAGTTCTCCTGTCTCTCCAGCTCCAGCCTGAGACTGTGGGTGCACAAGGTGTGGCACCTGGTGACAGGGGCTGTAGGGGGACTGTGCCCTCCCCTGCAGCACGTCCAGCCTGATAAACAGACATGTTTTGTTCCCTGGGAGGGTGGGGAGGAGCTGGGATAGAATTCCCAGAGCAGCTGTGGCTGCCCCTGGATCCCTGGCAGTGCCCAAGGCCAGGCTGGACAGGGCTTGGAGCAGCCTGGGACAGTGGAAGGTGTTCCTGCCATGGCAGGGGAGTGGAACTAAATGAGCTTTAAGATCCCTTCTCACCCAAACCATTCTGTACTGGGTTATGGCCCTATCCTACAGCGTGGCTGACAAAGAGCCAAATTTTAGGTGCGACACTCGGTGTGAGAGCTGTGACAGCAGCCTGGGAGCTGGAGCTGCATAAACCACATAACCCTGCCTCAGCTGGGGCTCACAGCATGGAGCAGCTCCCTCCTGGTTACGCAGGTGAGCCCAGCTCGCTGTTGGCACACCAGGGTGTTTGTGCAAGCCCAGGGCTCGGTGCCCTGCGGGATTGGGTTGTGTAAGCACCGAGACGGCTGGAGGGGAGCTGCGGGAGCCAGCCCTGCCGGGATGGAGAGAGGAACCAGCCCTGCCGGGATGGGGATGAGCCAGCCCTGCCGGGATGGAGAGGAGCCAGCAGTGCTGGGATGGAGAGAGGAACCAGCCCTGCCGGGATGGAGATGAGAACCAGCTCTGAAGGGATGGAGAGAGGAGCCAGCCCTGCCGGGATGGAGAGGAGCCAGCAGTGCTGGGATGGAGAGAGGAACCAGCCCTGCCGGGATGGGGATGAGCCAGCCGTGCCGGGATGGAGGGATGAGCCAGCCCTGCCGGGATGGAGAGGAGCCAGCCGTGCCGGGATGGAGAGAGGAACCAGCCCTGCCGGGATGGGGATGAACCGGCCCTGGCGGGATGAGAATGAGCCAGCCCTGCCGGGATGGAGAGAGGAACCAGCCCTGCCGGGACGGAGAGGAGCCAGCAGTGCCGAGGAGAGAGGAGCCAGCAGTGCCGGGATGGCGATGATCCGGCCCTGCCGGGATGGAGGTGGCTGGATCTGCCTCTGCTTCCCTGCCCGCTCCGAGGGGTGAGCGCTCCCGGCCTTTCCCGGAGCCCTTTCCTGGCAGAGCCCTGGTGCTGCTCCGTGCCGGGAGGAGCAGCAGGAGCACAGGGAGAGCTGCCTGTGCACAGACCCAGGAGGTCTGGATTCTCTCCTGGCTGTGCTGAACCCCACACAGACGGAGCATTTCACGGTGGCAGAGGCAGCCACGGAGATGCAGGGTGTAAATATGGCATTTGTGCATGGAATATCTGTATTCCATGGATGGCAGGGTACAGGGGGGGTGGGCACCACACCTGCAGGTAGTGTGTTCAGACAAAGAGCTATCAACGTGTATCTGTGTGCAGATAACATCTATCCTCATGCAGATAAGATCTATTCCCATGCAGATAGCATGTATCCTCATGCTGATAACATGTTATTACATGCAAATAACATGTGTCCATGCCCAGAATATGTGTGCCCGTGCAGATAATATCTATCCCCATGCAGATAATGTGTTTCCCCATCCTGATAACGTGTTATCACATGCAGATAACATGTATCCATGTGCAGATATCTATCCCCATGCAGATAATATCGATCCCCATGCAGATAACGTGTTTCCTCATGCTGATAATGTGTTGTCACATGCAGATAACGTGTATCCATGTGCAAATAGCGTTTAATCCGCATAAAAACTCCACGTGTCCCCGTCCCCTTGCACACAAGCAGCTGCAGCTGTGCCCTGGGTGCATGTGGGTGACACGCGTGTCCCTTCACTCATGGGACATGTGTGTCCCAGTGCGGCGGGGGATGCACCGTTAATGCCTGGCACTCCGTTAATGACTGGCACGCCGTTAATGACTAACACGCCGTTAATGACTGGCACGCCGCTAATGACCGCCCGTCCTCTCTCTAATCCCGCCGCTCTGTGCCTGGCTGCAGCCAGCGAGGAGAGCGATGGCAGAGCGCCAGCAAGTCTGGGTCACATGGAGAGGCTCCAAACTATTGCATAAGTCCCGTCTGAGAGTGGACCTGCCTGGTGGAGTCCTCTCCCGAAAGCAGGAGGAGTCCCAGGATGGGAGCGCTGGAATCTCGGTGCCCACCTTGCCCCGGGCTGGAATTGTGGCACTGCTCTGGCAGCTCCAGCCCTGCCCCAGGCCCAGCTCCCCATCCCGAGGAGGATCCGAGCTGGCACTTCCCTCCCGCTTTCCTGCTGAGGACCTCCGAGCATTTTACCACACTTGGAGAAGTGCAATGACCCCGGCGTTCCAGATAGGGCCAGGTCCTTATGTAACACAGGGATAGGATTTCCAGAGAGCCAAGCAGGCGGTGTCAGAGCGAGGTCGCTGCTCCCAGCTCTCCTCTCCCTGCCCTGGCTTTGGCACAAGCTCCTTTTGCCCCTTTGCTGGCAAAATTAAAGATTTTGGAGAGGAGTGAGGCAGAGATTCAGCCCTTTCCTCACCAAGATTGCACTGAATAGATTTGACTGTAAAATAGTTATCGTGTTTTGAAAAAAAAAAAAACCAAAACCCTCCTCCCACACAGTGCTGGAGTGAGCCCAAAGCCCCGTGAAGCTGCTGTACAAAGGGATGCAGGGTGTGCCCGGCCAGAGCACAGCAGGGCCGGCTGTGGAGCACCACGGAGGGCCTGGAAGAGGGAGCTGGTGCCCCAAAGGCAGGGAGAGTGTGCCCCTGGCACCCAGGCTGGCACCGGGGTGCTGGCAGGGGGACAGAGACCTGGGTGAGACCCCTCAGCTCTCAGGGTCACGCTGGCAGTGTCGGTCTGCTTTTCCCACATTGCTGGGGAGCGCCTTTGGATGGGGTTGGATCTGATTGGAACGGTGTGAAAACGGCACCTTCCCTCCTGGGAAGCTGAAACGGGCCCTGCAGTCACTGGGGTGTGCAGAGAACAGCTCTTGGGGGAGGTGAATCAGCCCTCGAAAGCGAGGGGGGCTGCACTGAGCATCCCGGGCCCCCTCCCAGCCCCGAGGGGGTCAGCAGGGAAGGGACAGGCAGAGTTGGCATTGCTGGGATGGGTGGCAGGGGCGAGCAGAGAGGTTGCAGGGCAGCCAAAGGGTGGCTGTGCAGGCAGGAGCCACCCCGGGGCTGGAGGCTGCAGGGCTCTGGGAACAGGGATAACTCCGTGTTTCTAATTCTTCACTCGCCGTGGCCTCAGAGAGGCCACACTTGGAGCAGCAGAGCAGATTATGGCTCAAGATGTTATTCTGTGTTCTGCAGACCTGTGACTTTAACCCTTTTCTCGCAGTTTGCTGATGCTCCTGGCAGTAAAAACGCTGATTTCTGTGGGTTTAACCCCTAGTGCTGCCCTAGAGCTGAGAAATGACTTCCCAGTGGAAGTCCTGTTGTGCTGGCAAGATGACTGAGGGGGGAGACTTCTACCATCTGCAGCTCAGCGTGTTTTCACTTGGCAGCCCAGCCAAATATTTTGTCGGGACTATCAGGACGCTCTCCTGCTGGAAGCCGGGGAGGTCTCTCGGGCAGTTTTGCATCCCCCACGTGCTCAGCCCGTGCCGCGGGAGGAGCAGCCTGCTGGGGGAGCGGGGCTCTGTGTTCCATCCTCGGGAACGTGCGGGGACCTGCCCGGAGCCGCGAGCCGGGAGCTGGGTGTGCCTGAGCACGCACGGAACACCCAGAGCCCCGGGGAGTGCAGGGGCTGAGAGCCCCCAAATAACACAGAAATGCAGCAGCAGCTGCGAGGGACCTGCCCCTGCCAGGCCCTGGGGAGTGCAGAGAGAGGGGTGAGGAGGAGCAGGGATGTAGAGATGATGAGAAGGGTTTGAACATTGCTGGTCGGGACAGGGAGGGACTGTCCCACTCTGCTCTGCACTGGGGCAGCCTCACCTCCAGGGCTGGGGGCACTTTGGGCACCACAAGATCAGAAGGATCCAGAGCTGTTGGAGAGTGCCCAAAGGAGGGACACGGAGCTGGGGAAGGCTCTGAGGAGCGGCTGAGGGCACTTGGCTCGTTCAGCTGGAGCACAGGAGACTGAGGGGAGGCTCCTCGGGGGCTGCAGCTCCTCCCCAGGGGAGGCAGAGGGGCAGGGGCTGAGCTCTGCTCTGGGACAGGGACAGGAGGCCAGGAAGGGCTGGAGCTGTGCCAGGGCTTGGCATGGAGCTCAGGGAAAGGTTCTTGCCCCCGAGGGTGCTGGCACTGCCCAGGCTGCCCAGGGAATGGTCCCGGCCCCAAGGCTGCCAGAGCTGCAGGAGCGTTTGGACAGCGCTGCCAGGGGTGCTCAGGGTGGGCTTGTTGGGGTGGCTGTGCAGGGACAGGGGCTGGGCTGAGCATCCCTGAGGGTCCCTCCCAGCTCAGGATGTTCCATGATCTTTGATTTGATAATTCTAGAGCACTAGGAGCAGCTGAGGGAGCTGGGAAAGGGGCTCAGCCTGGAGAAAAGGAGGCTCAGGTGGGACCTTCTGGCTCTGCACAACTCCCTGACAGGAGGGGACAGCCAGGGGGGTTGGGCTCTGCTCCCAGGGAACAAGCAATGGGACACAGACACAAATTAGCCCAGGAGATGTTCAGATTGGATATGAGGAAAAATATCTTCACTGGAAGGGTGAAAGTTGATTCCAGCTGAGGCTTTGCAGCCAAAATCTGTGGCCCTCTGATGCCTTGTGAAGGCTGACTTAGAACAGAGACTAGACAGAGTTAAAGAATAACGCAAGGATTTATTAAAAGGCCTCAATTAAAAGGATCCACCTTGGGCAGCACAGAACCTGAAAAATAGAAAAGCTAAACCTGAGGCGTCACCTCCTCAAAGCAGCCACGGCAGGTGACAGGGGCACTGTTCTTCAGGTGACTTTAGGAGCAGCACCCAGGAGCTGCAGGCACTAAAGGGCTGTTGTGTGTCCTGAAGGGCAGCTGGGAGCCCAGCAGCAGGGGAGAGCCCACCGTGGCTAGCAGGAGACCCATGTGGGTCCTTTTTCCAGGAAATCCTGAAAACCCCCCTGCTGCTGCTGCTGCCAAGTGCCCTGGCCGCACTGGCACAGCCCCTGAGCCCCTGCCAGTCCCCTGCAGTCCCTGCTGTGTTTTAGCTGGATTCCGTAGAAAATGAGGCCCGTGGGGCCAGTCTGGGACTCACAGCTCTTCCCCCAGAGATAAACTTTGACCTGGTGGAACAACTCCCAGGCTGGAGCAGCTGGAGGAGCAGAAACCCCTGTGGTGCTGTTTGTAGGGGCTGCCAGGGCTGCTGTGGGGCTGAGCAGCCCCTTGGGAGGGTCAGGGGGCACGTGGGACCAAAAAGGGACCGAGCTTTGAGATGTGGCTCCATGATAACCCCAATATGGTTATAGGGTGGTGTCAATCCCCATTTTACACAAGAATAAAAGAACCTTGGAGCTTTCATTCCTTAAAATAACACAGCCCAGAAATGCTGTTGGGGTGGTGCAGCTGTGGGGTCCTGCTCCCACTGTTTTCCCACTGCTTTCTCACTGTTCCCAGTGCTCCCACTGGGGTGCTGCTCTCACTTCTCCACTGCTCCCAGTGCTCCCATATCTGAAAGATGTCAGTGGAAGGCCTGGCACGGGGTGCACTGAAAGTATTTCCTCCCTCTGGGGGAAGCTGGAAGCAGAAATCTGTGTTTGTATTTATTTCGCCCTCAGGAAAAAAAAAAAAAAAAAAAAGGGAAAAGGACACCTGAGCTCATAATTTGCCAAAGTTGAAAAAAAAAAAAAAAAAAAAAAAGAAAAAGGACACCTGAGCTCATAATTTGCAAAAGTTGGATGAGAAACCTGGAAGCCGCCGGGCCCTGCATCTTTAAAAGCAGTTAAATTCCTCTTCCCTGCACTAGGAGGCACCTTGAACCTTCCTCTTGGCCCCGAGCATCGCCCATCTGCTTCCTATTACCTTCCCCTGCGCTGCCTGGAGCCGGCCCAGCAGCTGGGCTTGCCGGGAGTTCTGTCTGAGCTGGGAGCAGCTCTCCTCTGCCTCGCTCCTTCTTCTCTCCTCGCTCCATCCCAGCTGGAATTTCACCCCCTTTCCCAGCCCCTTCCTTCCCGGCGCTGCTCGGGGTGGCAGGAGGCGAGCTGGCCGCTGTGGTGGCATTGTCCCCCGTGTCGCCCGGGTTCACGCGGCCAAAGCCACCCTTGGCAGGGGGAGCCGGGAGCGTCAGCCCGAGCCGAGCCTGCCAAGGACAGCGAATTCCTTGGGAAGGAGCAGATCGGAAGCGGCCCAAGAGAGGGAGGCACGAGACCAGAGAGGTCACGCCGTGTCCTTGAGCTGTCCCCAAGCTGTCCTCGAGCTGTCCCCGAGCTCCCCCGGCCCCGCCCGTGGCAGCCCCGTGTCCCGCTGGGGCTCCGCGATCCTCGGGATCATCCTGCAAGCTGCAGTGAGGTTATGGAAAACTTGGTAGGGATGGAAGCACCAGTGCTCCTCCGGCTCCTGGTCCTTCCTCCAGGTGCTCCTCCTGCTCCTCAGAGCTGGGTCTACCCATGGGGAGAGGAGCAGGATTCACCTGTGAGGAGAAAAATCTTCCTTCAGGTGCTCCTCCTGCTCCTGGTCCTTCCTCCAGGTGCTCCTCCTGCTCCTCAGAGCTGGGTCCACCCATGGGGAGAGGAGCAGAATTCACCTGTGAGGAGAAAATCTTCCTCCAGGTGCTCCTCCTGCTCCTTGGAGCCTGATCCACCCGTGGAGGGAGGAGCAGGATCCACCTGTGAGGACAAGACCTTCATCCAGGTGCTCCTCAGAGCCGCATCCACCCACAAGGAGAAGAGCAGGATTCACCCATGGGGAGAACACCTTCCTCCAGGTGCTCCTCCTGCCTGATCCACCCATGGGTAGAGGTGCAAGGATCCACCTGTGAGGAGAACACCTTCCTCCAGGTGCTCCTCCTGCTCCTCGGGCTTTGGGAATGCAGCCCCGCCGGGAAGGGGCCGTGTTTTCCCCGCTGCCTGCAGGGAGGGATCGCAGCCGGGCCCTTCCCCCAGCCCGGCCCGCAGGAATTTTGCAGCTGTAATTCCTGCCTCGTGCTGCTCCCAACGCGTCTCCTTCCCCCAAGGTCAAGGCTGCGGGCTCCTGGCGCCGGGGCTCCTTCCCGGCCGCGGTTCCGGGGGATGCTGAGCGGCCGGGAAGGGCAGGGGGGACACGGGGGCACCGCGGAGGGTCATGGAGAGGCGGGGGGAGGACGGGAAGCCTGGAGGAAAAGGGTTTGACAGCTGGAAAACAGGGGAAATCAGTCGTGTGAAGCCCAGGAGAAAATACACTTTAGCTGGGCTCCGTGGGCTTTGGAGCCGTGACAGGATTGAAGAGCTGGAATCGCGAGCTTTGGGAGATGCTGAAAAATGCTGATTTAGGAGAGGGATTTGCTTTCAACTTCTCCCTTTTCCAGCCCAATTTCCACAGCTGGAGCGGGCACGGAGCAGCCCCCACGTGCCTTGCCTGGCCCTGGCTCTGCCCTCACTGTGCCACAGCCCAGGGGTGGCACCACGGGTGATGCTGTCACCGGATCTCAGCATCCTCTTTTTGGGGGCGGAACAGGGCACAATTCCTGCCCCAACCCTCTTCCCCCCACTCCCTGATTCCCCTTACCTGTCCCAGGGAAAAGGAGCAGCCCAAGGTGGGAGTTGCCCCTCTTTCAGGGCCACTCACAGGATGCTCAGTTTTGGTGGCCATCTCGCGTTGTGTCTGGGCTTTGCAGAGGAACACCTGGCAAGTGGCCTCAGATGGGACTGGGGAGTCCAGGCCGAGGCCTCACTGAGGATCTTTGGCCATTCTTAGCTGTAAATAAGCAGTGAAAATTCTTCATCTTTAAGTTATGCAACTCTGAAGTGTGTTTAAAGCTGAGTGTTTCGTCTCCCACTGTTTCTGCCTAGTAGGGGAAAAAACTATTAATTTAGGTTAGGCTTTAAGCTGAAGGAGGGAAGATTTAGATGAGATTTTAGGAAGAAATCCTTCCCTGTGAGGTTGTCCAGAGTAGCTGTGGCTGCCCCTGGATCCCTGGAAATGTCCCAGGCCAGGTTGGATGGGGCTTGGAGCACCCTGGGCTAGTGGAAGGTGTCCCTGCCCCTGTGGAATGAGATGAGCTTTAAGGTCCTTCCCAACCCAAACCATTCTGTGACTTCTATGATGAATTTGGGGCAGGAATAATCTCCTGGATTTCCCCTTGTACCTCCCCTACACCATCCCTGGGCTGTGTTGGGTGTCATTCCTGCAGCACAAATACCACTCATGGCACAGTAAAGATGGGAAAACAGGAGCAGAAATTCACTTTCAGGGATTCAGATTCCCATAAGGACACGAAGGGGAGCAGGGCAGATCCCAGGAGGACCCAGCCCCCCTGCCCTGGGCTCTTTAAACCAGAGCACAGCAAGGCAGGGGTTAAGCGTTTCCTTGCTGGATGAGGACCACACACAGCCCTGGCTGCTGACACCTTTGCAAAGAGCACCCTCCTCCCGTCTCCAGCCTCTTCCCATGCTCGGGAGCTCATCCCACGTTCCCAGGGAGCTCATCTCCCCATTCCCGAGACCTCACCCTGCCATTCCCGGGGAGCTCATCCCGCCTTTCCCGGGGAGTTCATCCCACTATTCCCGGAGAGCTCATCCTGCCTTTCATGGGGAGCTCATCCCGGGGATCTCATCCTGCCTTTCCCAGCCCTGCTCCAGCCCCTGGCATCTGCACCTCTGCTGCGGGTCTTTATCTGCCACCCCTGCAGGGAGGTTTGGGTTTGGCTGCCGGGCTGCCCTGCAGCGTCACCGCTGGGATATTTGGGGTTTTCTGGGATGTGCTGCACTCATCCCATACTCATGAAGTGGGTGGGCAAGAAGAAAACCCCATAGGCTTTGTGCAAGTCCCCAGCACGATTCGAGTTTGATGTAATCGCCTCAGACCGAGTGGAAATTCTCTGCGAGCCAGGAATCTTTCACCGGAGCAATTAGCAGAGCGTTTTAAAGAACAAATGCGATTGGAATCTCGGGATCCATTTGTGGATGGGGTTGAGGGTGAGTTCCCTGAATGGGTTCTTTGTTTTCCATCACTTTTTTAGGTTCAGCCAGTACACTTTGAGAGCAAGTGCTCTTTCCTCAGTGCAGTGACAGTCCTTAAAGCGTGTTTGAAATCCAGGGAAGCCCCAGAGAGGATTTCTGGGTTGCTGCTCACCACCCCCCTGCCAGTGCTGTTATTTCCTGCTCTCTTTAAGGGATCAGGTGACCCAGGGCACTCTTGGGGCTGCTCTTCCCAGAGGGTGCTGCCACAGGATAAAGGATTCCCATTGCTCCTGAGCTCCTTTCCGCAGGTACCAGCTGGGAGAACCCCCGGGAGTGCAGTGCGGAGCAGGAGCCGACGGGGTTAATCCATCCTCAAACCCTTCCCATCCTTTTCTCCTCTTTTCCTCTCCTTCCATCCCACTCCTGGACCCCGCTTTCCTCATTCCCCTGCCCGCCTCGAGTCCTTCTCCCCCGTCCCTTCGCTCATCCCTGTCTCACCCGCAGGGGCGATGCGGGGGCTGGGGACGAGCCCGTGCTGAGCCCGCGGTGCTGGCCTGGCACTGCCCACCCCGCCGGCCTCGGGAGAGCACGGAGCGGCCGAGGATGCCTGCGGAGGGACCCGGGACTCCTCTCTGGACATAAGGGGTGGCCAAGGGAGAGACATGTGGGGACAGCGCCCTCCCAGCCGGCACAGATCTCCCTGCTCCGACGCGAGCGGCGCTGACCATGGCCACAGCTTGGAGGCTCCTCACCTGGACCGTCACCCTCGGCCTGGCCGGGGGCACCTTCCCCGGCTTCCCCTTCCAGTCACAAGGTAGGGACGGGACGGGATGGGATGGGACGGGACGGGACGGGATGGGACGGGATGGGATGGGACAGGATGGGATGGGATGGGACGGGATGGGATGGTGTCGTGGTTTAGCTCATGTCCAGAGTGATTCTGGTTGTGTCCATCCCTGAGGAGATGCAGTGTCCAGCACCACCAGCTTCTCACACACCGCCTCACCCTCAGCTCTGCACACGTTTTTCCTCCTGGAAGTGCCTTTCAGGTCAGGATCAGAGCCTCCAGCCCTGAGTCCCAGGTGCTTTGTAGCCACAGCGAACACAAACCACCCTCTGATTCACTCTTTTCCAAGCCCACGTGGACTGCAAAGAGGCAAAAAGGAAAACAAAACACTTCCAACAGCAAATTTTTCCAAGCCTGAAGTCATTTCTAAGTGCAAAAAGTCACCCTTGTTTGCCCAGCCCCATCACAGGGAGGTGCTGGGATGGAGGAAAAGCTGGAGCATGGGAAGTTAAAACCCTAACAATTAATTCTGGCAAGGCAGAGGTGCCAGGAGAGTTTATGGTCAGGAAGGATGGGAGCTCAACCCTAATCCCAGAGGGTGGAAGGGCTGTCCCATTCCTGGTGGCCAAGGAAACCACTCTGTCAGGCTCCCACACTGGAAAAGAGAGGAAAAGGAAACTTTCCAGTGCTGCCCTGTGGTGAGAGTGCAGTTTGGAGCTGGCTGAGCTTCTGATGGCTGCGAAGGCTCTGAAGGTGAGAGCTGTGGAGCCAGGCAAAATTCAGCCACCCTGGAGCAGCCAGGGCCCTCCTTCTTGCTCAGGAAACAACAAGTAGGATGCAGAAAGCACAGGAAGACTTTCCAGAGGGAACAGAGGGAAAATCTCCCATGAGGGCTCAGGAGGCTCAAACCCTCCAGGCATGAGGGGTTCAGGAGGACACTCAGTGAGGAGGAGCTGTCCTGGTCCAGCACATGGATATTTCCCATGCTGCCCAAGCTGCTGGGGCTGAGGGCTGTCAGACAAAGCCAGATTGTCAGTTCCTTTCCTTCTTTTCTGCCTCTGCCAGGGTCGGGATTGAAAGCACTGGAGATGGTAATTCATGTTCAGACTCAGATGTTCATCAGTTCTTATCTATGCCACAGTCTCACAAACCCTGAGTTCTACAGCACTGCACTCTAACAAACTAAAATGGAGCCCCATCTCTCTCTCTACAAGGCCTTTTAAGGATAAACTGTCCAATTAAGAAATTCTACCTAAATTATTTTTACTTTTAACCCAATAACCAACCACCCATGGCCCACAATGTGGACTTTTTTATCCAATTACACAAAACCACCCAAACCCATAGATAAGAAGGAGAAGGCAAAGCAGAGGAAGGTGAAGCAGAAGGACCAGCCTCCACCCTAAAACCTCCATCTGCTTTATATATATTACTATATTCTAAACCCTTCAACTCTAAGTTTTCCCCCCTGTGATATCACACACTTCTATTCAAACTCCACACCACAATCCCAGTTCTATCATTCCATTTTGGAAGCCTTCTCCACCTCAGGTCAAATGCAGTGTTCTCCTGGGGGTCAGTGCCTGGCAGCACAGAAAGTCTGAAATTCTCAGCAGCCAGGGCTCCAACACCAGATCTCTGCTCAGATCCATTCTGGCAGTCCCTGGGACATTTTAATTGAACAGGAGGAGTTTCTGCTGAGGTTGCAGGGTGCCAGTTTGTTTGGCAGCCTGCAGAGCTGCGTTGCTGTGCCAGCACAGGTGGAGGGGTTTGGGACAGTGCCCTTGTCACAGCACAGCCTGGGTGGCACCACACAGGCTCAGCTCAAGGGCTCCAAGAGGAGCTGCTAAGCCAGGCTGAAGTGATAAAAACCAGTCCAGGGAGCTGGGAAGGCAGGGTGGGGTCATGGACAGAGACCTGGCTGGGGAATCGGGACATCTGACTTCTCCTCCTGCTCATTTTCAGCACCACTGGGGGAATTCTGGTGGCCCTCTCTCTTATTTTGGTGTCAAGATTGGCATTTCAAGGACCCTGTGCCCCTGTAGCCCCTGCAGCTCTCACTGCAGGGGAGGTTGGGGTGGTGCTGTTGTTTTGTGTTCTCAGAGCCAGCAGCTCCCTGTGGCAGCTGCAGATGTCCTGACAACTCACAGGGAGAAAATTAAATAACATTTTCCCCTGAGTCATTGTCACCCCAAGGATCCTTCTGCCTCCTTTTGAAGAGACCTCATTGCTGGGTCTGTTCCTGGAAGGATCCGGGTTAAAATAACCCTCCAAAGCTCAGAGCTGGGCTCTGCAAAGCTGGGATTCCCTCTGCCCAGTGGAGATGAAAGGATTTGGGATACTCCAGGTCCAGAGCCACAATCAGGGTGTCCTGAAGGGCCCTTTGGGCCAGGCTCCTCCTCTCCATCACCTGCAGAGGAAAAAGTTACATTCCAAAAACTGCTACACCAAGGCTCTGCAGGCTGCAGCATTTGGGGCATTTCCCAGGATCCTGCAGGCAGGGAATCCCAATTTTTGGAATGCTGTGGCAGGACAGCATGACCCTCCACCTGCACTGCGCTCAGGCTGGAATTGCTGGATGTCCAACTCCCTTTGCAGGCTGTGTCTTGGTTTTGAAAGACAGGTGTCTGCTAAGGAAGGCAGGACCTTCCCCTGAAATATAAAATGTAAACACTCCCCCGCTCCGAATTGCTATAAATTTTAAATTAGGGGACTCTCAGGCAAAAATATGGGAGCAGGAATAACAGTTCTTTATTAGGGAAGAAAAAAAAGATAAAATAAACAATGCAGTAAACCAAAACAACACAGACAGAGTCAGAACACAACCTGACACCCTGCTGGTCAGGGTGTTGGTAGCAGTCCCATTGGAATTGTGGCTGCAGTCCTCCTGGAGTGTCAGGTGTGGTTGGGTTGGAGCAGGGATCCCTTAGAAAGGTGTAGTCTTCCTCTAAAGATCCAGGAGAAGAGGCAGCTGTTCCTCAGGGAAATCCAGTGGAGAAGCTGTGCTGTGTTCCAGAATCTGTGTTCCAGAATCTCAGATTATATCCAGTTAGGAATGCTTGGCTCCTCCCTCTGGGCTCACATCTCCCAGTGGGATGCTGTAGATCTTATCAGCCATGCAGGGACATTCCATAGGCTGTTATCAGCAGATGGCTCCCTGGAGGGAGCAGTGGGTGTGGAAGAGATAAGGAAAACTGCCCACTGAACAGAAGACAGCTGCCATCCAGATGGCAAATAGAATACAATTTGCTTGGCAATCCAGGAAGGGCTGCCACTGCCATGCTGTCCTTCCCTCCCCAGAGGAATTCCTCTCCAGCTTGGATCACTATGAGATCGCCTTCCCCATCCAAGTGGACCAGAACGGCGATTTCCTCACCTTCGACATGCGCCGGCAGCTGAAGCCGCGGCCGCGGCGCTCGCTGCCCTACGAGCCCTCGGAGCAGCAGGTCTTCTACAAAGTCTCTGCCCACCACACCCAGTTCCTGCTCAACCTCACCCTGCACTCCAACCTGCTGGCCGAGCACTTCACCGTGGAGTACTGGAAGCGGGATGGCATGGACTGGCAGCACGACTTCCACGAGGACTGCCACTACGCCGGCCACCTGCAGGACCAGTACCTCAGCTCCAAGGTGGCCATCAGCAACTGCAACGGGCTGGTGAGTCTGGCTTGGCTTGGCTTGGCTTGGCTTGGCAGGGGCAGTGCCAACTGCTTTGGTCCTCCAGCAGGTGGATGCATGCGGTGGGAAAAGCTTGGGTTATATTTAATATCTTTTTTAAAAACCCACTTATTTTATATATATTTATATATATATATATATACACATATATATACATATAAATATATATAATTTTTATACCTATATATTTATATAAATATTTATATATTTATATATAAATATATATAAATATGTATTTTAATATAGAAATAATATTTATATGTTTATATATACATATATAATATTTATATGTTTATATATAAATATTTATGTTTGTATATAAATATATATAATTATATACATAAATAATTATATATTTTTATGTATTCTCCTATATATTTTTTGGTTTTATATATATTCATATAAACATTATATGTATTTATATAGATTATATATTTATTTTATATTATATATTATATTTATGTAATTTCTATATTTTATATATTATGAATGATATTTTATATGTATAGAATGTTATATATAATATAATATTAATATATTGGTATAATATAAATACAGTTTATATAAATTATCTATTAATACAATATATTATAAAATATATTTTATATCTATAAAGTACATATAATATTTTTCTATTATATATTTTTTATATTTATATAGATTGAGAGAGAGAGACAGAGAGAGAGAATACATTTAATGTATTTTATATTTAATATTCCACACTGGTCTCATGATTGGCAGAGGTACAGACATCACTCAGACATCCATTAGGGTTCCTGATCTCTGTGTCACTTCCAGTCCAGTTTCTGGGCATTTTCCCATTGATTTTGGTTGGAATGGGATAATCCTGGCTCTCTGGGGATACCCAGACCTGGCTCTCACCAAGTTCTTCCAACAGCAACAGCAAAGAATGTTGCCCAGGAGGAAGTGAAGGAGGGCAGGGATTTCACAGAGCCACAAGAGCATCCAGATCCTTCCAGCTGCAGATGCACTCCTGGGGATCACAGGTGCTTCTGTCCATGTTTCAGGAGATAAAAAATGCTGCTTCTGAGGGATAAAACCCTTGAAATAATCATTTTTCAATATGAAAAATGGAACATCAAGAAGGGAGCAAGGTGGCATTTCCTTAAAACCAGCAAGGCTGGAGGAAGGAGGGTGGGAATGTTGATTTTCCAAGTCCTGACAGCTCAAATTGAACATCCCAGTCCTAAATATCAGCCAGGAATCTTGGTGGTGGACATCAGTGCAAGAACAGCTGAGCTCTGGACTAGATTGCTCGGAGTGAGAGAGGTCTTGGAAGATCTTTAGGAACAGGCCAGACAAAAGCCTCTCAAAAACCCTTCAGGTATGATTCATTGGCTCTCCCAGCCCTGGGAATACACTGAGGACTTCCATCCCTATTTTTCTGTGATTTTCTGATGTTTCTGGCTCGCACAGCCCATTTCCTGAGCTGCCAGATGGAGGGATGGAGCAAACATACCCTGTGAGTGAATCCCAAGGCTGATGGCTCCCTTGGAGGGGTAGAAAAACCCTCTCTAGGCCAGGTTCATATTTCTGCTCCAGCCCCACCTCCTTGCAGCATTCTGGCAGTGTGGAAGAGCTTCCAAAGGGGAATGAATCCCGTTTGATTTATTGCTGGGTGACCCTGCCAGAACGGTGCTGAGGCTTATTAACAGAAATGAGAATCTGACTCATTATATCACAGAGTCTAAGGTTTCCAGCTCGCAGCCAAAAACCCGAGCTGCACAAACTCCTGAGCTGCACAAACTCCTGCTTCCCGAGCCCTTTGTTTGGACGTGGGAGCTCTGCTCCAGTCCCAGGGAATTTCGTGGTGCTCACAAAGGCTGAGCTGGGTGCTGCTGGCTCCGGAGGAATGTGGCATCCCCCTGCCTTCCACTCCTCAGGGCAGCAAGGCCAGGGCAAGCACTGGCCCAGCAGCCCTTGGAATTGGGAGAATTCCATCCCCAGGCCGTGTTTAGCTCTGGAGAGGCACCAAGAGCTGTCTGGAGAATGCAGCCAGGCACAGAGAGGGACAGAGGGTCATCCAACAAGCTCTCCTCTGCCTGAACTCTGTCCTTCTGCCCTCCAGAGTGATGGACACAGCGAGGATGGGGGAGGAAGGCTTCGGGGTCACTGAGGACAGTGGGGCTGGGGATTGGGGCAAGAGGAGTCTGGAATGTTTTTAGCTGAATTCAGACAAGAGGAGTCAATTCTTTTTAGCTGGATTTGGGCAAGAGGAGTCTGAAATGTTTTTAGCTGGGGCTGGACTTGCCATGGGAGGTATTTTTCAGTGCTGTGGGTGACCAGGAACGCTGATCCACTCGTGCCATCCCTCATCCCCACAGGCTCTGCTCCAGGAGGGCATCACCCATCCTGGAAGGGACAGAAGAGGTCCCCAGGTGCAGGTTCCTGCTGAGGGGGCACTGCACTGCCCCAGCTTTGCACAGGTGATGCTGCACGGGCACTTGGGAGCTGTGGTGGTGACTGGGCACAAACTGGGACCTGAGCTGGTTACAGGGTGAGCTGAGCATGAGGAGGAGGGAAAGGGATGGCTGTGAACACAGGAACGAGCTCCAGGCTGTCCTCCTGCCCTCCAACTCCCACACCCCTCAGGAATTCCCGTGCCTGCAAGGTTTGCTTTTGAGCCACTTTGTGTCAGAGGAACAGCCAAAAGGCCAAATCTTCATCACAGAATCCCAGAATGGTTTGGGTTGGGATGGACCTTAAAATTCATCTCATTCCACCCCCTGCCATGGGCAGGGACACCTCCCACTGTCCCAGGGTGCGCCAAGCTCTGTCCACCCCAGCCTTGGACACTTCCAGGGATCCAGGGGCAGCTTTCCTGGGGAGCCCCCTGAGCCCAGGAAGTGCCTGGAGGGACCCAGGCACAACATTCCTTGATGTGGACACTACATTCCTTGGACAAACTCAGTGCCAGGATTTGGGATGGAGTTGGTGTTGGGCTCCCAGAAACTTTTGGTGTTGCCCAGACCTTTGAGGCAGGGGGAATGTCGCTGTGAGGGTGGAGAGGAGGGACCCTGCAAGTATTTGGTGGGTTTGGTGATGACCCCATGGGGATCTGCTCCTCCTGGCTGTCACTGCCTCACAGGACAGATGAGAAGGCGAGGAAGAGGATGGACCCAGATGAGGGGGATGGACCCAAATGAGGGGGATGGATCCAGATGAGAGGGATGGACCCACATGGGGAGGGATGGACCCACATGGGGAGGGATGGACCCAGATGAGGAGGATGGATCCAGATGAGGGGGATGGACACAGATGAGAGGGATGGACCCAGATGAGGAGGATGGATCCAGATGAGGGGGATGGACCCAGATGGCCCCGCTGTCACATGGCTCTGGCCCCAGGCCGTGGCTGTGCCTTTGTCAAGTGTGGTATGAGCTGACTGTGCAAACCCTCCTTGCTCTGCAGCTGACCTGTGTGAATCACACACAGGATATCCAGTCCAGCTCCCCCACAAACCACAGAGCTCTCTCAGGACCTCTCACCACCCCCTCCACCAGCCCTGTGTCACGTCCAGCGCCTGCCCCTCAGAGCTCAGTCCTTGGGTTCAGCAATGGGACAATTTTCAGACTCCTGTGACATCCAGGCCTTGCTGCTGCAAGGTGCCAGGCAGGCGTGGAGCCTCTGCAGAGGCTGGACTGAGAACATCCCTTTTGCAGCGGGATGGATTTAGGGCAGGACTCGCTCTGCCCCCAGGCAGGGGTGACCTCCTTCCCCCCATCCCACAGAGCCTTTCCAGCTGGCTCTGGCCACGGGAACCTCACAGTGCCTCGCTTGTGTTTGAAAAGGTGGAGCAGAGCCAAGAGCAGCAGAGCCCGGGGCAGGAGGAAATCCCGCGGCACCGGGACTGCTCACACTGCCCCATTGAGCTCCGTGCTGGGCAGGGACAGGGACAGGGACAGCCCCGGCAGGGAGGACAGTCCCCAGGAGAGGTTCTCCCCACCCACAGCCGGCACAGGAGCTGTTCCAGGGGTCCCTCCATGGAGGAGCCTCAGGATGTCTCACAGGGACAGAATTCCCTGCTCCCCACCCTGGCAGAGCAGCGCTGCTGTCCCTGGGGCACAGAGGGAGCTGGACAAGCGCTGTCACATCCAAAGGACACCGCTGGTGGCAGGGCAGGGCTCTGTCTGCACCCAGAGCTGTGCTGGATTTTTGGGATCATGTTTGAGGCACGTCAGGCACATTTCTGTGCCTCAGTTGCTTGCTGGTGGAGTTCAGCTGATGTGGACACCACGTTCCTTGGAGAAACTCAGTGCCAGGATTTGGGATGGAGTTGGTGTTGGGCTCCCAGAAACTTTTGGTGTTGCCCAGACCTTTGAGGCAGGGGGAATGTCGCTGTGAGGGTGGAGAGGAGGGACCCTGCAAGTACCTGGTGGGTTTGGTGATGACCCCATGGGGATCTGCTCCTCCTGGCTGTCACTGCCTGGGCTCACAGCTGAGACTGAGTCAGGCAAAGAATAAAAAACTAAAGCAAATCAGGGAGCAAACCCGAGATGATCTCACTGAAATGGCCAATCTGAGGTGTACAAGGGGCTGGGATGCCCCATCCAGGCTCCAGAGAAGGGGTTTGGCTCTGCTGGTGGCCTCTGCTTCATCAGCCTTCAGATTTTAACATTTGGCATGTTTCCCAAAGCCTCTGGGTATTTACCTCTCTCTGCAGCTCCGAGTTCCCAGCTGCTGGGGATGGTCCTGAGCTGCTTGGGAAGGTTTTCTGGGGAGGCCAAGCTCAGAGCTGAGTGCTGCTGTGTTTGAACGGGTTTTTGGGATCCCACAGGGATCCCACTGCGACCGAGTGGGTGGAATAGGAAACAACTCATTCAGAACTCAGCAAGGCAAGGCTGTGATTTCCAGAGGACTTTAGTGAACACAGATGTCCCAAGGCATCCACCACCATCTGGCTGGGTTTCCTCTGCTCTGTGGCTTCCTGTAGTTCAGTGTTTGTGCAGGATTCCTCCACAGCTTTTGTCAGTAACCAGAAATTCGGGGTTAATCGGCAACAGCCTCACCATGAGGAGCCACCAGGTTCTCTGTGCACCTCTGTTATTGCCTCCCCTCTTGCTGTAGCTGAGACAGAGACAGTACAAAGCAACACACTCCATTTTCAGAAGGCTTCAAGCTTGTTTTTAATCTAGCATGCATGCTTTTTATACATTCTTACAAAGCTCATATGTTTACACTTTATTCATTGGTGACAAGAGACAAACAAAGTGCTTGTTGGAATAGTTGCAGATTTCTCTTATTTATCCTTCTTTCTTTCTTGGTTTCTCTGTCAATGACGTTGTTAGAAAATTCTTTCAGGGGTAAACTTGGATCCTCTGATCAAACTTCTCTCTGGCTCCCAGAAGTGGCTGTAAAACCTCTTCCACACCCTCTGTTCCCTCCTGCAGCACGGGGTGATCGTGGCAGATGAGGAGGAATATTTCATCGAGCCCCTGAGCCCTGGAGCCAACGTCAGCATGGGGGGAGAGGGCAAGGGCAGCCCCCACGTGGTGTACAAGCGCTCGTCCCTGCAGTACCCTCACATGGATGCAGCCTGTGGAGTGCTGGGTAGGTGCTCCCACCCCTCCTCCTCAAATCCAGCCCAAAACACGATGGGAAAATCCTGGCAGAACAGGCTCACTCTGCTCCATGTGGCAAAGAACGAAATTTATCTCCTGAATTTGAGATATTCTTGGGTTTACTTTTACCCATTTCTGGTGGCCTGGGCTTTGGGAAGTTCCCGTCCTCTCCTCCTCGCAGCAGGGCTTGAAAATTTGTAAATAGAGCATGGAATAGAAGAGGAAAAAAACCACCTCTTGTTTTTCTTCAGAAGAATCCTCCCAGATTTGGCCAATTTGCAGAGGATTGGGAAATCGCGGCTCACGTGTGCTCAGCACAGCCTTGGCTTTGGGGTTTGTGTCCATGTTGGGATAACTCTGCTGCTGATGGGGACCAGGTGGAAAAGGCCCTTGGAGGGGGGGATGCAGCATCTGGCCCATCACAGGGGGCTCTGGGAGATGTTTAGGGACAATGGTGACAGCACATCAACATTTCTGCACCTACAGGGCTTTGACCTCCAAGAGGACCCACAAATAGCAGCCCTGGCCTCTCCCCATGAGACATCCTGGTCCTTGCCCTTCCCACCAGTCTGTCCCAGAGTCTGGCTGGGATCCCAGTGAACAGGCAGAGTTTCACCATCTACCCAAAATGTTACAGGCCCAGAGGATGCCCCTCCCTCAGTCCAGAGAGGTTCTGTTCTGTAGGGCTGAGGGGAGATGCTATCCCTGCACAAGGGCTTTTCCTGGATCAGTTTGTGGGAACAGAGCAGAGCTAGCCCTGACTGCTCCTGTTTGGGTGTCACTTCAGGATGTGTCCATCCACTGCCCCAGCAGTGACACTTGGCCAGATGAGGAGTCACTGCTGCAAGGCACTGTCACCTTCTCTGAGTGTCCCCAGAGCCACCAGCACCTCTGGAGCCACCCTGTCCCTGTGCTTCCCCTGCCCATCCTGGCTCCCGAGGTCTGCTGGATGCAGACTCCCCTCCTGCTGACTCTTTGCCACATTCCCCAGCTTCCAGAAATAATTTAGCCCTCTCCTAATTGCTTCTTGGAAAGCAGAGATGTGCAGGGGGAGCCAAAGTTTAGAACAACCACAGCACAATGGCTCCAGCGAGGCCACCCCATCCCCTCACCCCACTGGCTGGACGTGTCCTGCCCTGCCCAGCACTCCTGGGCCCTGAACAGCCCCAGGAGCTCCCATGGATCGCTGCAGGAGCTGGAGCTGGGAGGTTTTGGGGCTGCCTGAGGTCTGTCCATGTTCCCAGCCTCACTGGATGTGATGAACCTCAGAGCAGGGGAAAGGATCCAGCTGGATCTGCTGGCAGGGCTGGATCTGGCTGCTAGCCAGGTGACTGGCTCCCAGTCACCTCCCCTGTCCTCTGGTCTCCAGGAGGGCAGTTTGGAGCTGATGGCTCTGCTGGGAACATCCCCAGGCTCAGTTCAGCAGCACTTGAAGCAAGGTCCCACAAAGCTGCTGCTGCTGCAGAGACTGCAGCCCTTCCTGTGGTGGAAAAGCCAAGTCCTAAATCCAGGTCCTTTCCTGGGAAAAGGAAAGAGGAATTTCCAGGAAAAGGAAAGAGGAAAGGGTCTGCAAGGGCTTCATTTCCAGGTTATGGCTGTGCAGTCTCTGAGCCCACCCTGGGCCAGAGGTGAGGGCAGGGCTGTGCAGCCTGGAGGGGTTTGGGGCTGCAGTGGGCTGGGCACGGATCTGCTGGGCAGGAGGGGACAGGAGGGCAGGGGAGATGCTAGCAGGGCTGGCAGGAGCCTGGGGACAGCCCTGGACTGCCTTTGGGACATTTCTGGGTCCACCCAGAAATCACAGAATCACAGAATGAACGAGGTTGGAAAAGACCTTTAGGATCATCCAGTCCAGCCTGTGATCCAGCACCTCCCCATCAGCTAAACCCTGGCACTGAGTGCCACCTCCAGGCTTTTTTAAACCCCTCCAGGATCGGTGACTCCACCACCCTCCTGGGCAGACAACTCCATTGCCCAACAACTCTTTGAGTGCAGAATTCTTTTCTGACATCCTGCCTAAACTTCCCCTGGTCCATCTTTAGAGCTCCTCCGTGGCCTCAAACCCTCCCCATGCCCCTGCGAGCCCGAGGCCATCACAACTGAAATGGATGGGCAGGAGATCTTTCTCCTTTTTAATGCCTTTATTAAAGAGATTCAGCTCAGGTGGGGAGAAACCGAGGGGTCGTGCCCACGCCGCTGTCTGCTCCCAGGAGTGGCATGGAGGAGGAGGAGGAGGGTGATGCAGCTCTGTCCGCTGGTCTGCAGGCAGAGCTGGGGACTGCGTCCTCACCAACCATCCCTTTCCCTCCTCAGACGAGAAGCCCTGGAAGGGGAGGCACTGGTGGCTCAGGACACTGAAACCTTCCCCCCTGAAGCCACCGGGCAACCACAGCCAGCGGGGCCAGCTGCCCCTGAAGAGGTCGGTGAGCACCGAGCGCTACGTGGAGACGCTGGTGGTGGCTGACAAGATGATGGTGGGCTACCACGGCCGCAGGGACATCGAGCAGTACATCCTGGCCATCATGAATATTGTAAGTGTTATAGCCACACCAGGAGCCTCGCGGGCTGGGGGACAGCTCCTGCTCATGGCCCTGTCAGGAAAATCGATCCACAAATGTCAGAGGTTTGTGTCCAAAAAGGAGACAGAGGAGTCCTTTTGCTTTATTCGAATAAAGGGAGAGGCCATGAGGCATTCCCCTGGCGTCTCTCAAATTTTTGGAGGATGCAGCATCCTTTCTATCCCAATTTCCCTTCTCTCTTTCCCCATTGGCTGGGGTACTTGAGAGGTACAGACTTCCTGGAACACCTGATACCAAAGATTCCCCGCTAATGTATAACCCTCCTTTTTAATTTTTAGTTCTTATGGAATTTACGTTTTTTCATCCATTGTTTCTTTCATCTTTCAATATCCAATTTAATTTATCAGCAAACCTACAGTTTGTTTGTAGAGGTAAATATCTTTTTCTATTCATCCATCAGTGGAATCCCTCCCATTGTTTCTTTTATCTCTCAGTGCTGGCTTTATCTACCAGCAGCCCCACAGCTTGTTTGTAAAGACAAATCTGCTATTCCTCTCAACCCCAAAAGTCCGTGTTGGGAAAAGCATGAAGTGGGATGGGGAAATGGGATCGGTTCTAGGCTGGCAGTGGCTTCTCCCCAGGCTCAGAGCAAGGTTTTGGGGTCAAAACTCCTGCCAGGCTGCTGCTGCTGAGGGGTGGGACCCCGGAGCCTGCAGAGGTAAACTCTGGCCTGTCTGAACCCGGGCCGGGAGAACAAAAGCCTTCCTTTGAACAGCATCTCTCAGCTCAAATTAGCATTGCAAATGCGGCCAGGCAAGCTGAGAAACACATGGGAAAGCAGAAGGACAGGCAGCTCTCACGCTTGGGGGCTGAGCAGAGAGAGGGGCTCCGAAATCCCCCTGAGCTGTGGTTCTGGTTTGGGGCACTGCTGGCGGCAGGGTACCAGGCTGGATGCATTAACAGCCTGAATTGGCCGTGCTGGATCCTCCTGTGAGGTGAGCTGGGCTTGGAAATTATCCATCATCCCTCTGAAAGCCCCTCTGTGACGGCTCTTTGTCCCGTCCTCCGCAGGATCGCTTTTCATGCTTTGCATTTCTAAAGCCCGACGACAGACTTTCAAACAATCCCGGTTTCATCTGTTCCGAAACATTCCTGGGGGATGCTGTGGCCTTCTCGATCCCCGAGGGATGCTGTGTCCTCTCCTCAGCAAAGCTCCATCCCTGGGGCTGCACAAAATGCCAGCAGTGGGGGCTGCCCACCTGGGCTGCGGGATTTTGGCTTCACTGCTCTGGGACATCGGACCCTGACTGTGGTTTAGGGGATTCTGCTACTCAAGTGGTGGTGTGGGGTCCCATTCCCATCCTTGCTTCCCAAAAATGCTGGGTTCAGACCCCCCACTGCTGTGCCCAGCCCTCCCCAACTCACCTGGCCTCAGAGCTCATTTTTAAGACTCCTCTTTTCTTGTTTCTTGGAGGTCAGGTTGCCAAACTTTTCCAGGACTCGAGTCTGGGCAATATTGTCAATATCCTGGTCACCCGGCTGATCCTGCTCACCGAGGATCAGGTAAGCTGGGCTTTGCTGAGCCTGTCCTGTGTCTGCATTTCCCTTCAGGAGATGTGTGTCCCCCCGGATGTCACTCCCAGGAATTCCCAATGACCCCTGAGGACTGGGCTGAGCAGACCTCTGGGAATCTGAATTTTCCATGATAAGGTGACTTTAGGGAGGTTTAAGCAGCTTTAGTTCTCCTAAAGTGATGTTGGAACCCTGGCTGCTGAGAATTTCAGCCTTTCTCTGCTGCCAGGCACTGACCCCCAGGAGAACACTGCATCTGACCTGAGGTGGAGAAGGCTTCCAAAATGGAATGATAGAACTGGGATTGTGGTGTGGAGTTTGAATAGAAGTGTGTGATATCACAGGGGGGAAAACTTAGAGTTGAAGGGTTTAGAATATACTAATATATATAAAGCAAGATGGAGGTTTTAAGGTGAAGGCTGGTCCTACTTCTTCACCTCCTTCTCCTCCTCCTTCTCGTCCTTCTTCTCCTCCTCCTCCTTCTTATTCTCCTTCACCTTCTTCTCCATGGGTTTGGGTGGTTTTGAGTAATTGGATAAAAAAGTCCACATTGCGGGCACGGGTGGTTGGTTATTGGGTTAAAAGTGAAAATAATTCAGGTGTCATTTCTTAATTGGACAGTTTATCCTCAAAAGGCCTTGTAGAGAGAGAGATGGGGCTCCATTTTCAGTTTGTTAGAGTGAAGTAGAACTCAGGGTTTGTGAGACTGTGACATAGATAAGAACTGATAAACATCTGAGTCCCAACAAGAAATACCATCCTGTGCTTTAATCCCGACCCTGGCAAAAAGAAGTTAAGACTCAATAAAGTCCCACTTTTCTTGCTTTCCCATGGTCTCCATGAGGAATTGGGGCTGTCTGCAGTGGTGTCAGTGCTCTGCTGGCATGGAATGGGCAGTGCCTTCCCACCAGAGCTTTCCTGGGAACACACTCTGCCATTGCTTCCATTCCAGCCCACGCTGGAGATCAACCACCATGCTGGGAAGTCCCTGGACAGCTTCTGCAAATGGCAGAAATCCATAGTGAACAGGAACGGCAACGGGAACGCCATCCCGGAGAACGGCATCGCCAACCACGACACCGCCGTGCTGATCACCAGGTGAGCTCTGTCCCCCAGGGGTGGCAGCTGTCCTGGGCTCCAAGCTCATCCAAGACTTCCTGAGCCTCCATGGGTACAGATTATTGCAGTTCACATTGTTATCACCCTCCAGTTCAGCTTATCAATCTCCACTCCAGTTTGTCGTCACCCTCCGGTCTTCACTTGGTCTTTGCTGGGATGGATGATGGTCGGTCAGAAGGAGGACATACAGAGGATGACAGGGACAGTGGAAGGAATGGCGGAGCAGCTGGAAGGCCACAGGATGCTGGAGGCATGGAGGCACAGGGATTGCTGAGCTCCCCAAGTGCTGCTGGCTGTCCAGGATTGTCCCTCCAGTCCCCACAAATCCCTGCTTGGACACACAAAACACCCTGGGAGAGGTCAAAGGCAAATCCAACACAATTTTGTGCCTTCCCCCCCTCTCCTTCAGAGAGGAAGAATGTCAGGAAATGAAAGTGCTGGTGAGGGGAGCCTCCAGGTGGGAGCTGCTTCCTTTTTCCATGTGCTGCTCTCCTGCCCCAGCTCCAGCACGAGCCTGGAACACCCCACGGCTGAGAACCCACAGAGGAGCAACAAAGGGGCCCCTCAGCCCCAGATTTTCCCCCTCCCGAGGGGGCTGCAGCTTTTTCCTGCCCTCCCTCCACACGTGTGGGATGCAAACGCCGGCTCCGAGCTCTCCGTCCTCCCTCCAGATGTTCGAGCCAGCCCGGAGCCGCTGGCTGAGCCTGGACAGCGCCCGGCGCATCCGGCCCCGGCCCCAGTAAATTCCCGGTGTCCCGATAAGATCTTGCTGAGCTCGGGGCTTTTTTTTTTCTCCTGCAGGGACGTGTCAAAGCAGAGCCTCCGAAGGCTTTAAAGGCATTCGCTCAAAACAAAGCAACAAATGTTTTGCACTCGCTCGATTTCCTGCCGAGAGGTGGGGAGAGGTTTGGGCACTTCCAGGGGCCAAAGGGACAGGAGCCATCCCCGGGAATGCGTCGCACTTAACCCTTCGTGTGCTGCCACTTCTCATCGCCCACCCTCAGTGGGGGAAGTGGTGCCGGGGGGTCCTGCCCGGTGTCCCCAAACCCACTCTGGGGTCACAATCCTCAAGCCTCACCCCATGAGTGTCCCCAAACCCACTCTGGGGTCACAGTCCTCGGTCCTCCCCACCCCATGGGTGTCCCCAGACCTGCTCTGGGGTCACAATCCTGGGTGCAACCCCAACCTGGCTCCAGGGTGGCCCAGCCCAGCCAGCCCAGCCCAGCCCAGCTGCCCCCTGGTCCCCCAGCTGACCCCACCGTCCCCAGCTCTCAGCCCCTTTCAGCCCAGATTTGCGAACTCCAAATGTTGATCTTTGCCAGGAAATGAGAGTATTCCCTCTCTAACGCAAACTGGTCTCATTTGGAGCTGCCACCTCTTCCCATTTTGAGGATGCTGCATTTCCATCTGGAGGAGGTTTTTGCTCTCCTTGTTTTACCTTTCCTGGTACAAACAGTGGATTCCTTCATGCAATGGCTGAAAGTCGAGCGAGGCCAGGAACAGAGGGAAGAGTTACCTTGAATCAACCCAGATTGGATTTGTTTGGAAAATTCTCAGTAAAGAACTGAACTAGAAAAAAAAAATGTAGATATAAAAAAACCACTTGAGCCTTTTCATGAAACCACAGTGGGATTTGAAATGGAACATGTTTTCAAACTGAAATGTTTTCTTTATTTGTATTTTGTTTTTAATCAGAATTTCATATGGCAGTGTAAGGCCAGGCTGGACGGGGCTTGGAACACCCTGGGGTAGTGGAAGGTGTCCCTGCCATGGCAGGGGGTGGAATGGGATGATTTTTAAAGTCCTTTCCAACTCAAGCCATGCTGGGATTCTGTGTTTTTCTGTTTGATTGATGCAATTTCCTGTAAGACACTGAGCTGACAGAGCAGAGGTTGGCCCTGTCCTCTCCCCCCTGTGCCCAATGCCTCCCAGGAGTGCTGGGGAGCAGAGCTGGACCCACCCAAACCCAAAGAGTTCCAGGTCTGGAATAACCTTGGCATAACCTTGGACAAGGAATAACCTTGTCCCTGCTGATGGACAAGGAATGCTTTATGGAATCATTAAGGGTGGAAAAGGCCTCCAAGGTCATCAAGTCCAACCTTTGACCAAATCCCCTTGCCCACAAAACCACATCCTGAAGTGCCACATCTGCTCATGTTTTTAACACCTCCAGGAGTGGCGACTGCACCACTGCCCTGGGCAGCCCGTTCCAATGCCTGATAATCCTTTCCATGAAGAAATTTTCCCTAAAATCTGATCTAAATCTCCCCTGGCACAGCTTGATGCTGTTTTCTCTCCTGTCCCTGTTCCCTGGGAGCAGAGCTCAACCCCCCTGGCTGTCCCCTCCTGTCAGGAGTTGTGCAGAGCCACAGGATCCCCCCTGAGCCTCCTTTTCTCCAGGCTGAGCCCCTTTCCCAGCTCCCTCAGCCCCTCCTGGTGCTCCAGGCCCTTCCCCAGCTCCGTTCCCTTCCCTGCTCCTGCTCTACCACCATATTTCATCAAAACCAAACCTCTGACCTGGCTCAGCTCTGTCATTAAAACCCTCACTGAATCTCAGCCTGGGCAGAGTGAGTGTTGTCCTACCTGTCACCACTGGTATTTCCATCCCAGAATATTTCATGGGCTGATTTGGAGTGGTTTGGATGTGAACACATGGGCAAAATGACAACCCCCAAAATCAGAAGTGTCCTTAACGCTGCTATCTCTCCTTCCCAGGTACGACATTTGCATCTACAAGAACAAGCCCTGTGGCACCCTGGGTGAGTAAAATTCTGACACTCCCTCAGCAGCCCCCAGCTGTACACAGAACTTTGGGAGTGTGAGGAGGATGGGTTGTGCCACCCCTTTGCAGCTGTGCCACCCCTCCTTTCCAGCTGTGCCACCCCCTTTCCAGCTGTGCCATCCCCATCCCAGCTGTTCCATTCTCTTTCCCACCTGTTCCATTCCCCTTTTCCACCTGTGCCATTCCTTCTCCACCTGTGCCACCCGCTTTCCCAACTGTTCCATTCCCTTTCCCAGCTGTGTTATCCCCTTTCCAGCTGTGCCATCCTTTTCCAGCTGTGCCATCCCTTCCCAATAAAGGTGCAGCTCCTGCCCCAGCACCAGACCAGTGCTTTCCAGCCTCCTGTCCCTTCTGTGAACACTAAACCAGCAGCCTTGAGCTTGACTGAGCCCTGGAACTCCTCTGCTCCATCCCTGGAACAGCTCCAACTCCAGCCTGCTGATTAAGAGCCACTCACATTTTTAGGGCTTGTCCGTGGCCTGCTGGAGTTCCTGGCTGAGCAGGGAGAAATCTGACATTTTTGTGATGACTGCAAAGGGAGTTTTTATTGTCACAGCCAGACCCTGCAGCCCTGTCTGGCTGCAGCTCCTCCTTTGTCTCCTGGTCTGGACTGGGCAGGCAGGGAGGGATTTCTGCTGTGCATCACCATGGAGAGAGCTGGGGGATCTCTGACCTGAGGCTGGGTGTGCTGGGATGGCTCAAATCATTCCCCTGGCAGAGCCAGACCCTCCCCTGGCCTGGGGCAGGGGTACAGTTTGTGCAGAGGGAATTTGCTGTCACAATTCGGGGGAATTCCAGCATCACCCAGTCCTCCAAATGAGCCATGCTGGATTCCTGGTGGGTTCCAGGCAGAACCAAGGTTGGATCCTGGATAGCTCAGCTCTCCCTGGCCAGGTTTGGATGCCCCAGAGCTGGTGCAGCCCATCTGAGATTCCCTCACCAGGGGTGTGCCAAGGACTGCTCTCCTTTGCACCATTTGGACATGAAATTCAGAGGATTTTTGGCATTTCTGAGCCTGTCACTGTTAATTTACCATCAGTGCTGAGTGACCATGTCCTGTAAGAGCCACAAGTTCATCCCAAAGCCCAGTGCAATGGTGAGAAGGAACTGCTTAGAGTAGAAACAGATGATCCCCCAGCCGGGGAATAATGTGCATTGACTCCAATGATTTCAGAAAGCTGAACAATTGCTTTATTAAGATATACTACATTACACTAATACTATACTAAATTACATACTCAAGAGATACTGTACTAAAGAATACTAAAGAAAAACCCGTGACTGTCACCAGACAGTGACAACACATGTGGATCCAACTGGTCAAGGAGTCAAAACAACCATCACCAGAGTCCAATTAACAAATTGCTTTGGGTGAACAATCTCCATAACACATTCCACACGTGCCAAACAACAGGAGCAGCAAAGAGAGACAAGAATTGTTTTCTCCTCTGAGCTTCCCACTGCCTTCCCCAGGAAAAATCCGTGGGAAATCCTTGGGAAAGTTGTGCCTGCTGCTCTCTGTGAACACCGCTGCTCTGCGTTACAGAGCATGGAGCACATCAGGCAGCCCCCAAAGACCCCCAGGTCCCCTCAGCCACCCTGTGGTGGCCCTGTGTGACAGCTCTGTCCCCTCCCCAGGCCTGGCCCCCGTGGGGGGGATGTGTGAGCGGGAGAGGAGCTGCAGCATCAACGAGGACATCGGGCTGGCCACGGCCTTCACCATCGCCCACGAGATCGGCCACACGTGAGTGCAGCACCCCTGCAGCTCCTGCTGCTCTGTCCCTGCCTCCAGGGGCTTGTTGCAGACACATATAATATATAATATAATAGATAATATTGGCTTTTTGCAAATATTTAAATGGATTTCATATGTGTGGTGTTAAAGTAACTTTGTTGTAAAGATACAGTTTTTATTTCTGTTGTTAATTAAGCTTAGTGAAATAGCTGATGTAGGTGTGCTTGTGTTAAAATGCCTGCTTGGATGGATAACATCCAATAAAAATATAATGAAGACACCTGCTACAGATCTGCCAACTATCAGCACTGTCTGAAGGCAGTGTGGACCAAAAACTGGAGGTGATAAAAAAGGCCTAAAACCACAGCCAAGGAATGTACGTGCTCTAAAAAGGTGGATCCAAGGAGGAGCCATGCTAAAACAGCTCTTGGAACATGTAAACTCGTTTGTGGAAAGTTTACAATGCATAAGGGTCTATGAATAAGCAAAGGGCTGATGTAAGGGAAAAGGTATTTAAGGGGTATCCCCAAAGATAAAGGGGTGCTCTTGGCTGAATGCAAGTAATAACCTTTGCTCTATGGTCCTTGTCTCCTGTTGTCCTTTATTAAACTTCTTAAATTTTCACAGAAGAATGAAGGTGTTTTTCACAGGTTGAAAACCCTTCCTTCATTCAACTCCTTAAATTTTCACAGCAGAGTGAAGGTGTTTTTCACAGGCTGAAAACCCTTCCTGTGGACCATCCAGGTGTGTCCAACCCCAGCTGGATGATGAATTTTCCCAATAACTAGGGCTTAGGGAAAAAAATCTGCAATCTTTATTTCCTTATTGAGAAACATCTGTTTCATAAAGGAAGCTAAGTTTGTCATTAGATTATCAGTCATAAGATGCATTAATAATCTAACACAAGGAATTTAAACAATTGAAAAAATTCACTTTCTTTAATTAAAACAGTTTGAACATACTTTAGAGCTGCTGTTAAATTGTACAAAAGATTCGTTTGAGTAACTTTTTTAACAAATGAAGGAGGAAGTCATTTTCCCCAAGCCTGTGTGCTGTGGTGCTCTCCAGGTTTGGCATGAACCACGACGGGGTCGGCAACAGCTGCGGCTCGCGGGGGCAGGAGACGGCCAAGCTGATGGCTGCTCACATCACCATGAAGACCAACCCCTTCGTGTGGTCCACCTGCAGCAGGGATTACATCACCAGCTTCCTGGAGTAAGGAATCCACCCCTCCCTGCCCTTCCTGCAGCCTCCCCCAGTCTCTTGTGAGGAGGGGGTGAAGCCAAAGCACAGCCCCAAACCCCCCAGAACCTTCTGTCTTGTCTCCCAGAGTCACATTCTTTCCTTCCTTTAGACTTCCCCATGTTTCTCCTGCCTGTTGAACATCTATAACCCATTCATGCTGTGGCTGGGAGACCTTTATTTATTTATTATATTATTTATTATATTAATTATATTATTTATTATATATTATATATATATATTAGATATTATTTTTATTTATTTATTTATTATTCCCATGTCCAAAAACTTCACAAATAGATCAGTCCCCCCTGGAGGCGTTTGGCTGGTTCTGAAATCCAGAAATTGCAGAGAAGGTTTGGTGTGCTGGGGACAGGACGAGGTCTGTGTGGTGCAGGTGATTTCTCCACGCAGTGAGGAGGAGTTTTCAGTGTGAATGAGCAAAGCAGGGCAAAGATTTTGGTTTTCTTTTTCTGACAAAGCACTTCTAGGATTCAGGAGAAGGGACAGTACAAGGGGGATGGATGCAAACTAAAAGAGAACAGTTTATATTGGATATTAGGAGGAATTTCTTTGTTGTGAGGGCAGGGAGGCCCTGGCACAGGTGCCCAGAGCAGCTGTGGCTGCCCCTGGATCCCTGGCAGTGCCCAAGGCCAGGCTGGATGGGGCTTGGAGCATCCTGGGACAGTGGAAGGTGTCCCTGCCCATGGAATGAGATGAGTTTTAAAGTCCCTCACAAATTATTCCATGATTTAGGCTCCCAGAGTTTGGAGGCTGTCACCATGCCTGAATCAAACGCCTGTGCAGATTTCAGGCAGCCCCCTGGGTTTCCATCCCAAAGCAATCCTTCAGGATCCATTTTGGTGAGGTTTTTTGGTAGGACAATGGCACTTCCTAAAGGAAGAACCGGGCAGGGCTTGAGGGATGACTGGAAGCAGCACAAGTGTGGGGTCAGCCTGGAGGGAAGCCCCCAGGGAGAGCGAACAGCAGAGCTCAGCTTCTGGAGCACAGCAAGAGGAGCAGCCACGGCTCCTCCCCGAGGGGCTCCCTCTGTCCTGCAAGGCCCAGCCAAACCTCGTGGCTCAGCAGCACATCCCACATCTGGCAGCTGTGGCTTGGCCTCAGCCAGGCCTGTCCCCCACGCCGGTGCCCGCTGGCCGTGCAGGCAGCAAGGCACGTGGCACAGCCCCGTCCTCTGCCGACCCCGAGCTCCTGGCAGGGCTGCAGGAGGATGGAGAGTTCATCCCTGCTCCTCGTGGTCTGTTCTGGCCGCCCCCAGCTCCAGGAGCCTCCGGTGGAACGTGGTGTGAGCAGGACTTGGGACTGGGGGTGATGACAGCAGCTTTGATTTAGGGGGAGCTCAGGGAACAGCGAGGAAAGGGGAGGGAAAGGTGTTTCTGGACAAATTTGGATGTTCCTACAAAGCTCTGGCAAGCAGGAGGTCAGGCTTGGAGAGGGAGGCTAGGGCTTCACAGCTGGGCAGGGGAGCAGCCTCTCTGCCCACTCAGTGCCCACCTGAGGCTGTTGGGCACCTGCCTGGGCACAGCTGTCTGCACTCTGCCATGGGGACAACCAGGGGCTGGCAACAGCCTGCAGAGCAGCTGGAGCTGTGCCAGGGCTTGGCATGGAGCTCAGGGAAAGGTTCTTGCCCCCGAGGGTGCTGGCACTGCCCAGGCTGCCCAGGGAATGGTCCCGGCCCCAAGGCTGCCAGAGCTGCAGGAGCGTTTAGACAGCGCTGCCAGGGGTGCTCAGGGTGGGCTTGTTGGGGTGGCTGGGCAGGGACAGGGGCTGGGCTGAGCATCCCTGAGGGTCCCTTCCATCTCAGGATATCCCAGGTTTCTATGAACCCTCAGAGCAACACTTCCAGAGTAACCTTGGAACCAGGATGTGCTTCCCAGCCTGGGAAGGATTTCAGAGCCCTTTCCCTCACCCAGAGCAGACCCAGATTTATCCCCTCAAGCCGCCAAGCTCAGCCCAGCACAGCCTGGAGCAGCAGCTGCTGATCCCCCACCTCTCTCTCTCTCCCCTCATCCTTTCTCAGCTCTGGTTGTCCCTCTGTGCTTTCAGCTCGGGGATGGGACTGTGCCTGAACAACGCTCCTCCCAAGCAGGATTTCATCTACCCCACGGTGGCCCCGGGCCAGGCCTACGACGCCGACGAGCAGTGCCGCTTCCAGTACGGAGTCAAATCCCGCCAGTGTAAATACGGGGTAGAGAGCCTTCCTGCTTTACTATCGGTTCCCAGGGCTGGAGGAGGGGGCGTGGGGCAAGGAAGGGTCCGTGGGGCTGTCCCTGCTGTCCACGTCTGTCACTGTCACCGTTGGAAATGAAGGGATGGGGCTATTTTCAAGCTAGGAATGATTTATTGCTCAGATGAGCATCAGTCTCAGAGGCCATGAGATTTTAGAGCAGCAGGCTCAAAGTAGTCACAAGTTTCTCCATTACAAGACAATACATAACTTTCTAAACCAATAGAGAGTTGCCACAGAACTTACTTTGCTTTTCTAACCCATCACCTTTACTTCTGCTGCCCTGTGGATACTTTTGTCCAATGGCTTCTGTCTCACTTGCACACAAATGCTTCTATCATAACTTCTAAACTCAGCTACTCTATACAGCCACCCCCTTACAAACCCTCACCACCTTATCAATACAGTTTCTTACATTATAAACCTTTCACCACCTTATCAATGCAATTTCCTACACTATAAACCCTTCACCACTTTATCAATACAATTTCTCACTTAAAGCATATTCTTACTTACAACTATAGGAACATGATTTTATGATTTTTGTGCTTAATATCTGTGTATTATATTTTTATATCAATGCAAACTTCTTCCAAGGCTGCAGATCAAGCCCTCCTGTGTCTGTGGAAGTTTCTGTTTTTCTGATTCCCACACACATCACTGTGCTGCTCCAAGCCAGGGGAACTGCTGAGCTCCTGGTGAGCTCCATGCTGTGCTTCCCTGGGAGAGCACACAGGAGAGGGGGTCCTGTCCATAAATGTTGGTCCCAGCACACTTTTTGTCACATTAATCCCATGGCAAGAGATTTCTTCCCTCTTCTTTGGCTGCTGCTGGTCCCCCTCATCCAGGCTCCCCTCTCTTTGTACAAGGACATAATTTCAATAATCCTCACCAGAGGTCATTGTGGTGCTCTTATGAACTCAGGAAGAGAAAAGTCTTTGTCCCAGGTGAGGTGAGGGATGTGCTGGAGGTTGCTGCCCACCTAACCCCCCTGCCACCATCTCACTGCCATCCCCTGGTCTTTGAGCCCAGGAAAACTCTGAAAAGGGAACAGGAAATGAGGAAATGAGATTTTAGGGGTTGCTTTGCAGTTCAGAGGTGCTGACGTCCAGCCTGGGGCATTGAGTGCCACAGGAGCTGGGAAGGGCTTGGACTTCCTGATTTCACTTTTGGGTGGGTCCTGCGAAGGCCAAGGGAAGATTTTTGTTTGTTGGAGCTCTGAGAGGTCAGAATGGCCTGAAGCTCAGGATCTGTGGCTCAGGAACCCTCCTGGAGAGAGGTCTGGAGTTCAGTGCCACCCACTGCACCGAGCAGACACCGAGAGGTGCCCAGTTCTGAAGGGCTGGCTCAGGATCTGGCATTATTCTGATTATTCAAAAAACAGCTCTAAACATTCCAGAGGACTCTTCCATTTGGGATTCTTTGGAGGTGGCCAGCACCTCGGTGGTCACACTGTGAGCAGGGACATGACCAGCTGTGCTGTGGATGCCCACAGGGAGCCCCAGATTCCTGCAGAATCTGGATCCACCTGGCTTTGGGATGCTCAGGAGCCAGGAATGGGCTCAGCCTCCACTGCACAGATGAAAAACTGGGAGCATCCCTCAGCCCTGGGAAGAGGGGTGAGCACAAGGACAGTGGGATTAGCCTAAAATTCAAGCTTGGCTAAGACAGACCTTAAAACTGCAGAAAAATATGCTTAGCAAGATAGCAGAAGGTTTAAAGCTTAATAATAGAATATTGTGTATTGTTAATAGAAAGAAGACAAGCAAGCATTGTGTGCTTTTATTGATTGGTTAGAACAATTTTGTCTGTAGGCTTTAGCAATGTGCTATTGGCTAGAAAGGTGTTTAAAATGCTCTGTAACCAAGAAATCTTTGTTAACAAATAAATCTTTGTCACAGAAATCAACACAACCCCTGAGAAACCATTTTCCACCTGTTTGGTTGGTGTACCAGTGGATGTTTGGCCAATACCGAAAGATAGTCAAGAAGCTGTATCAGGCACATTTATGGGATCATCTCCAAATAATCTTTGGATTCCAGTGCTTGCCTGGGAACTGTGAGTTCCTCACCTTCCCAAGGCATCTTCTGAACCTCAAAAATTAGAGATCCATGGCTCTGTGTACATGACCTATTGTGTATCATTTCATTATACAAGGAAAGATTGATCTTTAGTTAAGGATTGTCTTGGTTTGACGAGACAGGTGTCTGCTAAGGAAGGCAGGAGCCTGCCTTGAAATTGAAAATGTAAACTCACTCCCTCCGAATTCTTATAATTTTGAAATTAGAGGGTTCTCAGGCAAAGACATGGGAGCAGGAATAACAGTTCTTTACTAGGAAAATTAAAAATACAAATGCAGTAGTACAAAAAGGAAACAAACTACTGCCAGAGTCAGAATAGACCTGACCCCCTGTGTGTCAGGGTGGTGGCACAGCCCCATCCCACGGTGGCTCAGCCCTCCTGCAGTGCCAGCTGTGGTTCTGCTGGAGCAGGGATCCTGCACAAGGCTGGAGTTTTCCTCTGAAGCTCCAGGGCTGCTGGAGATGGGCCTGCTCTTCCTCTGGGAATGCAGGGCAGGAGAAAGCTGCTCCTCTGGGAATGCAGTGGGCAAAGGCTGCTGTGCTGTTCCAGGCTCAGATTGTATCCAGGTAGGAATGCTTGGCTCCTGCCCTGGGCGAAGCATCTCCCCATGGGATGATGGAATTTGATCAGCCCTGCAGGGACACTCAGTGGCCATGGACAGCAGAGATCTCCTGGAGGGAGGATTGGCTGTGGGAGAGATCAAGAAAACTGCCCCGTGAACAGCAGAGAACTGCCCCAGCTCTGACAGACGGGAACAGAATACACACGTGTCTTTCAACCCAGAACAAGGACGTTGCTCCCTTTCACAGTACATTTAAAAAATCAGACTTTATGGTGCAATTATACTTCTTTAATTCAGTCTGCATTTCATATTTCCTTTCAATTACCTTTCAATTACCTCCTTTCAATACCTTGGCTGCTGCTGGCTGTACATGAGCTGTTCCCATCTTCCAATTGTCTCAACCATGTCATGAGGCTGATGCCACAATAAAACTCCAGAAAGTTTTATTTATTTATTTTATCCCAGCAGTCCCATCCTGTTTGTGGAAAACCCCAGCACAGACAAGGACAGTGGCATTAGCTCAGGTGTCACCAAGGTGACACCAAGGAGGGCTGGCATGGGCTGGCTGGAGTCAGCTCTGCCACCTGAGCCCAGGGAACATCACAGCCAGAAGGGTTTAAGGGTTTTTTTGAGCTTTAAATGTTAAAGTTTTAGGAGATTTGATGTTACAGTCCTCTCTTAATAGGTTAAAAAGCGGAGTAAGTTCATTATTTGCAATTTTTAAAATAGGTGTGATTTAATTGATTTCTCTTAAAAGCTGTTGTAAGTCTTATAAGTTGTTGATATTGGTTTGAAGTTGTATTTTCTGTGGTTTTATTGTTCGGTTGGATTAGGGGTTTTATTGACTTAGAGATGGGGCTAACTGAGAGGCATTTTAAAAATTTTATTCTATTTTTAGTCTCGTGTGAAGGGTGAGATAATATAGATTATTTATATATATTTACATTACATATAAATTATATCAAAATTAATAGTATCTAAATTATATTTATTATGTTATAATATATACTATATTATGTTATATTATACTCTATTATAATATAGTATAGATAATATTATGTTATATTGTAATATATAATATCTATTTTATTAAACTAAATAATATATATAATATAATATATATGATATATATAATTTAATATAGTGTTATAATTTATGCTGTTACTATCAGAAGCTAAATATTTCTTTATTACAATGCATTATAAGCATTTCTTGGCTTATCAGTTTTTGCTACACTATACTGTAAATGCTTTAAAGCTAATTATTTAAAATTACTCTTTGTGGGTCTTACTACAACGTATTTTTTATAGTTCTATTTTTCTGAAGTATCTAGTCTTTTCTGTGAGCTCATCTTTTGAAACTTGTTTCTAGTTTAATATTTTTCCCCATAACGTTTGCTTAGGTGCTTGGGCTTAGTTTGCTTAGGCTGAGCCCAGAGGAGGGGTCAGCTCTCAGTGGCCTTGGGGGCTGCAGCTGGCAGGGTTTGATCTCACGCTGTGCCCACCATGCTGGAGACACTCAGTGTCCCCGTGTCCCACCCAGCTGGTGCCTCCCTGGCACAAGCAAATCCTAATCTGGGTGTTGTTTTTTGTCTCTCCCCTCCTCCGTGCCCCCCCGAACCTCCCTGTCTGCAGGAAGTCTGCAGCGAGCTGTGGTGCCTGAGCAAAAGCAACCGCTGCATCACCAACAGCATCCCGGCAGCCGAGGGCACCATCTGCCAAACCAACACCATCGACAAGGGGGTAAGGCAGCCCTGGGCACGGCAGGGAGCTGGCTGGGAGGGGCTGGATCCCTTTTCCACCAAAAAACGGGATTATTGTTCATGCAGAGGTCGTGGGGTTGATTTAGGAGCACCCAGCAGCGTGCCCAGCCCTGACCCCGGCGCCCTGGAGCGAGGCTGGGATGGGCCAAGGAGCCCAGAAATTATCCCAAAGTCCTGCTCAGAGCTCGGTGTGCAGTGCTGGAATGTGGAAAGTGGAATGTGGACTGTGGAATACAGAATGTGGAAAGTGGAATACGGAATGCGGAGTACGGAATGTGATGTATGGAATGTGGAAAGTGGAATGTGGAATATATGGAATATGGAAAATGGAATGTGGAATGCGAAAAGTGGAATGTGGAACATAGAATGGGGAATATGGAATGTGGAAAGTGGAATATGGAATGTGATATATAGAATATGGAATATAGAAAGTGAAATATGGAATATGGAAAGTGGAAAGTGGAATATGGAATGTGGATTATGGAATATGGAGTGTGGAATGCGGAATGTGGAAGGTGGAATATGGAATATGAAATCCTTGCTCCAGCAAAGTCCTCCTTGGTGTCACCTCTGAGGTGCAGCAAGGTGACCTCAAGCAGGTGTGGCAGCCCAGGCTCTGCTGCCCATCTCAGGACAGTTCCTGTCACTGGCACTGTGAACCTGCTTAACATTTCCTGGATAATCTCAGTCAGGGCACACTGCTCCTGAAATGCAGCAAGTTTCCCTGGATTGTTTCAGGAGGAATAGGATGTCATGGAATGCCATGTCCTTCAATGAGCACCTTGTCCTCAGGTCTGCTGGGATCTCTTGGGATCTCCTGGCTGGCTTGAGAAAAGGGAATTTTTTTTTTCCCCCAGTTTTCCCAGATTTTTTCTTTCAGAAGAATTTGGGAAAAACTGGCTACGATGAAACCTTGGCTTTTTACACTCAGCTGGGAGGGGAGGGCAGGATTTTCCCTGACCATGAATTTTGCCTTGATTGCTTCACTCCCTGCTCCTCCTACACCCTGGATTTATTGAAGCTATTCCCAGGCTGTGGGAATATTGTGGAGTATCTCCTCCACATGGGATCCCCCTTTGGAGAGGCGCTGGTGCTCCCAGGGATCGTGAGCTGGGATTCCTGGGAAGCCACTGTGCGTTTTTCCCAGCTGCCCATGCACAGTTGGCTCGGGAGGAGCAGGGAGAGGCAGTGCCAGCAGCTCCAGGGTGGGTTCCCAGCCCTTGGAAGGAGCACACAGAGCTTTCTTCCTTCCTGGGATTATCTCAGCCCCCGGGGCTCCGTGTCCGGCACCGCGCCCGGAGAGCGGCGGCGGCTCTGGCACCGTCCCACCCTCCCATCGCTGGGGACTCCAGGGGGTGTGGGACACATGCCAGGCCTGAGGAAAATGTTTCATAGGCAATTTTCCATGAGCATCTGTCTCCCAGTAGGACGGGGACAGGCGGATTCTTTAAGGATCCTCAGCAGAGCAATGACACAACAACGTTGATATTACAATTTAAACTTTATTTGAACTCGAGCTCTTTGCTGATCAGGACATTTTGGACACACGAACCACAACCTGAGCTCCCAGTACAAACAAAACTCGCTCTGTCCTGGCAGTGGTTGTGGCAATGTCCCTCAGGGATCCTGGCCCTGCCCAGCAGCAGCAGCTCCAATCCCATTTCTCCTGGATCTCTGCCGAGGGCTTTTATAAGATGTGAGATGGGGACCCAGGACCTCTTTAGAGGAGAATCCCAGACTGGTTTGGGCTGGGAGGGACCTTAAACCTCATCCATGGACAGGGACATCTTCCATAGTCCAGTCTGCCCCAAGCCCTGTCCAACCTGGCCTTGGACACTTCCAGGCATCCAGGGGCAGCCACAGCTGCTCTGGGGTAACAATCTCTGGAAAACCCCTTGCCAGTGCCAGCCTGTCCCCCAGGATGGTGCCACGGGGACTGGGGACACTGGTCCCACTGACCCCAAGGAGAGGTGAGCACCCTTTGGCCTTGGAGAATTTGGCTCTGAGGCCGGTGCAGCTCCAAGCTCAGATTCCTGAGGACCAAAGCAGATCCCAGCCCTGCGCTGGCTCCGCGGAGGCTCCGGCCCGCGGTGTCCCAAGCTCCGTGTCCCCGCAGTGGTGCTACAAGAGGGAGTGTGTGCCCTTCGGGACGCGGCCGGAGGGCGTGGACGGAGCCTGGGGGTCGTGGTCATCGTGGGGCGAGTGCAGCCGGACGTGCGGCGGCGGCGTGTCCTCGTCCGTGCGCCACTGCGACAGCCCCAGGTACGTGCGGGTGGCCCTGTCACCGCGGCCCTGCCGTGTCCCCAGCCCTTCGTTCAGTGGGGAAGGCACGTCCAGGTGCCTGTGATGCCTTGGGAAGGCTGAGGAAAAATAGAAAAGCTAAATCTGAGACATCACCTGTGCACTCCACACTCAGCTCGTTTATCAGCCTCTGCCTTCCTTCCTCAGAGCCCTGGAAGTGCCTGAGGCTTGGCAAGGAGTGAAACAGCAGAGAGTGAGCTGTAAAGCTGGCACAGATGGCACTGCCCTGAGGAGACAGGAAACTTCCCAGTTGGAGAATTGGCTCACCCACCAATTTCTGCCACTTCCATCCATGCATTTTTGGTAGGGGGTGGGGGGAGGAAAGGGAGCGAGAGAAGGAAAAGCACCCTCAGGCCATTGTCAGTGGAGCAGGGACATCATCCTATTAAAGATCCTGACAATAATCCACTTCTCCATGCCACCCCAGCCCTCTGCATGTCCCTTCATGTCACCTGAGCATCAGTGACAGCTGCTCTTAGGTCTGTCTGCATAAAGCTGGGCCTGCTTCCATTTCAGTAATGCCTCCTGGAAGGTTTGGCAGGTTTTGAATGCCTTTGTCCAGCTCTGTGCTCTGTGCTGGTGTTGGGGCTGTACCACATCCCAAACCCTCTGTGCAAAGCCCTCTGTGCACTCGGGGGGAGATTTTAGGGGCCATGCCCAGTCAGGATCAGTCCTTGTGGTACAGCAGGGTTGGGAAAACCACTTGGGGCAACCACCCCGAGCTCCTCGGGGCAAAAACCTGCCCTGAACAGTCCTGGAGCTGTTCAGCATCTCCTTCCATCTTTGGCAGGCCCACCATCGGAGGGAAGTACTGCCTGGGAGAGAGGAAACGCTACCGCTCCTGCAACACTGACGTGAGTGGGGGCAGCGGGGCTGGGAGGGATGGAGGAGGGGGAAACTGCCCTGCCCGGGTTGGGATCAGCCCTGTCCAGGTTGGGATGAGCCCTCTCCAAATGGGATCAGCACTGTCTGGGTCAGATGAGCCCTCTCCAAATGGGATCAGCCCTGTCCAGGTTGGGTTGAACCCTCTCCAAATGGGATCAGTCCTGTCCAGGTTGGGATCAGCCCTCTCCAAATGGGATCAGCCCTGTCCAGGTTGGGTTGAGCCTTCTCCAGGTTGAATGAGCCCTGTGCAGCTGGGATGAGCCTTTTCCAACTGGGATAAGCCCTCCCCGGGTAGGATAAGCCCTCTCTAGGTGGGATCAGCCCTCTGTGGTTGGGATCAGCCCTCTCCACACAGGTGCGGGGTGCTCTGTGCAGCCGTGGGAGGAAGAGGAGAAGGAGGAAGGGTGGGGTGTGCCTGCAGCGATCCCGCAATGGGGAATTCCGGGCAGGACCAGGCAGGTGTGGGAGCCGGCTCCGGGGGCGGGGGGGCTGCACGGACCTGCAGGCTTCGGCATCCAGAGGGGCCCGAAGATAAGGAGGGAAAGGAGGGGAGATAGAGAATTCCAGCTCTGCTTCTCCCAGGCTGCACCTGCACAGCTGCTCAGGTGAGGCTGGGTCTGACTCTGGTCCCGGGGCTGAGGGTGAAACCTCAAAGATTTACAGAAAAAACTGTGCTGAGGAGAAGAAGCTTGGGATATGGGGAATTGCAGCTTTAACACCCACGGGCTGCCAGAGAGGGAAACAGACGGGTCCTGTTGCTTCCCTGGGTTTGGAGGGATTGCTCCCAGGGTCACAGATCAGGCAGAGCTCCTGGGGCCTCTCCTCGTGCTCTTGGTCTTCAAATCGTGCCCAGCTTGGCAGGAGGGACGGTCCTGCCTCCTTGTAGCAATGTCAGGGCTCGTGTCCCTGTTCCCAAGGGGCTGGTGGCAGTGCCCCATTATCAGGGCTGGTGTCCCTGTCCCCAAGGGGCTGGTGGCAGTGCCCCAGTGTCAGAGCTGATGTCCCTGTCCCCAAGGGCTGGTGGCAGTGTCCCACTGTCAGTGCTGGTGTCCCTGTCACTGAGGGGCTGGTGTTCCTGTCCCCAAGGGCTGGTGGCAGTGCCCCATTATCAGGGCTGGTGTCCCTGTCCCCAAGGGGTGGTGGCAGTGCCTCATTGTCAGGGCTGGTGTCCCTCTCCCTGAGGGGCTGGTGGCAGTGCCCCACTGTCAGGGCTGGTGTCCCTGTCACTGAGGGGCTGGTGTTCCTGTCCCCAAGGGGTGGTGGCAGTGTCCCACTGTCAGGGCTGGTGTCCCTGTCCCCAAGGGCTGGTGGCAGTGTCACACTGTCAGGGCTGGTGTCCCTGTCCCCAAGGGCTGGTGGCAGTG
>NW_024509766.1:146217-182923 GCF_017590135.1 Pyrgilauda ruficollis
AGTTTTCCTCTGAAGCTCCAGGGCTGCTGGAGATGGGCCTGCTCTTCCTCTGGGAATGCAGGGCAGGAGAAAGCTGCTCCTCTGGGAATGCAGTGGCAAAGGCTGCTGGGGTGTTCCAGGCTCAGATTGTATCCAGGTAGGAATGCTTGGCTCCTGCCCTGGGCGGAGCATCTCCCCATGGGATGCTGGAATTTGATCAGCCCTGCAGGGACACTCAGTGGCCATGGACAGCAGAGATCTCCTGGAGGGAGGGTTGGCTGTGGGAGAGATAAAGAAAACTGCCCAATGAACAGAGATAACTCTAACAGATGGGAACAGGATACACCCCCATTTCCAACCCAAAACAGGCGCCCGATGGGGAGGAGACAGAGCAGGCAGGGAAAGCTTCCTGAGCAGGAGAAGGGATGGGATCTGGTGGATCTTTCAAAGAGCAGCACTTCGTCTTCCCGAGGTCAGCCCTGTGTCCTGCAGAAGGATCTGGAGGAGGCTCTGTGGCACAAATCTCTCAGTAATGAGGAGGAGCAGCTCATCTCCTTCATGGAGTTAATGAACTGGACTGGGGAAATCATTCCCAGCTGTGTAAACAAGCGCAGCTCCCAGCGGGGCTCCTGCAGCTGGAGCAGCTGTGCTGAAGCTGCAGGGGATGGATCAATAAAAATGTAATAAAATTGGGAGGTTGTGAAGTCACCCCAAGACGCCAGTGCGTGCCAAGGTGGAAGACAACCCTGCAGGCTGGAGCTGGCCTGGCTCTGACCTCTCTCCTCCCCTGGCATGGCCCAGAGCTTGGCTGGCCAGCTGAACATCACCCTTGAGGTGTCCTCTGACCCTGGTACGGATTTTTGCCTTTCATAAAGAGGCCCTTCCTCTCTCTGTGCTTCAGCTTCCCCTGCCACAAAATGGGTGATGAAACCTCTCCCCTCGTGGGAGGCTGGCAGTGCTGACAGTGCCGTGGTGTGAAGGGGTCTGGGAGCTCCATCTCCTCTGCCCACGTTGGCTGTGAGCAATGGTCATGAGGAGCACTTTTACTTTGTTTTTTTCGGTGTCAAAGGGTGTCACTGCTGTCCTCTGGGGTGGCCTAGGGAGGAACCGTGGAGCAGGGAAGGTCAAGGAACAACTTTGGACAAGTCTGGGCTCCCTCTCAGAACTGGGAGAGCTGGTTTGTGTCCAGTGCCTAAAGGGGGCTGGAAAGAGAGAGGATTTTAGCAAGGCCTGGAGAGACAGGACACAGGGAATGGCTGCCACTGCCAGAGGGCAGGGCTGGATGGGATATTGGGCAGGAATTGTTCCCTGGCAGGGTGGGCAGGCCCTGGCACAGGGTGCCCAGAGCAGCTGTGGCTGCCCCTGGATCCCTGGCAGTGCCCAAGGCCAGGCTGGGCAGGGCTTGGAGCAGCCTGGGACAGTGGGAGGTGTCCCTGCCATGGCAGGGGTGGCACTGGATGAGCTTTAGGGTCTCTTCCCACCCAACCCCCCTGTGACTCCATGATTTCAGCAGCACCAGGACCTTCACTGTCACATGCCTGGGGCGTTTTATGATCCTTGGTGTCATTCAGGTGTCAGAGGCACATCCTGGGGGAGGTGGGGACATCCCTTTCACCTCCACCTTGCCCATGTCACACATCCAACCCCAGGGAACCCCTCCTGTCCTGCCCTTGCCACTGATATTCTGCTCCCAGGCCCTGACCAGATTTTGGGGTGGCAGTGAGGGCTGCTCCTCACCTCCTGAGCCCTTCCAGCAGTGCCCAGAGGGATGCAGGGTGCCAGTCCCTCCCTCCCCAGCAGCCCCCCAGGATCCCTCTTTGCTGGCAGCCTCATCCCTGGGCATCCCTCCCTCCAGCTGGCAGGGAATCTGCTCCTCAGCTTTGTTCTGGGCACTTTGGGAGCCATCACTGCCACACTGAGTCCCTTCCCCTGCTCAGCTCATCCCAGAAGGGTGGCTGGGTTCAGGGGTGCCTCTCTCCACATTTCTTTGGGAAATATCCTGGGCATGGAGCACCCCCAACCTGCAGACAAGGAGTGCCCCAGAACCTTGGAGGAAGGGGGCACTGGTGCCTCGTGAAGGCTGAGCTAAAACAGAGACTAGACAGAGCGTGCCTCGTGAAGGCTGAGCTAAAACAGAGACTGGACAGAGCTAGAGAATAATGCAGGGATTTATTAAAAAGCCTTAAATAAATCCACCTTGGGCAGCACGACCCAAAATGGCCACAAAATGGACAACTGGTCACAGGGTCCCACATTTTTATAAGTTCTGCTCCATTTGCAGGTTGGAGTTCATTGTCCAATTCCAGCCCCTGCCCATGCAGTCCCATCCTTGTTTTTCTCTCTTCAGCCCACATTGTTTGTGCTCTTGGCCCTGAGATTTGGATCATTTGTCCTTGGTGCCCAGCTAGAGCAGGAATTGTTTTGTCTCCCTGCTCTGTGCAGAGAGCTCACCATGCCCTGGTGTGAGCCCAGACCCACACACTAAAGCAGCACAGAATATGAAAAATAGAAAAGCTCAAACCTGAGGCATCACCACCGATCCTGGGGGCATTTGGGAAGGGAAGGAGCTGGACCCCGGGTCGCTGAGGTCAGGGCTGTTTTCCTGGAGCTGATTTCCAGCCCAGACCCCGGGATGGGGATGCAGACCCCCGGAGAGCAGAGCTGAGCTCCGCAGTCCGCAGATTCCTCATGGAATGCGGCTTGAATTGTTTGTTTACTTTGCTTTGTTCCCTGCATTCTTCATTTCGCTCTTGGCCCATTCGGGAGTTCGGGAGAGCGATGGGAGGAGCAGGAGCTTGAGGGAAAATGGAGATTGCTCGTCAGAAATTGTAATAAGGCTTAATTCCTCCATGGGAGAGGGCAGGCAGGAGGAACAAAACATAGGAGGCAGCAGCCAGCTGAAAATATTCTATTTTAATAGCTCTGTTAAAGGTGCAAAAGAGGAACCAGGCTGACCCTAAATGAAGGGAGGGGGGCAGAATGTGCAGGATGGTGCCTGGCTGGGGCTTTCCCCCTTCTGGGACAGGGACAGGAGGCCAGGAAGGGCTGGAGCTGTGCCAGGGCTTGGCATGGAGCTCAGGGAAAGGTTCTTGCCCCCGAGGGTGCTGGCACTGCCCAGGCTGCCCAGGGAATGGTCCCGGCCCCAAGGCTGCCAGAGCTGCAGGAGCGTTTGGACAGCGCTGCCAGGGGTGCTCAGGGTGGGCTTGTTGGGGTGGCTGTGCAGGGACAGGGGCTGGGCTGAGCATCCCTGAGGGTCTGTCCAAACTCAGGATATTCCAGGATTCCGTAATTGTGTTTAGCAACATTCCCTGGGCCAGCTCAGAGGTCCCACCACTCTGTGGGAGTCGCTCTTCTCCCATCTCCAGGAATTCCAAGGCACCTTGTGCTGTTCCAGAGGCTCTTGCTGCGCTCAGTGCTGCTGTCACGGGGACACAGCTGTCACTGGAGCCACCTGAACAAGGACAAGGAGCTGCCCAGGCCACCAGGGCACCTCTGGGCTGAGGACACTGCAGTTCCCAGCAGATGCTGGGCAGTGATTCCAGTCTCCTTCCCTCTGGTGACCTGGCTGCCAAGGGCAAATCCTGCCTGGAAATTGTCCCCAGGGAGGTTGTGGGGACTGCTCGGAGCTCAGGTGACTCGTGGAGCAGTGGCACTCAGGACAGGGCTACCAACACAGGGTCACCCCTGTCTGCCTCCTTCACTCTCCCTCCCCCTGCTCCCCTTCCATGGCATTTTTAAGGGCAGGAATCCCCACGTGAAGGCCTGACCAGTGAGGAGAGCCAGCAGGGATTCATCCCTGAGGCCTTTTTGGGCTACCTAAAACCAGAGGCTGTGTGGGAAATGGATTTGTAGAAATAAACAGCAGATAGATATAAATCTTATATGTTTATATAATATATATAATATTTAAATTTATATATGTATTTATATATTTATATATTTATAAAATAAAAAGCAGTTCTATTTATGGAAGGGCCTTCAAGTACATTTGAGGCAGATGAAACCCCCCAGGGTCTACACCCAAAAATGGACCACGGCTCATGGGTTTTCCCACTTTTATAAGTTTTGTCCATTTGCATATTGGGGGTTCATCTCCCAGTTACATCTTCAGGTAATGAAGTAATTTACCCCAAATTTGCTCCCCCCAACTCACTTTTGTTTCTGTTTCTGGGGCCTGAGGCAGTGAGGTGTCCTTGATTGCCAGGCCTGGAGGGGAATTGCTGTGTCTGCCCAAAATGGGGAAGCAGCAGCTCACACTGAGTATGGAGTTTGGAGTTATACACTAAAGGACTGCAGGATTACAAATAGATTAAAAATATAAAAGCTAAAATCCTAAAATGAGGTTGAACAAAGCTTTATATGTCTTTAATTATTTGAACAGCTCATTTGCAGATCCTAATCTTCTAATTTTTCGGCACTTTCCAAATGGCACACAGGCAAAATTGAAAGAAAATCCTCCACTTTTAACCAGAAGCCCTGAGACAGGCCAGACTGAAGGACCATTTTCACTCACACCTTGGGGCAAGGCATCATCCCACATGGAGCCCAGCCCCAGCTCCCTGCCTGCAGCCCCTGCTCTCAGTGAGCTCCCCCTGCTCAGCAGCTGCAGCTCCGGGGGCTTGCCCAGGCATCCTGCTCCTCGAAATGCCTCCAAGCTGCTGAATTCCCCTCTGCTGCCTCCTCCTGCTCCTCCCTCTCCCAGCTCTGCTCTCTCTTCCCCCAGCTGCTCTTGCACAGCTGGGCCCCCTCCCCTCCCCTCCTTTGACCCCTTTGATGTTCTGTATCGAGTTTCCCTTTATCCCTTTGATGTTCTGTATCTGAGTTTCCCTTTCTGCACATTCCCATTCCTCCCATCCAAGGTGCTTCCCTGCCAGGGTACCTGTTGCCAATTCCAGACTTCTGGGACTCAGGCTGGGCCCTCCCAGGGAGACTCTCCTGGAGGGGTTTTGTGTCAGGAAAGAGAAACACGCTGGATTTTTTCAGTCTTAAGGTTCTTGTTTATTGTTATCTTATCTAGAGTTTTGCACTCTGTCCATACCAGGTTCAGTGCACTGGAAAAGCACCATAAAAATGGCAAAGAATCTTTTGTTACGAGGTTTTTTAAAGCTAAACTATCCAATTAAGAACTGACACCTAGATTATTTCCCCTTTTAACCCAATAACTGATCCCAAAGAGGGCACAATGCAGATTTTTCCACCCTCCCTTTATATAATATTATATATAAATATAAAAATATATCTAAATATATATAATATATAAAATGTATATAAAAATAAATAAATATTTATATATTCTATAGATATATAATACTTATATATTTATAGAATAAACATACTGTATAATGTATATTATATAGTATATCTATTATATATTTTATTTTTTTAAAATATATACTACTTGCAGAGTGCTAGCTTTGCCACTGATTCCAGGAGAGCAGGCTTGATTTCATGAAGATTTTATGAAGCCTTTATGGTTTTTCTACCTGTCTGGAACACTTTTGAACACGTTTGAAGCTGTGCTCCTTCCCCAGGGGGTGTCAAGGCCTGTTCCCTCAACTGCCTGGCCGAGGGCTTCAACTTCTACACGGAGAGAGCAGCGGCCGTGGTGGATGGGACCCCCTGCAGGCAGGACTCCAACGACATCTGTGTCAACGGGGAGTGCAAGGTGGGACAGGGACACACCCCAGCATGGGGGACAGGGACAGAGCCCCGGGATGGGGGACAGGGACAGAGCCAGGATGGGGGTACAGGGACAGAGCCCCGGGATGGGGGACAGGGACAGGCCCCTGGGATGGGGGACAATGACAGGCCCCGGGATGGGGGACAGGGACACACCCCGGGATGGGGGGACAGGGACAGAGCCTGGGATGGGGGACAGGGGTACACCCTGGGATGGGGGACAATGACAGACCCCGGGATTGGGGACAGGGACAGAGCCCAGGATGGGGGACAGGGACAGAGCCCCCAGGGCAGAGGGGACAGGGACAGACCCCCGGGAATGAGGAGACAGGGACAGAGCCTGGGAGGGGGGGACAGGACAGACCCCCCTGGGTAAAGGGGACAAAGACAGACACTGGGATGGGGGGACAGGGACAGATCCAAACCAGGGGGGATACAAGGACAAACCCCCAAGCAGAGGGGACAGGGACTGGCTCCTAGGGCAGGGGGGACAAGGACAGACCCCTGGAATGGGGGGACAAGGACAGACCCCCAGGGCAGGGGGGACAGGGACATAACCAGGTCAGGGGGACAAGGACAGACCCCCTGGGTAGAGGGGACAATAACAGATCCCCAAAAAAAGGGGACAGGGACAGACCCCTGGGCAGGTGAGTGCTGCCCTCAAACTGCTCACACAGACATGGGATGGGTGGAGGGTTGGGATGATCTTTGAGGTCCCTTCCAGCTCAAACCATCCTGTAATTCCATGATTTCTCTGCCTGGACACCCAGTGGGAGCAGGAACATTCCCCTCCACTCTGCATTCCCTGCCTCAGGGATGGATCCCAGCACTCCCAGCCTGTGCAGCCCCAGCCCCTTTGATGTTTCCCTTGCAATGGGATCTGGGGGAGCTGTAGAAGTGAATTCTAAGGAAGCGCTTGGGAGTGGCCAACATCCCCCAGCAGGCAGGCAGACAGACAGACAGACTGTGTGTCTGTCTGCCTCCCTTCCTGTATCTCTGGGATCTGTTTGTCTCCATGGGGCTGTGGAACAAAGGGGGATTGCACCCGAGGGAGCCACAGCTGTGCTGGTGACCCTTGTGCCACCCCCAGGCGGTGGCAGAGGGACAGAGGCCACAAGGACACATCAGCTGCAGGGACAGGGGCTTCCCTTGGGCTCCTCTCAAGCTTCATCCCTGCACCCTCCCAGCCTTGGAGAGACCCTCCCAGGAAAGGGCTGGCCCTGCTGAGGTGTCCGGGGCACTGAGGGGACAGCAGGGGACAGCAGGGTCCCTCCAGGCTGGCTCATTGCTGCTGCTCCTCCCGCAGCACGTGGGCTGTGACCGGGTGCTGGGCTCCGACTCCAAGGAGGACAAGTGCCGGGTGTGTGGGGGAGATGGCAGCTCCTGCGAGACCATCGAGGGCGTCTTCAACCAGTCCCTGCCCGAGGGAGGTAGGGAACAAACAGCCTGCTCATCCTCAAATCCCTCCTCGTCCTCACCTGCCCCTGGGAACAGGCAGGGACAAATCCCAGAGCTAAATCCCAAGGGATAGCACCAGCCTAGGAGGCAGCAAATCCCTCCTGTCCACCAGCCAAGCCATGCCCCATCCTCCAGTGGTGCCCAGGTCTCTGGCACAGAGCTCCAAGCCCCTTCCCTGCTCCACAGCACGTTCCCAGTCCCACCACAAGAGCCCACAGTGCAAACCCACTCCATTTTTGGTGCCCAAAATGCTTTTTCCATCATTTCCCCATGGATAAGGCGTTGGCTCACGCTCCCATCCAGCCCAGGGCAGCTCTGGCTCTGGGACTGGAGGCTGAAAATGCTGCTCACCTGCTTGTCCCACAGGTTATGAGGAGGTGATCCAGATCCCCAAGGGTTCTGTCCACATCGACATCCGGGAGCTGAACCTCTCCATCAACTACCTGGGTGAGCTGGGGCTGCTGGAACCCCAGCCAGGCCCTGCCCTTTCCCTGGGATTAACAGGGTCTGGGCAAGGCCCTGCAGGGAGAGCTTCCCACTGCAGCTGGGAATGGGGATTTGGGGGTCCCAGGCTGGGATTTGGGGCAGGGGAAGGCAGCAGGGCAGTGTGGGCTGTGTGTCCCTGTCCTGTGTTAGCATCACAGCCCTGAGCAAACCCCACATCCCTCAGCTCCTGGCATCTCCCCTGCCATCCTGGGGATGAAAAACACCCACATTTTCCTCAGGCTTGGTTTTCCAGCCTTGCTGCTCAGTCCTGCTTTAACAACGAGGATTTTCTTTCTCCGTTTTCCCTCCCTGTGCCCCGAGCGATGCAGGGCAGGGCAGGGTGCTCTCCCTGGACGCTGCCAGGTGCCAGCAGGACTCTCCTGGCAGCATCCCTCCCCTGGGATCGGAGGTGCCACCACCCCTCCCTGCCCGGTGTGCGGGGACTCCTTTCTGCATTTCTGCGCTCTCGGGACACCGCTGCCCGCAGGCTCTGCCACTTTGGCATCCCCCGGGCATCCCGCAGCCTCCCCAGCGCGCAGGATCCTCCGTGTCCCGGGCGCGGCGGGGCCGGCGGTGCCCGGAGCCGCTCCCGGAGCGCAGGGCCAGGAGCGGCAGCGAGCGCTCCGATCCCCCTCTAGCGACTCTCCCCGGCAAGCACAGCCCGGCTCCGGGCCCCAGCAGCCCCAGGAGCTCCAGCAGCTCCAGCAGCCCCGACCCGCTGTGCACGGCTGGGTTTGAGCCTGGCTTCGTGGCCACAGCTGGCCCCCAGCCCAGGGAGGTGCTGAGAAAGCACCGTGGGTCCATCGGTGCCACCCTGCTGGTGACTCTGTGCCCCTGAGCCACCTGTGGCCTCCCTGGTGCCATTTAGCAATGCTCTGAGCCCGGCAGGTGAGCAGCACCTGGCTGAAGCTGGCCCAGGTGCCTGGAGCTTTGTGCTGAGCTCCCTCCCCTGTGCTGGCAGCGCTGCGAGGGGACAGTGGGGAATATTTCATCAACGGGAAGCTCTCCATCGATCCCCCCCGGCGCTTCGACATCGCCGGCACCACCTTCCACTACAGGAGGTCCCCTGAGGAGCCCGAGTCACTGGAGGCTTTGGGACCCACCAACATCACCCTCTTTGTCATGGTTGGTAACTTCCTACCCCTCCCAGTGTGGTCCTCGTTGGGCTGGAAGGGTCTTGCTGTGGCTGCCTGGGGACTGGAGCTGATCAGCCCCTGGTGTGGCTGTTGGGAGTAAAGGGACACAGAGAGCAAAGGTAAATTGGGCTAAATTCACACAATAAATCACAGAATTAATTAGCTTGGAAAAACCCTTAGAGACCATGGAGTCCAAGCTGTGGCCTGGCACTGCCTTGTCAGCCAGACCACGGCACTGAGTGCCACATCCAGCCTTGAAAGAGTCACCCCAGGTGGGACAGGAGCCCCCAACCCCTGCCTTGGGGGGCCAGTGCTTTATCCACTGGGCTGGAAGGGTCTTGCTGTGGCTGCCTGGGGACTGGAGCTGATCAGCCCCTGGTGTGGCTGTTGGGAGTAAAGGGACACAGAGAGCAGAGGTAAATTGGGCTGAATTCACACAATAAATCACAGAATTAATTAGCTTGGAAAAACCCTTAGAGACCATCGAGTCCAAGCTGTGGCCTGGCACTGCCTTGTCAGCCAGACCACGGCACTGAGTGCCACATCCAGCCTTGAAAGAGTCACCCCAGGTGGGACAGGAGCCCCCAGTCCCTGCCTTGGGGGGGCCAGTGCTTTATCCATGGGACACTCTCAGAACTCCCTCACTAATTCTCAGGTCTCCTGCCCTGATCTGTCAGGTTTTGGGATGATTCCACCCCTGAGTGCCTGGGAGCTCATTCTCTGATCGAGCACCACTGTCACCACGGGTGGCTGCCCTGCCAGTACTGGGAGGGGCTGGAAGGGGACAGGGGAAGATTCCGGCTGCCCTGGCTGTTAGAGAGGCTGTGGGATGCCACCTGGGTGGTCACTGTGGTGGCACTGATGTCCTGGGGGTGCCTTTCCCGCAGGTGCTGGTGCGGACGGAGCCGCAGGGGATCCGCTACAAGTTCAACGCTCCCGTGGGCAGGGATGGCTCCAGCCTGTACTCCTGGCACTACACCCCATGGACCAAGTGCTCCGTGCTGTGTGCAGGGGGTGAGCTCTGATGCTGGGCTGCTTTGGGGGGACATGTGGGACCCCTCCCTGTGCTGTGTCTGGGCCTCTGGGGTCTCTACACGGCCCCACCCCACACTCAGCCAGGTGAGAGTTGTGTCAGGCAGTGCCAGGGCAAAGAACCTGGGTGCCATCTTCAGCTGGGCCACAGGTATGGGTGGAAGGACCTTAAAGATCAAATTTTTCCATCCTCTGCAATGGCAGGAACACCTCCCACTATCCCAGGGTGCTGCAAACCCCAATGTGCAGCCTGGCCTTGGGCACTGCCAGGGATCCAGGGGCAGCCACAGCTGCTCTGGGCACCCTGTGCCAGGGCCTGCCCACCCTGCCAGGGAACAATTCCTGCCCAAGATCCCATCCAGCCCTGCCCTCTGGCAGTGGCAGCCATTCCCTGTGTCCTGTCCCTCTCCACCCCTTTTTAAACCCCTTTACTAGTGCAATGCATGCAATCATAAATGGCTTCAGGTTGGGAGAGACCTTAAATCTCACTCGGTGCCACACCCTGCCATGGCAGGGACACGTTCCCCTATCCCAGGGTGCTCCCAGCCCTGTCCAGCCTGGCCCTGGGCACTTCCAAGGATGGAGCAAGGACAGGCTGGCTGATCACAGCAGCCCCTGTGGCCTCAGTTCTGCAGTCTGTGAACTGAAACACCCCTGGTGCTTCCCTGAATCCTTGGACTGGTTCCCGTGGTTTGGGACATGGTTTGGATCATGTCTCAGGACTTTGGAGAGCCTGGCTGGGAGGGGCTGAGCTGGTATTCAGAAGAGAATGGCCCAATAATGTTCCCTGTTTAAAGCTCAGGGCTTGTCTTCCATGCCAGACCTCAATCAGGTGTTGTCCCTCCTTGTTCCTGTTATTCCCCAAGTGCTGCCCAGAAAGGCCAAGGTTAGAACAGGTACATTTGAGCAGGAGATCCCTGGAATGCTGTGATCCTCCTTCCTCTGGTGTGTCCTGCCCTGGCTGCTGAGCTCCAGAATTCCAGAATCATCGAGGCTGGATAAACCTTCCAGGGCCACTGAGTCCAAGCTGTGCCTGCTCCCCACCTTGTCACCCAGAGTGCCACATCCAGGCATTGACACCATGGTTCCACACCATCCATTTGGAGATGTCAGAGAAGCCCTTGGTTGTGAATTCCCTTGAAATCCCTTGGAGGGATAAGGTCAGGCTCATGTGCAGGGCCAACAGGTTATTTTGTCACTTCGTCCCATGGGAGCAGAGCTGTGGGGCTGGCACCCACAGCCTGGCTCTGCTCCAGCCTCAGCGATGCCCTGTGCAGGCTGACCTAGAACAGAGACTGGACAGAGCTAAAGAATAAAGCAGGGATGTATTAGCAGGCCTCAATGGATCCACCTTGGGCAGCACAAGAGCCCAGCCAGGGCTGCACCCAAGATGAACCAAAATGGTCACAAAATGCACGATCAGTCATGGGGTCTCTCACTTTTGTATTTCTGGCCCATTTGCACGTTGCAGTTCATTGTCCAATTCCAGCTCCAGCCCATGCAGTCCCATCCTGCTTGTTTTTCTCTCTTCAGCCCACGTTGTTTGTGCTCTTGGGCCTGAGATTTGGATCATCTGTCCTTGGTGCCCAGCTAGAGCAGGAATTGTTTTGTCTCCCTGCTCTGTGCAGAGATCACCATGCCCTGATATGAACCCAGACCCACACACTAAAGCAGCACAGAATCTGAAAAATAGAAAAGCTAAACCCTGAGACATCACAGTCTCAGCTTCCCTTTCCCCTTCCCTCTTTTCCCTGGGCAGGCAGCCAGATCCAGTCTGTGGTGTGCAGGAAGCTCTCTGATGGCTCAACTGTCCCCAACCATTTCTGCAGCGCTGACACCAAAGTCCCCGAGCGACAGAGGAGCTGCAACACCGAGCCCTGTCCCCCGGCGTGAGTACCAGTGTGGGAAATTAATCTGGTTTATTATTGTTATTATTATTATTTAATTTTTTCTGTTAAACTTTAAAGTTTAACAGAAAGTTTATATAGTATGGATTTGTATGTAAAATTTGAGATAAAAAATGTTGATTTAGGAGATCAACATTTCTTTGGAGAAATAGAACTATGAAAGATAGATGCACAAAGAGTAATTTTAGATAATAATAGCTATAGATCATTTCAGATAATAATATTAGTATAATAATATATTCTATTAGATTAGATTATTTTAGATTAGATTATTAATAACATTTTTTTAATTTAGATAAGAATAGCTTTAAAGCATTTACAACATAGTGTAGCAAAAACTCATAAGCCAAGAAATGCTTATAGTATATTATAATTGAGAAATAGTTAACTTCTAATTATAACAGTGTAAATTATAACATCTCACCCTTCACTTGAGACTAAAAATAGAAAAAAAAATTACAATTAAATTAATTTAATTTAAAATTAAATTTTTAAGTTTAAATTTTAAAATTAAATTTTTAAATTTACATTTTTAAAATGCCTCTCAGTTACCCAATCTCTGAGTAAAAAAATACTTATTCCAACGTACCTGGAGCCTGTGCAGGGAGCCAGGGGGGAAAACCAGGGTGGCAGAGAGCAAAATTCCCCCCTGGCTGCCGTTCCCATATCACAGCCCCCACTGGTGACACTGCAGCTTTGCTAGGGAATGGGGTGGGGGTTTCTCCCCTGTGTCCCAGGTATTCAGTGAGTCCCTGAGGAATTGTGCCAGCCCCTCCCTGGCTGCTCTCCTGAAGGGGAAGGGCAGATGTGCAGGGACTCAGTGCTTCAGCCAGAGCTGCCTGGGAGGCTGTGGCTGGAGGGGGCCAGGCTGTGTGCAGCGTGTGGGGCCCCTCCCAGCTCTGCTGTTGCCCCCTCTCCAGCTGGGCCATTGGGAACTGGTCCGAGTGCAGCCGGAGCTGCAACGAGGGCGTCCGGACCCGCAGCGTCTTCTGCAAGAGGAAGATCTCTGCCAGCGAGGAGAAAACCCTGGATGATGCCTCCTGCACCCAGCCACGGCCTAAGATGCTGGAGCCCTGCAACAACCAAACGTGTCCTCCCGAGTGGGTGGCCCTGGACTGGTCAGAGGCGAGTGCCAAAGGAGGGACACGGAGCTGGGGAAGGCTCTGAGGAGCGGCTGAGGGCACTTGGCTCGTTCAGCTGGAGCACAGGAGACTGAGGGGAGGCTCCTCGGGGGCTGCAGCTCCTCCCCAGGGGAGGCAGAGGGGCAGGGGCTGAGCTCTGCTCTGGGACAGGGACAGGAGGCCAGGAAGGGCTGGAGCTGTGCCAGGGCTTGGCATGGAGCTCAGGGAAAGGTTCTTGCCCCCGAGGGTGCTGGCACTGCCCAGGCTGCCCAGGGAATGGTCCCGGCCCCAAGGCTGCCAGAGCTGCAGGAGCGTTTGGACAGCGCTGCCAGGGGTGCTCAGGGTGGGCTTGTTGGGGTGGCTGGGCAGGGACAGGGGCTGGGCTGAGCATCCCTGGGGGATCCAGCTCAGGATCTTCTGATTCTGTGATTGACACCATCCCTCCCCTGTCTGAGGGCGCTGCTCCAGGAGCACAGTGCCAATCACCAGTGACAGCCATGGAGAGCCCAGTGTGACAGTGTGGCAGCTCAGGAGCCAGGAGAGGTGGGAGCAGCAGGGGGGCAGCCAGAGCTGCCTCTGTCCCCTAATGACCGTGTCCCCTGTCCCTGCAGTGCACCCCGAGCTGCGGGCCCGGCTTCCGCCACCGCATCGTGCTGTGCAAGAGCGGCGACCACAGCGTGACCCTGCCCACCTCCCAGTGCCACGAGGCCACCAAGCCCCCCACCAGCATGAGGTGCAACCTGCGGCGCTGCCCCCCGCCCCGCTGGGTCACCGGCGAGTGGGGAGAGGTAGGGACAGCCCTCCCCATGGGGGGATCGCAGCAGGAGCCTCTCCAGCCCTTCAAATCCTGACCTTTATGGGCCAGCAGAAGCCTGGGTGGCCACCACAACTATCCAGGGACCCGTGGAAGGGTTCTTTGCCTCCTTTTAGGCTCATTTGTGATGGTGACCCTGGGGGTGTCCCAGGCCTAGCAGGTCCCCACAGAAGTCTTGAAGGGTCCCCATGGGTGGCTGGGAGTCAGCAGGGGTGGGCTGGCCCTACTGCCAAGCATGGCCACTGCTGGTCCCCCCCAGAGCCCCGTGGGGTGACACTGACAGTCCTCCCTGCATCGAATTCAGGGAGCCCCTGACACAAGCAGTGATTGGCCTCTGACTCCATGATTCAGAAGGCTGAACAATTGTTTTATTAAAACTATACTATATTACACTAATACTATATTAAAACTATACTAAAGAAAAACCCATGGCTGTCTGACACAGCTTTGAGGGATTGGCTAATCACTCAAAACAACTTTCACTGGTGCCCAATTAACCAAATCACTTTTGGTAAACAATCTCCATAACATATTCCTCATGTGCAAAAGATGGACCCATGAGAAGTAATTATAGATAATAATAGCTTTAGATAATTTTAGATAATAATATTAGTATAATAATATCATCTATTATATTATTAATAATATTTTTTAAATTTAGATAAGAATAGCTTTAAAGCATTTACAACATAGTGTAGCAAAAACTCATAAGCCAAGAAATGCTTATAGTATATTATAATTAAGAAATAGTTAACTTCTAATTATAATAGTGTAAATTATAACACCTGTATTGTCTCACCATTCACAAACAGGAGCAGCAAGTAGAGATAAGAATTATTTTCTCTTCTTTGAGGTTTCTCACTGCGTTTCCCAGGACAAATCCTTGGGAAATTGTGCCTGCTGCGCTCTGTGAAGAGAGCTGCAGCCACACTCCCTGCCCTGGCCACCCCTCGGGCTGCAGGCTGACACGGGGGTGCAGGAGGGCTGGGAAAGGCCAGTGATTTAGGGCTGGATGTGGGATCCTCCCCGAGCCCTGGACAATCAAACCAAGCTTTTTTGGGATGCAGGGCCACAGCACTCGCTCATGCCAGGGAGGGAAGGGACAACCCCCTGCAGCACCCTTGGCACCCCCTAACCCCCTGCAGCACCCTTGGCACCCCCTAACCCCCACCTGTGCCCGCCCCTGCCACATTCCTGGGGCCGTGGTGGCCTCGGCAGCTCCCTGTGTGCTGTCCCCACAGTGCTCTGCCCAGTGTGGCCTCGGCCAGCAGAGGAGATCCGTCCAGTGCCTGGCCCACACGGGGCAGCCGTCCATGGAGTGCGTGGAGGCCCTGCAGCCCCCCGGGATGCAGCAGTGCGAGACCAAGTGCGAGTCAGGGCCCACAGACAACCCTGAAGGTGAGGGGCTCTGCAGAGGGGACACGTGTCCCGTTGGGGATGGGGATATTGGAGCCAGCACAGCACCAGCTGGGCTCTGGGGTGGGGAGATGCCATCCCTGGAAGTGTCCAGGTTGGACATCAGGGTTTGGAGCACCCTGGCATAGTGGGAGGTGTCCCTGACCATGACGGGGTGGGAAAATTTGATCTTTAAGGTCCTTCCGCCCATACCTGTGGCCCAGCTGAAGATGGCACCCAGGTTCTTTGCCCTGGCACTGCCTGACACAACTCTCACCTGCCTGAGTGTGGGGTGGGGCTGTGTAGAGACCCCAGAGCTCCTCAGAGCCAAGCAGAGGCCCAGACACAGCACAGAGGGGGTCCCACATGTCCCTCCAAAGCAGCCCAGCATCAGAGCTCACCCCCTGCACACAGCACAGAGCATTCGGTCCATGGGGTGCAGTGCCAGGAGTACAGGAGGGGTCTCTGCAGAGGGGACACGTGTCCCACTGGGGACAGGGACATGGAAGCTAGAGTTGGACTCTAGGGTGGGAGACCCCATCCCTGTAAGTGTCCAAGGCCAGGTTGGATGGGGTTTGGAGCACCCTGGGATAGTGGGAGGTGTCCCTGCCCATGGCAGGGTGGCACTGGATGGGCTTAGAGGTCCCTTCCAACCCAAATAATTCTGTGAAAAATGTGGCCATTCTATGGCTTTGGTCCCAGGCCAGCCTGGTGTGCCATGACCCCAAGAAATGAAGGAACTCCACCTTGAGCAATGCAGGAACTGCACCCTGGCAAAGACAGGTTTCCATTAGTGAGGTCCTCAGCAGCTTCTTCATTACAGCTGCATCTTCCAGCTCCCTGACAAACCCCCCAGGATCCCCTCAGCCCTGCTGTGACCCTGTTCCCCCCTCTGTGTCCCCTGCAGAGTGCAAGGATGTGAACAAGGTGGCCTACTGCCCGCTCGTCCTCAAGTTCAAGTTCTGCAGCCGGACCTACTTCCGACAGATGTGCTGTAAAACCTGCCAGGGCCACTAGGACACAGCGGGACACAGCGGGACCCCCGTGGCAAAACTGGAAGGCCAAAGCTTCACTGGAGGGCTGCCGAGCCCTGCCCTGCCCGGGAACCTCCCCTGGCTCCCGCACAGACTCCGGTCACGCTCCCACGGGCGTCACCCAAAGCCGTCCCCCACAGACCCCCTTGGCCCCCGAGCTTGACAGAGGCAGGTTCCCAGTTCAACCACTGCAGCCCCAGCTGGATGAGCGCTGGGAGAGGGGGGAGCTGGGCAGAGCAGGGACTTTACTTGAAATGCTGATGTTGTTATTTATTGGTAACGGAGCCCGGTCCCGCTGGGGGAAGCGGCACCGCTCGCCCCGCTCCTGCCTCATCCTGCTCCGTGTCCCCAGGGCACCGTCACGGGGCTTGGGCACTCCAGGGGCTGCTGGCCTTCCCTCGGGACCCCAGGGGAGCCAGGGAGGAGGGTTCAGGTCCTGGGGTGGCCAGTGTGGCTTGTGGCTCCTGGGTGATGGGTGAAGAGGAGCTGCTGTGGGGAGTGGGGCTGGAGCAGGGATTTTGTCCCTTGGTTTGCACCCTGTCACCTCGGGGCTGGGATCAGGCCACCCTGTGAGCAGAGGGTGACACCATCAGTTCAGCTGGGAAAGGGGGTTCTCCAAACTCCCGTAGCCACCAGCTTGGATTGGGCTGTTCCCCTGCTTGCCCTTGTCACTTTTAGGACCAGTTTTTACCCCTTGAAGCACGAGCTGAGCTGGGGGCAGAGGCGTGCTGGGGGCTGCAGTCACTTCGTGGGCATCGAGGCTGTGCCAGGCTCAGGGAGAGCAGCACAGCAGCGTGCAGGACAAGAATGGGCCTGGCACAGTGTCCCCAGGGCCTGGCATGGCAGGGCCCTGCCCAGAGACAGCCTCAGCCTCACTTCCAAAGGTGCTTGACTTCCAAAGGTGCTTTGCCTCCAAAAGGTGCTTTGTCTCCAAAGGCAGCCTGGCCACATGTGGCCGTGGCCTCAAGGTGCCAGTCCCAGTGCCACCCACCCCTCTGCCCACAGGAGGCCTCCAGAGATGGGAAAAGAGCAGGCTTGAAATTCCTCCAGGTCACCTGGTGGCCAAACCTGGGCCAGCTCCTCCACGGGCAGCCTGTGGAGGAGACCTGACTTCAACTCTCCAAAGCATGTGCTTTTTGTTGGCATTGTAATTGTAATTATGATGATTATTTTCAGGCCTTTCCACATCACAGCGATGGGAAACCTTTGTCCAAAGCCATGTTTTGTTCCCTTGGGGCCATCCCTGTGGTCAGGAGGGGACAGCCCCCTTCCCCCCGAGAAAAGCCCCCGTGTGTTCCTCTCCCAGCTCCGTTTTTGTGTCCACCTGCTCCTCGGCCGATCGCAGCTTCTCTGGTGCTCAGCAAACCTCGTTTCTCTTCCTTCCTAGTGCCATGCTCCGTTCTGATGGTTTTGGGTGAGGGGAGGGGGTGTTTTCACCGTTTTTATATCGATATATATCCTACTGACCAATGTTTAACATACTAACTCTGAGGAGGAGCGACGTAAGGCATGAATTATAATAAAGGAGTAGCTACGATCCCGGGCACAGCCTCTGCTCCCACTTGTGTTCCTCCAGCCTGGGGTTGGGTTTGGGCACCCCAGCACCACAATCCACCCTAAAGGAAGCAGGAGAGGGATTTCCCTGGGGAGCAGAGCAGGTGGGAGAGGTGGGGATTGACCCAGAGCTGCTTTAGGGCGTGAAGGAAGAATTTCCCTCATGGCACAGAGACTCCTACATGTTGGTGGTGCTGGGCTGGGCCAGCAGGGGAGGGGGGATTCTGCCCCACTCAGGTGAGACCCCACCTGCAGAGCTGCCCCAGCCCTGGGGAACAGCAGCAGGAGGACGTGGAGCTGCTGGAGCCAGGCCAACAGTGGGAGGTGTCCCTGCCATGGCAGGGGTGGCACTGGATGGGTTTTAAGGTCCCTTTTAACCCAATCCATCCTGTAACTCTGCAGGGGACAGGGTGGCCAAGAACTCTCTCAGGCTTCATCTTCCTGCAGTAATCCCACTTTTCTCTGCACCTCAAGTGGAGGGGAAAAAAAAAAAAAAAAAAAAAAAAAAAAAAGCAACCAAAAGCATCTCGTGCCTAAAACCACCTCCAAGCACTGACTGACCACCACTGGACAGGTGACATCCAGCTGTCACCTCAGGGTGAGGGGAAAGGTCACTGAGGCTCTGAGCATCCCTGCTGGGCTCTGTCCTGCATCCTCTCCCTCACCCAGCAGCAGCAGCAGAGGTGGGGACACCCCGGGCAGGGCCACCCCCAAGTCCCTGGTAGCAAAGCTGCCGTTGTCCTCCCCACCCCCACGAAGGGTGCAAAATGAGGAAGTGGGAGGGAAAGAGAACTCGTCACAATCGTTGTTACAGCAGAAAGACAAAATCCGAGTGCTCTGGGATGGCCCCGGGCCGTCGGTGACAGGAGCCCGAGCACCTGCCTGGGGAGGGACACAGGGACATCATGGTGAGTGCCAGCAGGGCCCCACCCTGCTCCCCTCGGGCTCCCCAGGGTGTCACCTCCTACTGCTGCCACCTCAGGGTACCTCAGCCGTGCCCTGCCCACAGCCAGCCTGGAGCTCTGGGAGCTGCCCCATGTCCCTGCTGGAGAGGGGACAGTGTTCCCCAGTTTGGGGACAGGGCTGGGGGAGGCACTGAGGTGAGGTGCAGGGGGCTGGTGACCCCCAGGACAGGGTGGGGAGCAGCAGGGGATGGGTCTGTGCTGCCACACAGAGGTTTGGGGTTTGCTGTCACTGCTGTGGTACCCATGGGACAAATTTATGTCACTGGTGGTGCTGGTTTCTGGTGGTGCTGGTGGGGCAGAGGGTGGGGTGGGGGTGGCAGCCACATTCCCCAGGCCAGGAGGGACCCTCTGGGTGCTGGTTCCCCTGGTCAGGGGGCAGGAGCTCAGAGAAGGCAGCAGCCACTTCTGGAAGTTGATGTGGAGGCAGAAGAGGAAGGTGGAAGCTCTCAAAATTAGGAAGATGCTCAGACATGGGCTAAGGAGCTGCCACAGCTCTCAGCTCTGCTTCCTGCCTCCCTCCGGGTGATGTGTCCCTCCGGGTGATGTGTCCCCAGCTATTTCCACACAGACAGGAAGGGGACAGTGGCCAGGCTGAAACTGAACCTTTTCTCACCCACACTTGTGGCTATTACCTCCAAGAGGCTGCTCAGATACTGTCACCTCCACTGTCCCCTCCTCCACCACCTGAAACTGTGGCTTCCTGTAGGACCAAAGAACTCTCTGCAGCCATGCCCCTGACCCTGCCAGCCCCATCCTCGTCCCAGCCCTGCCTGGGGCTGCCTTTGACAGTGGTGTGACAAACCTTCTGCTCCTCTCAGGCTTCCGGTGATTTTGGAGCTTTTGATGATTCTGGGCTTGGCCTATTTGACTCAAAAGTGCCACCTTGGGCTGCATCTGCTGCTTGCTCAAGCCTGCAGGCTTATTTATGTGGTTTAGCCCACAGCTTTGAAGAAAACATGATGTTTTCAAAGTGCTGCCACAGGGCTGCTCCCCTCCCTGCCCAGAGATCCTATCTGAGTGCCAGGAGCATCCTGGCCCCGGGCACAGGGGTGGGGACAGTGCCCATCCCACAGCTGGGGATGCTGAGAGGTTCCTCATGTGTCACCTGTCCCCTTTGGAGCAAAGTCCCTCTTGCACAGGGGCTGCAAAGGGCACCTGGAAGGTGGAGGGGGGACAAAAGCTTCTCCCTGCTTGGCATGAGGGTGGAATGGCTTGGTGCAGGTCCCCTTCCCTGGGGCAGAGGAAGGGACTGGGCAGAGGGGACTGGACAGAGCAGGGGATGGAGAAACTGCTGCCCCAAACCTCTGGAAGCAAATTAACTTGTGCTGTCACTCCCCACAGGGATGTCACCTGCAGCCCTGTGCCATGGGAGCTCGCTGGGCACTGAGCTGGGGCAACACCAGGGCTTTAAGGGATCCTAATTCCCCTTCATCCTGACTTTACTCTGATTTTTTAGTGAGCCCTGGCCCTGCAAACCCCATGACAGGCTCAGGGAAGGCAGGCAGGAACACCCAGAGCTCTGTAAATCGTGACAAACCCTTCATTTACTGCTCTGAGCTGGTGTTTTCCTCCCAGCTGGGCTGCACCAGGTGCCCCAGCAGAGCCAGGAAAGCCCCTGAGCTGGCTCAGAGGAAGAGGGGGGGTGAAGGCACACTCACCACTGACAGCTCTGCGCAGCTGACAGAGAATCTCTGGGTGTCAGCTTAAAACCTTTGAGCTCTCAGTGCAGGAAATTCTCCTTTTGCCTTAATTTGGCCTCAACTAGCAGTCCAGGGTGCCTGTGCCAGCAGCTTTGGGGTGATGGGGACAGGGCACTGAGGGATTTGGCTGCCCATGGGCTCTTGCCACTCTTCTCCTCCTGAAGCCCAGGGTTTGGGATGAAGCTGGGCAGCTCCTGGGGTCCCTGGCAGCTCCCTGGGTGACACCACAATGACCTGGAGAGGATGGCTGAGCCTGCCATGAGTGTTTTTCCAGCTGGATTTCCTAGGGGATATTAGGATGAAGGCAAAAAACAGGCCTTGAAAAGGAAGAGAAGCTCCCTGGGTGATTTCAGGCCACACGAGCAGCCCTGGACACCCTGAGCCCCCTGAGCTGACCCCAAAAAAAGATGGTGGGACAACACCAAAAAGCCCCTTCAGCAGTTATGTGGGCTTGGCTGGCATTTGGGGTTTGGAGAGAGGGCAAGAGGATGTTTGGGGTTGCAGAGCCCAGTGACAGACACCCCAGGGTGGCTGTGGGGGGCTGGGGACACCTGGTGACAATCAGAGGCTGCCAGGAGCCTGCATATGTGTCGGGATGCAGAGCCTGAAATCTTGAGAACCTGCAAAGAAATCAAGCAAAAGGGGAAGAGGAGAAGAAAAGGGAAATGGAAAGAGTAAGAGGCCAGGGCTGATGGGGGAGAAGTGAAATCGGTGACAGGAGCTTGGGGGGTGAAAGAGGAACCGCGGGGGTGGGGAAAGAGGGGCCTCAGCCTGTCCCGACGGGGTGTCCCCTCCTGGGCACCGTGCCGGGGGCCACACGGGCACCACAGCTGTGCCCAGTTTGTTCCTGGAGACATCGAGGGCAAGGGGAGGCCTCTGGGTGGTTTTTGCACGGTGAAATCCCCCCCTCCCAGCTCCTAGTTTACCCCACAAGGGCTGAAATCACAGCCCAGCCCTGCTGCTGCCCCCGGGGTACAGAGCTGGGCCAGCTGGGCAGAGGCTGCTGGCATCCCCCTGGGCAGGAGGAAGGGGAGCAGGGGCACAGGGTGCAAGGAGGATGTGGGGGTGCAGAGGATGCCACCACCACCCTCCCCCTGCCTTGTTGTGGCTCGTAATCAGTCAGTGCATCAACAGAAGTCTTTCATTAGCCTGGTGAGGAGCAGGGGCTGGGGCAGGTCCTGTCTGCTCCTCTGCAGGTGCCAGGAGGCGAGGAGGGGTCCAGGGGGCTGGGACAAGCCCCATGCACTGAATTTTGAGCTCTGCGAGTTCCCGACCTGGACAAACCCCTCCCTTTGCACCGCCCGGTGCCCGGCTTGGGCTGACGGCTGAGCCGGGGACCAGGCAGGGCTGCGGGCCGCTCGGGGGCTCAGAGCCAGCCCTGGTGGCAGGAGGTGGCCCCGGCACAGCCGCTGTGTCCCCGTCCCCTCAGGGCAGCAAGGAGCGCTTCCACTGGCAGAGCCACAATGTCAAGCAGAGCGGCGTGGACGACATGGTGCTGCTGTCCAAGATCTCCGAGGAGGCCATCGTGGAGAACCTCAAGAAGCGTTTCATGGACGATTTCATCTTTGTATCCTTCCGCAGGCAGCGGGGACAGGCGCAGGAGCGGCAGGGATGGGCTTCAAGGCTTTGTCAGGACATGGGACAGCGTGTGCTGTGCCCCGCGGGGACAGGATGGGGACAGGCTGCGGGAATGTCGCCGTTCCCGAGCTGAGCTGCGCTTGGCACAGACACAACAACCAAACCTCCTGCCATGCTGCAGGACCCACTTTGCTCCTTCCTTTGTAGCCACAAAGCCCCTCAGCCTCACCTCCCCTCCTCCTGCACACCGGGGTGCTGTGTTCCTGACCAGGGTGGGAGCAGTGACATTGTCCCTGCTCTGTCACCCACCCCCAGCGATGCCCACAGCGTGTCCTGGCTGCTCTGAACCCCCCCAAATCCAGGCAAAGCCCGGATGGAGCGGGAGCATCCCTGCAGGTGCGGGGAGGTGGTGCCACCCCTGGTCCCCAGCGGTGCCAGGACACAGGGGACACTGTGCCAGCGGAGGGGACACGGAGCTGCTCCAGCCGAGCTGGCACTGCCGGGCACCACGGCTCTGCAGAGGACGGGGACGTGTCCCCAAGCCCTGCTCACCCCACACCTGCCTGGGGACGCGGCCAGATCCGTGCCCTGCTCCCCAGGACGGCGGTGGCTGTCGCTGCTGGGGACAAGGAGCAGAGCCCCGAGGGACACAGCGGGGCACAGGGAGGGCTCGCCGGGGTGGCAGCGGGGCTGGGGCTGCTGCCCACGCCGCTGTATTTCCCCTGCATGTGGGGACGTGGCCCTGTCCTTACAAGGCGGTGCTGTCTCGGCTGTGACTCAGCCACCTCCCCCCGCAGCCCTGGGGCTTTACATGCCTTTAGGGTTGGCTTTTTTGGGTTTTTGATTTTGGTTTTTGGAGGGGAAAAATACCCCACACAGCCTCTCCCTTCCTTTTTTTTCTGTGCTGCTGCACGCAGGGCTCTGTCCAGTCATGACTCAACATCCCAAGCTTCTGCATTTCCCAGAAAAGTTCCTTCTTCCTGCCTTTGGCCGCTCTCCCCCTATTTGGGACACAAATAGGATATCAAGGCTTGGATAACCCCACGTGCTCCATCCCCGCCCTCCATCTCCTCACCCAGCTGGGGGCTCCCCCCCATCCCGCCGCAATTCCCTGCTTTTCCCTGCCCCTGACCACACTCAGTGACTCGGGGATGCTGCAGGAAAGGCATCAGGGTGAGGCAGGGAAAGGCAGGAAACGCCGTTCCTCTTGTCTTCGTGCCTCAGTTTCCCTGGATGTAAAATCAGGATGGGCTCCTGCTGGAAAAGCTGCAGTTGGAGCGTGAGCGGAGGGCGGATTCTAGGAATGATGGAGAAGATTTTGGAGCCGATCCCCAGCCAGAGCAGGGAGGTGAAGGGATGCTCCTGCACCCACCACACTGCAGGGGGCTGAGGGAGTGCTGGGAGTGCCCCAAGTCACGGCAGCAGGGCAGCTCTACCTGTGCCAGGCTGGAAATGCCACCCTCGTGGCATTCCTGGCGCAGCCCCAGGACGTGGCAGGGACCCCATAACTGCCTCCTGCCCCCGGGGTGGGACTGGGCAGTGGGAAGGGGGGACACGGGAAGGGACACACGGCCCTTGACCTGCTGCCCAGACCTACATCGGGCCCGTGCTGATCTCCGTGAACCCCTTCAAGCAGATGCCGTATTTCACCGACCGCGAGATCGAGCTGTACCAGGGCGCGGTGAGGCTGCCCTGCGGGCAATCTGGGGTTAAATCTGTGCAAACCCCCCCAGGGGCGTCCCCTGAGGGTCCCCATCCTCCACAGCCCCTCGGCTGCTGCAGGGGTCAGTGCTCCCAACAAGAGACCCAGCAGCAAAGCCTGGCGAATTCAGCTCAGAAATGCACATAAAGAAACCCAAACATGGTAAAATGCAGCGGAGCGGCTCTGCCCCAGCGAGCTCCCCAAGGAGGAGGGGGGTTAAAAATCACCAGACTCGCTGCTGATGAGCTGGTGTTTGTGGGAAGAGGCTGATTCCCACATGAGCAGAGTGAGGGGGATTTGGGGAGCTGAGGGTTGCTCTGTGTCCAGCACTGCTGTCCTTGTCCCTTGTCCTTTATTTAGGGTCAGTGTGAAGAGGCTGATTCCCACATGGGCAGAGTGAGGGGGATTTGAGGAGCCCTGTGCCCAGCACTGCTGTCCTTGTCCCTTGTCCTTTATTTAGGGACAGTGTGAAGGGGCTGATTCCCACAAGAGCAGAGTGAGGGGATTTTGAGGAGCTGGGGGTTGCTCTATGCCCAGCACTGCTGTCCTTGTCCCTCTTTTAGGGTCACTGTGAAGAGGCTGGTTCCCCTGTGGGCAGTGAAGGGGATTTGGGGAGGGGATCTGGAGGTTGCCCTGTGCTCAGCCCTGCTGTCCCTGTCCCCTGGTTAGGCCCAGTATGAAAATCCCCCCCACATCTACGCCCTGACTGACAACATGTACCGGAACATGCTGATCGACGGGGAGAACCAGTGTGTCATCATCAGGTACTGGGGGACACTGGGGCACAGGTTGACTGTCACTGCCCCTGGGGACACCTGTCCCCACCAGCCCTTCTCCCCAGCCCAGGGCTTCCCAGGTAAGACGTGGCTGAAGAGTTGGCTCCAGGGGGTGTCTGGAGGGACCCCCTGGCAAGGCTGTGCCCAGGGGTGTACCAGGCAGGGACAGAGGCACAGAGCCTTGTGCAATGCAGCTCTGCTGGGCAGTGTTGCAAGAGAAATGGTCAGGATGTGGGGCAAGGCTGGAGACTTCCCTCTGAGGCTCCCAAGTCCCCCTCCTCCACTTCTAAACCCGGTGACAACAAATTCAACATCTCGTGGAGCAGCTCCTCACCAAGCCATGCTCTGCTCACACAGATCCCCCTGGGCAACCCCATCCAAAGGGTGGCACTGTCCCCGGAATTCACTGTCATCCTCTGGTCCTGCTCCAGGAGCCACCCCAAAGCCCCCCCAGAGGATGGGTGGCTGTGGTGGGGTCGTTTCACATCTGCTCTGCTTTGTCCTTTGCACAGCGGAGAAAGCGGAGCTGGGAAAACGGTGGCAGCAAAATACATCATGGGCTACATCTCCAAAGTGTCTGGGGGTGGGGAGAAAGTCCAGGTGGGTCTGTTGTCCTCCCTGCCACTCATCATTTCACCTCCCAACTGATCCCCACCACCCCAGTCCCCAACATCCCCGATGGGGGCTGGTGGTGACACACGGAGCAGCTGCTCCAGGACTGGGGACATGCAAAGCCTCAGGTCTGTCCTCAGGCCTGGAGTGGGACACAGTGCTGAGCCCTGCCCTCCTGTGTCCCCAGCACGTGAAGGACATCATCCTGCAGTCCAACCCGCTGCTGGAAGCCTTTGGAAATGCCAAAACTGTCCGGAACAACAATTCCAGCCGCTTCGTAAGTCCCGGGGCAGGTGCAGGGGTCAGCGCTGCAGCAGAACCACTGGACCAGCTGGGTTCAAAGCTGACCTTTAGATCAAGTCCAGCCGTTCCCCCAGCACTGCCCCAAGTATCCCCAAGTGACACATCCAGCTTTTCAATCCCTCCAGGGATGGTGACTCCACCACAGTCTGTTCCACTGCCTGACCACCCTTTCAGTGGAGAAAGTTTTCCTCATATCCAATCTAAACCTCCCCTGGGGCAATGTGAGGCCGTTTCCTGTGGCCCTGTTGCCTGTTACCTGGGAGAAGAGAGCGACCCCACTGGGTTCCAACCTCCTTGCGGGCAGTTGAGGGAGCAATGAGGTCTCCACATAAACCATGAAGCCTTCAGCCAGGCATTGAGCACCCCACAAAACTCCTGGTGTGGTGGGGCAGGGCTTGTGGGGAATGAGGAATGCCCTGAGGCAGGGCCACAGCTCTGAGCAGGATCTGTGCTGGAGCAGGGAAAATACTTTGAGATCCAGTTCAGCCGGGGTGGAGAACCCGATGGGGGCAAGATCTCCAACTTCCTGCTGGAGAAGTCGCGCGTGGTGAGCCAGAACGAGTGCGAGCGGAATTTCCACATCTACTACCAGGTATGGGGGTGGCCTGGAGCCACCAGGCTGCAGGGGGGACCAGGAGCAGGCTGACCACAGCCCCCTGTCCCCTCCCAGCTCATCCAAGGGGCGTCCCAAGAGCAGCGGCAGAATTTGGGCATCATGAGCCCGGATTATTACTTCTACCTGAACCAGACAGACACCTACCAGGTGGAGGGCACAGATGACCGCAGCGACTTCCATGAGACCATGGTGAGTGCCTGGGAAGGAGGGGAGTCCCCAAAAGCTCTGGGGCTGGGTGGGGCTCACGGGGTCCGTGCACCCCCAGAATGCCATGCAGGTCATCGGCATCTGCGGCGAGGACCAGCAGCTGGTGCTGCAGATCGTGGCAGGGATCCTGCACCTGGGCAACATCAGCTTCAGGGAGGAGGGCAACTACGCCCGGGTGGAGAACGCTGACTGTGAGTAGCCATGTGCCTGCAGGGGACAGGTGGGATGAGCTTCGGGAATGAGTGGCAAACTGGCTGGGGCACAAATCCTCTAGCAGAGGAGGGAAGCAGCACTAGCACCTTCCACAGGTTAGACATGGGGAAACTGAGGCAGCAAGTAAATGGCTCAGCCAGAGCTTGATTAGCCAGGGGACAGATGCCAGGTATCACTTTGGGAGAGGAAGGACCCATGTCCCCTGTCATTGTCCCACTGCTGTCATTCACACCTGGATGGAGCCAAGGGTTTAGACTGTGGCCAGAGCCAGGTGGGGACAACACAGCCCTGACCACCCTGCTCTGCCCAGCCCTGGCCTTCCCTGCCTACCTGCTGGGGGTCGACCAGGAGCGCCTCAACGAGAAGGTCACCAGCAGGAAAATGGACAGCAAGTGGGGCGGCCGCTCCGAGTCCATCACTGTCACCCTCAACGTGGAGCAGGCAGCCTACACCCGGGACGCGCTGGCCAAGGGGCTCTACGCCCGCGTCTTCGACTTCCTGGTGGAGGTGTGTGGGCCTGAGAGGGGATGGTCACCCCCTGCTCCAGGAGATGGCCAATCCCACCACCCTGCAGCCAGCTTGTCCCCTCTGTCCCTGCAGTCCATCAACCGGGCCATGCAGAAGCCGTACGAGGAGTACAGCGTCGGGGTGCTGGACATCTATGGCTTCGAGATATTCCAGGTGTGTGTGGCTGGGAATGTCCTGCCCTGCTCCCACAGCAAGGACAGCACCTGGGTCAGGTGGCCCCAAGAAGGGTCCCTGGAGTAGCACCCAAGCACTGCTGGTTGGGGTCCCCGATGAGGCAGAGGAGCAGAGGACAACTCAGCACCATTTTCTCTTCCATCTTTCATGCAGAAAAATGGCTTTGAGCAATTCTGCATTAACTTCGTGAATGAGAAGCTGCAGCAGATCTTCATTGAGCTGACCCTGAAGGCAGAGCAGGTATGGGGGGCTGGGCTGGGGGCTGTACCAGCACCCCAATTCCTGCACCCCCGTCCTCCCCAGCACCACAGCTGGAGCAAGGGGTCTGCAGCACATCCCAGGGGCTTGGGGCCCACCCAGCTCTCCCTGTGCTTCCTCAGGAGGAGTATGTGCAGGAGGGGATCAAGTGGACGCAGATCCAGTACTTCAACAACAAGGTGGTGTGTGACCTGATAGAGAACAAGCTGGTGAGTGGGGTCCCCCCTGCTGGGAAGGCTTTTGGGGGAGCAGGGGCACCCAGGGACAGGGCTGTGTGGGTTCTTGAGGTGGCAAAAGCTGGTCCTGCCAAGCAGCAGAGAATCCCAGACTGGTTTGGGTTAGCAGGAACCTCAAAGATCATCTTGTCCCACTCCCTGCTGCGGGCAGGGACATTTTCCAGTGTCCCAGGGTGCTCCAACCCCTGTCCAGCCTGGCCTTGGACACTTTCAGCACCCATGGGCACCTGGTTCAACATGAAGCAGCTGTGACCACGTGCAGGATTGGGCCCTGCCACACCCATGGCTTCCCTTTCCTTGTCACAGAACCCTCCTGGGATCATGAGTGTCCTGGATGACGTGTGTGCCACCATGCATGCCACGGGCGAGGGCGCCGACCAGACCCTGCTGCAGAAGCTGCAGGCGGCCGTGGGCACCCACGAGCACTTCAACAGCTGGAGCTCGGGCTTTGTCATCCACCACTACGCTGGCAAGGTGGGTAGGGCCCCAAAAAGCCCACAGCCTGCACCCCACAGCCCCACCTGCCACAGCTGAGGTCCCCTCCTGTCCCCAGGTGTCCTACGATGTGAACGGCTTCTGCGAGCGCAACCGGGACGTGCTTTTCACTGACCTGATCGAGCTCATGCAGAGCAGTGAATAGTGAGTCTGGCAGTGCTGGGGAGCTGGGGCACCTCAAAAGGGCAGGGGAAGAGGGCAGAGTCCTCAACATGCAGATCTGAAAGGCTGGTCCTGCCTTTGTGGGTTGGGGTGCTCTGTCCTGCATGGCCCCATGGGCACCAGGGGCATCCCAGGGTTGCAGGGTTGGGCAGAGCAGGGTCATCCACCAGCTCTGCTCCTGCTCCTGCTCCTGGGTGTGGTCAGGGAGAAGGCACTCAGCCCCACAGCAGAGGACTTCCCAGCTGGCCTCAGCCCAGGCCATGCTGGCAGCTCTCACCTGGGGACTGTCACCTTCCTTGCAGCGGTTTCATCCGGATGCTTTTCCCAGAAAAACTTGATTCTGACAAAAAGGGACGGCCGACGACGGCAGGCTCCAAAATCAAGGTGTGTCCTAAGGGCTGCAGAGCAGCAGCTGCCTCTGAGGCAGTGGCAGGGGCACTGCTCCCATCACCCCCTTTGATGCTACAGAGGTCGATCCTTGCACCAGAAACAGGCCAACGACCTGGTGAACACGCTCATGAAGTGCACCCCACACTACATCCGCTGCATTAAACCCAACGAGACCAAGAAACCCCGTGACTGGGAGGAGAGCAGGTAACAGGGAGCCCACAGAGCCCAGGGAATGGGACCCAGCCATGGAGATATGGCCAGGACCAGCTTTCCTCCAAAAACTGCAGCCCTGGGATGGTCCCTCTGAGCTGTCCACTAACCCAGGGAGCACAAGGAGCGTGTGGGGACACATTGTCCTCTTTAGGTGCCCTCCTAACCTGTCATCCCACGTTGTCCCTGCCTGCTGCACAGGGTGAAGCACCAGGTCGAGTACCTGGGGCTGAAGGAGAACATCCGTGTGCGCCGGGCAGGGTTCGCCTACCGCCGCCTCTTCCACAAGTTCCTGCAGCGGTGAGTGGCCACTGGCACAGGGCTGGCAGACCCCACAGCACCTCCTCAGGAGGAGATGAGGGTGTGGGAGGCCCTGGAATGGCTTCACAGGTGAAGAAAGTTGGGGGTGTTCAACCTGGAGAAGAAAAGGCTTGGGCGAGACCTTAGAGCCCCTTCCAGGGACTAAAGAGAGCAGCAGAGGGACTTGGGATGAGGGCACGGAGGAGCAGGACACAGGGAATGGCTTCCCACTGCCAGAGGGCAGGGATGGATGGGATACTGGTAAGGAATTGTTCCCTGGGAGGGTGGGGAGGGCCTGACACAAGGGTGCCCAGAGCAGGGCAGTGTCCAAGGCCAGGCTGGATGGGGCTTGGAGCAGCCTGGGATAGTGGAAGGTGTCCCTGCCATGGCAGGGGTGGGACTGGATGGGCTTGAAGGTCCCTTCCAACCCAAATTATTGTGGGATTATTGTGGGATTCTGTGACCTTGCCCTGTCCCCACAGCTACGCCATCCTCACCCCCGAGACGTGGCCGTCGTGGCGCGGGGATGAGCGCCAAGGGGTGCAGCACCTCCTGCGCTCGGTCAACATGGACCCAGACCAGTACCAGATGGGCAAGAGCAAGGTGTTCGTCAAGAACCCCGAGTCGGTGGGTGGCCCTGGCCCCTGGGGGGCACTGCCTGTGGCTGGGTGTCACTGGGGAGGGTTTTTGGGGTGTCCTGGCTCAGCACTGCCTGTCCCTCCCAGCTCTTCCTGCTTGAGGAGATGCGGGAGAGGAAATTTGACAGCTTCGCCCGGGTGATCCAGAAGGCCTGGCGCCGGCACGTCGCCATCCGCAAATACGAGCAGATGAGAGAGGAGGGTAAGGCTGGGCAAGGACAGGGACAGTGCCACCCCAGCAGCTCTTTTAGGGCGCTTTTCACTGGGACAGCCCAGCTGTCAGAGCAGCAGCCTGGCTCCTAATCGTGGCACTAATGGTGATTAGGTGATGGAGGAACCAGCCTGTAAGTTGTTGGGAGTCTTTTCCCACTCTGAAAGGAGAGCACGGATTTCCTGCTCCTATTTCCAGCCCTGGGAGCCTTGTGCTGTCTCACTCTGCCTTTCACAGCCTGCACAGGGATGGAGGGGAGTAGCTGGGAGTCAGTGTTGGCAGAAGGATGGGACAAGCCACTGACACCATCATGGGTTTTCCCACTCTCCCAAACAAGCAGGAAAAATCAAGGGGGAGAACCCAGAACACAGCTGGGTCCATCCCTCCCTCCCACAGCACAAGGTTTTTGAAGGCAATTAATGGGTTTCAAAGCCAGCCAAGCTCAAGCAGCTGGGATTCCTCTCACGGCATAAAACAAACCCCACTTCTTGCTGCCATGACCCGTGTGATGTTTGGGGGGGGCTCTGAGCCACCAGCACAGAGCCATGTCAGACCTGCACCTCTTTGGGGTCCCTCCCAGCTGCCAGCATCCTCTACAACTTCAAAGAGCGGCGCAGGAACAGCATCAACAGGAATTTCGTGGGGGATTACCTGGGCATGGAGGAGCGGCCGGAGCTGAGGCAGTTCCTGGCCAAGCGGGAGCGCATCGACTTCGCCGACTCCGTCACCAAATACGACCGGAGGTTCAAGGTGCAGGGACACACCTGGGGCTGGGCACCTGCTACAGCTCCTGGTGGCTTCCCTCGGGTGCGATGTGTGGGGAAGGGGGGTTTGTGCCCCCCCAGCGAAGCCCCCCTCATCCCCTTTTCCTACCCTTTCCCAGCCCATCAAGCGGGATTTCATTCTCACCCCCAAGTACTTCTACCTGATCGGGCGGGAGAAGGTGAAGAAGGGGCCTGAGAAGGGGCAGATCAAGGAGGTGCTCAAGAAGAAGGTGGAGCTGCAGGCGGTGAGCGGTGTCTCGCTGAGGTGTGTCCCTTACCAGGGGTTCTGCACTGGGGGTCCCCATGGCTGGGCTTCCCCTCTCTCCATGCCCTGCTGCTCCCCAGTCCCTCATCCACGGGGGTGTCCAGCCCCATGGGTGCTTTCCAGAAGCCAGGGAGTTTTCCAGCCAAATCGCCCTCCAAATTTCCTTGGGGTGGACCCAAGTCCTGTGGGATCCCCAAATCCCCCCCCAGCCCAGCTGGCACCGGCCTTGGTGGGGTTGACACCATTGGTTGCTCCCTCAGCACCAGGCAGGATGACTTCTTCATCCTCCACGAGAATGACGCCGACAATTTCTTGGAGTCCATCTTCAAGACGGAGCTGATCAGCCTCCTGTGCAAACGCTTTGAGGAGCTCACCCGCTCCAAGCTGCCCCTCTCCTTCAAGGACACGTAAGGATGGAGGCCAAGAGAGGTGACAAAGCAGGACAGGGTCCTGTCAACACAGCCTCATGGCTTCTCTCGCCCCCAGACTACAGTTTCGGGTGAAGAAGGAGGGCTGGGGTGGCGGTGGCACCCGCAATGTCACCTTCATCAGAGGACAGGGCGACGTGGCCGCCCTCAAAGCTGGAGGCAAAACCCTTATGGTCAGCATCGGGGATGGGCTCCCCAGGAATGCCAGTGAGTGCTAGGGCACTGGGGGGTGGCAGAGGGGGGACACAGGAGCGCTGGGGTCAAAGGGCATGGCTGGAGGCCTGGGAGCATTGGGGTGAGCAGGGTGTATTGTGTCTCCCCCGGGAAGGACCCATTTCTGCTCTGATGATGGGGCAGCACCAGCACCTTTGGGGAACAGGGTACAAATGGGGGGACAGCCCCTACAGCTGGCTCTGAGGACTGTCACCTAACGGGGGGCTTGTGTCCCCCCAGAGCCCACAAGGAAGGGGGCAGCACAGGGCAGAGGTGGCAGCAGGCGTCCGGCACCTTCCCGCAGTGCCCCACCAGCACCCAGAGGTGAGGAGGGGGTACGGGGTGGGGTATACCCAGGAGTGCGGGCTGTGCATGGCCCCTCATAATGCACCCTCCTGGGATGGGCTGTTCCAGGAGCCTGCAGGAACGGGGGTCCCCAGGTCCCTCGCGAGGATGGCTGGGCACAGAGGGACACCTACAAGAAGCCCCAGAAGCAGACGCGGGGTCCGCCGGCCACAGCGCTCCCCGCCCGCAATGCCGGCCACCAGCCCAAGACACGGCCCCCATCCGAGCACAACATGGACTTCCTCAACGTGCCTGACCAGGGGGTGGCTGGGTAGGTCCTGTGCCATGTCCCTGTCCCTGTCCCATCTTCCTCTCCCACTGCCACCAGTGCGGGGAGATGCTTTCCCCTCTGAGGAGGGGATCAGATGTGTCCCCTCCTCAGAGACAGGGGATGTGTCCTGGCTTTGCTGGCAGGACACATCTCCCAGGCTCTTGTGCATCCCAGTCCTCCCAGTCCCTGAACTGGGAGCACCCAGCTACAGGCACCAAGCATCCCATGGTGGTGGGACAGCAGGATGGGCAGCTCATCCTGCCCCAGTTCCCCCAGTCCCTGAACTGGGAGAACTCACCTGCAGGCACAGACAGCAGAGTGGGCAGGAGGGTGCAGCTCATCCTGCTCCAGTTCCCCCAGTCCCTGAACTGGGAGCGTCCACCTGCAGGCATAGAGCATCCCATGGGTGTGGGGGCAGTAGGATGAGCAGGGTGGGCAGCTCATCCTGCTCCAGTTTCCCCAGCTACAGGCACCAAGCATCCCATGGTGGTGGGACAGCAGGATGGGCAGCTCATCCTGCCCCAGTTCCCCCAGTCCCTGAACTGGGAGAACTCACCTGCAGGCACAGACAGCAGAGTGGGCAGGAGGGTGCAGCTCATCCTGCTCCAGTTCCCCCAGTTCCTGAACTGGGAGCGCCCAGCTGTGCTGCAAGCATGGAGCATCCCATGGATGGGTGGGGGACAGAAGGGTGGACAGGACGGTGCAGCTCCTCCTGCCCCAGTCCTCCCAGTCCCTGAACTGGGAGCACCCAGCTGCAGACACAGAGCACCTCAGGATGGGCAGGAGGGTGTAGCTCATCCTGCCCCAGTTCCCCCAGTCCCTGAACTGGGAGCGCCCACCTGCAGGCACAGAGCATCCCATGGGTGGGGAGTTCATCCTGCCCCAGTTCCCCCAGTCCCTGCACTGTGACAATCCACCTGCAGGCACGGAGCACCCCCTGGGTGATGCAGTGTGGGCAGGGGCAGCAGCACATGCCATCCCCCCTGCCCTGCCGGTGCAGACCCCGTCCCTCCTGCCCTCAGGGTGCAGCGCCGGCGCAGCGTGGGCCAGCGGCCGCCCCCGGCCCGGCGCCCCAAGCCGCAGCCCAAGGTGGAGGGGCCGCGCTGCCGGGCGCTCTACCAGTACATCGGGCAGGACGTGGACGAGCTCAGCTTCAACGTGGGGGACGTCATTGTCATCCTGATGGAAGGTACCTGCTCCTGCCCTGCCCGACTCCTCTCCCTGCCTCCTCTCCCTGCCGTGCTGGCACCAGCACAGCTGATTTTTTGTCTCCTCCCCAGATGCCTCTGGCTGGTGGAAGGGCCAGCTGCACGGCAAGGAAGGGCTTTTCCCTGGGAATTATGTGCAGAGGATCTGAGCTGGAGGAAAGGAGGAGGTCACTGTCCTCCCACCCCACCTCCAGAGGCTGTGCCCAAGGTGCCAGGGCACCTGAAGTTTTCCCAGCAACTTCAAAACTTCCCAAGAACTTCCCAACCGTGAAGTTTTCCCATCAGTGCTATCACAGAGTGAGCGTTTCCTCACAAGCCCCTCAGACTGTGCCGGTGCCAGGGGCTGGATCCCACAGCCCCTTCAGCTGGGGGCACCCTGCAGCCAGGACGGGCTCTTGGCTGCTTATTCGTACCCTGGGACTCAAACTGCTCTCCGTGATATGAATAGAACCGTTGTTTGTAATTATGGTAAATAAGCAGACTCAGCAAAGCTGACTCAGATTTTGAGTTTGAGGGTTGTATTTCACCCACTGAGGCTGTTTCAAAAGCTGTGACGTGGGCAGACACAGATCAGAGGCAGCCCCGTTCCTCCCACCACGAACCCTCCAGAAAATGCTGAATACACCAACCAGCTCTCCAGGCTCCAGCTCAGGCACCTCCAGGCTCCGCTGTGGCTCTGGATGGCTCAGCACAGCCAGCGAGGCAAAGCAGGAGCAGGGCGCTGCTGCCGAGCCCCGGTTTGGCACAGGAACAGTCCGAGGATCCCTCAGGCAAAGCCCAGGAGCTGTCACAGCCTCTCCTGGCGCTGCTCGGGGCAGCTGTGGGGTCTCACCCCTGTGGGATGCTTGGGGTGGCAGCTGAGACCCTCTGTGCCGACATCCTCCAGCCCAGGGCAGGGGGACAGCTGGGCTGGGCTGTGGGCTGGGGGCTGAGCCCCACCCGGGGCTGCCCCAGGGGGGTTTCAGCCGGGAGAGGGAACAGCGCTGAAATGTCCGCCTCATGTCCGGCCTCCCCGCCAGGCCCCGCGCCGGAGGAAGTGACGACAGCCTGAGCCCACAGAGCCCGGTGATCCCACAGCCCGGCCCTCCTCTTCCTCCCTGAGCCTACAGAGCCCGGCTGATCCCACAACACGGCCCTCCTCTTCCTCCCTGAGCCTACAGAGCCCGGCTGATCCCACAGCCCGGCCCTCCTCTTCCTCCCTCAGCCCACAGAGCCCGGCTGATCCCACAGCATAGCCCTCCTCTTCCTCCCTCAGCCCACAGAGCCCGGCTGATCCCACAGAGCCCAGGTGATCCCACAGCACGGCCCTCCTCTTCCTCCCTGATCCCACAGAGCCCGGCTGATCCCACAGCCCGGCCCTCCTCTTCCTCCCTGATCCCACAGCCCAGCCCTCCTCTTCCTCCCTCCCGAGCCCCCACTGGAGCTGCTCCCCTGTCACGCAGACCTTCCTCCCCACCTCAGCTTTGGGGTCCAGCGGTGTTCAGGGGACCCTGTGTCCTCCAGGGAGGGATTAACAGAGGGCAGAACCCCACTGGGGTGAGAAGTTCCCCGTGGAATTGCAAACTCCTCACAGCCCCACGCTGGAAATTGTGGGTCCCCCCTCCCCCCGTTTTGGGGTTTTTCAGCCCCTGCAGTCCTCGGGGTGTTTTTCCTGTAAATCACACCTCTTTAGGAGTCCTTGCACTGCAGAGTGCAAGAGGGAGGTGTCTGATTTTATTTTAATAAAAAATAGTGGCTTCGGGCACTCTGAGGATTTGGGAAACTCCTTCCTGCCCCTTCCAGCCCTTCCTGGGGGCTGGGGAATGGGGGCAGTGGGTGCTGTCAGGGGGATGTCCCTGCTCAGCCCTGCAGGGACGTGGGAGCAGGGCCAGCTCAGGCACCCCCGGGCTGCTCCAGAGGGCTCCGGGTGCTCCAAAGAGCTCCAGGGGCTCCCGGGGGTTTGGGGGTCTCTCAGGGGCTTCTGTTGCTGCGAGGATCCTGGAGGGTCCTGGGCTGCTCCTCGGGGCACGCATGAGCTGGAGGGGTGCTCCCAAAAATACGGGGTGTTCCCAATAATCCGGGGTGTTCCCAGGAGCTTGGGGTGTTCCCAGGAGCTCGGGGTGCTCCCAAAAATCTGGGATGATCCCAGGCTTGGGGTGTTCCCAGAAGCTCGGGGTGCTCCCAAAAATTCAGGGTGTTCCCAGGAGTTTGGGGTGTTTCCCGGAGCTTGGGGAGCTCCCAAAAATCCGGGGTGTTCCCAGGAGCTTGGGGTGCTTCCAAAAGTCTGGGATGCTCCAGGAGTCTGGGGTGCTTCCAAGAGCTCAGGGTGGCCCCAGGAGTCCAGGGTGCTCCCAAAACTCCAGGATGTTCCCAGGAGCCCGGGGTGCTCCCAAAAATCCAGGGTGTTCCCAGGAGCTTGGGGTCCTCCCAAAAATCTGGTATGCTCCCAGAAGTCTGGGGTGCTCCCAAAAATCCGGGGTGTTCCCAGGAGTCTGGGGTGCTCCCAAAAATCCAGGGTGTTCCCAGGAGTTCGGGGTGTTCCCAGGAGCTTGGGGTATTCTCAGGAGCTTGGGGTGCTCCCAAAAATCCTGGGTGTTCCCAGGGCTCGGGGTATTTCCAAAAATCTGGGGTATCCCCAGGAGTCCGGGGTGCTCAGAGGGCCCTTGGATGCTCCAAGGGCTCCAGCACTTCCCACCGGGCTCAGGGTCTGAGCATCCCAGGATGCTCCGGAGCCCCCCGGACACTGCAAAGCTCCAGGAGGCTCTGAGGAGTCCAAGATGCTCCGAAAGCCTCAGGATGCTCCATGAGCCCTGGAATGTTCCAAAGCCCCTGGGGTACTCGGCAGACTCCCTGGATGCTCCAAAGACCTGGGATGTTCCAAAAGCCCTGGGTTGCTCCAAGACCTTCAGGAGGCTCCAAGGGCCCTGGGATGCTCCAAAAGCTTCAGGAAGTGCTGCTGCCTTTCCCTCTCCGGGATGCTCCAAAAACCCCGGGATGATCCAAAACCCCCGGGATGCCTAAAAACCCCGGGATCCTCCAAAGACCCCCGGGATGCCTAAAAACCCCGGGATCCTCCAAAGACCCCCGGGATGCCTAAAAACCCCGGGATCCTCCAAAAACCCTCGGGATGCCTAAAAACCCCGGGACGCTCCAAAACCCATAGGATGCTCCAAAATCCCTTGGATCCTCCAAAACCCCGGGACTCTCCAAAATCCCCTGGATCCTCCAAAACCCCCGGGATGCTCCAAAAACCCCGGGATGCTCGAGATGCCCGCAGACGCTGGGATGCGGAGAATCTCCCGGGAAAAGCAGCTGGGGGAGGGGGGGGAACGGGGCGGGGCGGGGGCGGGGGCCCCCCCCCGGG
>NW_024509766.1:183067-203181 GCF_017590135.1 Pyrgilauda ruficollis
GGGGAACGGGGGGGGGGCGGGGCCGGGTCCCCCCCCGAGGCCCCCGCCCGCCCTTCCGCACGTTCCTTCCTCCCCCCCGTCATCCTCCTCCTCCTCCTCCTCCCCCCGCTCTCGCGACAGCTCCGCACAGAAAATGGCCCCGCGGCCGCCCCGCCGCTGATGCGCGACCCGGGCGGCGCCGGCCCCGCCGCAGCCCCGGTACGGCCGGGAGGGACCGGGAGGGACGGGCGGGCACCGGGGGAGGACCGGGATCGGGGAACGGACCGACACCCGGGATGGACTGGCACAGGGGGTGCGGGGACAGCGGGAGCTTTGCCGGCACCGGCGGGGGTGTACCGGCACCGGGACCGTATCGGCACCGGGGATGTACGGGCACCGGGACCGTACCGGTATCGGGGCTGTACCGGTATCGGGGGTGCCCCGGCACCGGCGGGGTGCTGGCACCGGGAAGGGAGCACTGGCACCGGGGGATGTAACGGGCCAAGAGTGTGCTGGCACCGGGGCTGTACCGGTACCGGGGGTGTAGCGGTACCGGATGATGGACCGGCACCGGGGCTGGAGCTGCACCGGGGACAGCCGCGGTACCGGACTGGGGTCGGGGTACCGGGGCTCTGCAGGGAGCCGGGACCTGCACCAGCCCCGGGGCTGCTGCCCGCGGGTGCTCCGGGTCACGGGGCCACTGCCGCGGGGGGGTGGCCGTGGGTGTCATTGTAGCCATGGGTGTATGGCCCCTGGGGGGCTACCAGCCCCAGAAAGCAGTGGCCATGGGCGCTACCCTGTGGTTACCACTCGTGGGGCTGACAGGGAGCCACGGGAGCCGCTAGCCCTGGGTCCTGACAGGTGTGTGGCCTGTGGGAACAGCAGGACCCCCTCACCTGCCGGGATGCACCTGCCGGGATCAGCCCGTGCTGCCTCACCTCTGGGAGCTGCTCTGTGGCTGTCAGAGCCCGGGGTTCCTGGCCTTGGCCATGGGCCGAGCTTGCCTGGTGCTGGGCTCAGCTTTGTCCAGGCTCAGGGAGGAAGCTCCAACATCCCCAGGTGGCTCCTGAAGGCAAAGTGGGGCTTTTCCCATGGGCCATCCATGGGCAGGCAGGTAAAGGTGGGCACCGGGGTGGTGTGGGAATGTGGGGAGATGGCAGCAGGGCTTAGAGAGATCTGGGGGACAGGGGGGACCCTCCCCTCAGAGGGAAGAGGGGCCTGGGCTGAGCTGCCCCCGTGGATGTGACACCAAGGCCAGCACAGGGCTCAGCACTCGCCCCTCTGATGCCCACCCTGGCTTTGGAGTGGGCTCCTCAGGCTCTCCAGGCAGATTCTGAGTTGGAAAGCAGGGAACCCTCCCAGGGAGGGGTGGCAAACCCGGCAGCAGCTTTGCCTGGATTGGGGCACCCACCTTGCGTTGGACGCTTGGAGCATCCCCCCCATCACCCCCCAGCTCTGTGCGGGCTCCCCGCGGTATCTGAAGGCTCCAGGAGAACCCTCAGGGTGTGTTTTAGCTGGGGCTGGTGGCACTGGCAGGAGCGGAGCCGCTGGCACCGCCGGCGCTTCCTCCCCCGGCGCTCGCCGGCTGCGCGATCACATGAGCCCCTTGTTCCCAGCCTTTGTCTCCTCTCCTGCGCCCAGGAGCCGCCTTTGGGGGCAGCCTCCTCATCCTCGGGCCTCAGAGATGCTCCAATCCGATTATTTGTCCCCTTTATCCTCGCGGGGTGGGTTGAGCAAAGTCTCGGGGTATGGATAAAGCCCCCGGATGGTTTGAGGGGGATGAGCTGTGTTAATTATTCACTGAATCAGCAGCACAGCCTGCTCAGGGTGATGGGCAGCTGCAAACATCCTGCTCACCCTCATGGCTGGCAGACCCTGGAAGGGGTTTTGGGGTCTCTGTTCACCCTACAGGGATTGAGATGAGGGAGTTTTGTGCCAGAAGCTTTTTGGGGTGGCAGGAAATAATAATAATGGGGATAGTGACAATGACAGTGGTGGCTGCAGGATTGGGGTTCCAGGGCAGGTTTGCACTGGTGGTCACATCTTGGGGGGAGCCATATTTCTGGGGGGGGGTCCTGTCTCTGAGGGAATTGTGTCACCAGGGGGGTGACACCTCTAGGGCAGTCACATCCCTGGGCCAGTCACATCCTTGGGGCAGTCACATCCATCTCTGGGTCAGTCACATCTCTGGGTCAGTCACATCTCTGGGGCAGTCACAGCCCTGGGGCAGTCACATCTCTGGTGACCACGGGAGGTCACTGGGGATGGGGACAGTGGCAGCTCAGCAGCACCTGGGCCATGGTGTCACACTTAGGGCTGCAGAACAGACAGTCCTGGAGGAGGTGGGTTGTTGGCCAGCATCCCAGGGAAGTGACAAATGACAGCAAGATGATCCAGGTGCCACCTGCTCTCCAAAAACCTGGGCTGGGCATTGATCCAGGTGCCACCTGCTCTCCAAAAACCTGGGCACAGGGTGATGCTGCAGTGCTGCCACCATGTCCTCTGCCATGTCACCTGTGGGGAACATTGGGGCCACAGGCCAAGTGTCCATCCTGCCTGCCCTCACAGGCTGTGCTCAAGAGGTTTCCCAGCTTTTCCAGAGAAAAAAAATCAGCTTACAAGGCATCACTGGGATGCTGCAACAGGGAATGCCACTCTCTATGTGGCATCTGCGATCCCAGAGGGACAGGATGGAGGTTCCAACACCCCAAGGCACTGCTGGCTTTGACCCTGGGGCTCCAGGAGCTCCTGTCCCTGCTGCAGTGCTGGTGGGGAAGAATTTCCTGATGTCTTGGGGAAACTTCCCTGTGCTGCCCCTGAGCTCCCAGCACGATAGCCCTGCCCTCTTTGGGCTCATCTGGAGCCTGTTGGTCCCAGGGCTCTGCCAGGGGTGCTGAGCCCAGGCTGGGCCCCCCAGCTTTGATCCAGAGGTGCATTTCCAGCAGGGCAGCAGGAATTCTGCTTCACTGAACTCCAGCACCAGTGGTTCCAGCTCTGACACTTCATGGTTGGGCACCAAAATGTGGCAGTGCCACAGGGACATTGCCCAGGGGCTGGGCAGGCAGGCACAGCCCTGTCTCGACCTTTTCAGCACTGTCTCCCCCAAAAAGAAGATTCCCAAGACCCTTTTTCCCACCAAACCCCTCATTTCCACCTGATAAACAAAGCTCCATCAAAGCTGCTGGGAAATTATCGTGCTTTCCCCATGTCCTGCAGGGATAGAGGATGGAGATGGAGTATCCCCTCCATCCAGGGCTGAATTTCGCCTCCTGGGCCATAAGCAGCCCCAGCCCTGCCCCAGATTCCCTTTTCCATGGCCAACCCCCCTCCATGGCTGGCTGATTCCATCCCGAGGCTGCTGAGCTGAGAAAACAACAACAAAAAAAGGCCCCACAACCCCCAGACAAAGCCAGGAGCCCGGGTGTAGCCACAGGAATAATCCCACATGGATTTTTCCCCCCCTCCCTGGTTTATTTCCCACTGGGCTGTGCTGGGTGCTGCAGGAACAGCTGCTGAGCCCAGCTTGGCCAGGCTGAGCCCCTCTGGGCCAGCCCTCCCAGAGCCAAAAGCTGGGGAAATGCCTCTGGAGCAGATGTTATGGGAAGGATGGGGTGCCCCAGCCACAGAGCTGATCTCCAGGGAGATCCCCCAAGGAGTTATTGAGCTCTTGGGGAAGCATCTGCCTGTGCTCACTTGACAGCCCCAGCACTGATATTATTGTTGTTATTATTGTCATTATTATCAATATCATCATTATCAGCATTACTATAAATATTTTTACCCTTTTATCCTTTTTATTTGATCCTTTTCTCCTTATTTTCATCATTGCTTATTATTTATGAGCAGCATTATTATTGCCATTATTAGCACCATTTTGTCTCTCACTCCAACATGAAGACACTACAGAGAAATCTCCCAGACTGAGGGGGTTTTCCAGATGATTTTCACTGGGAATTCAAGTTTGGCTTATCCATGTGGGAGCCTCTTGCCAAGCCAATGTAATTTTGGGCAAGAACCATCCCCACGTGCCCATCATCATCTCCCAGGCACTCAGTGGGAGCTGCTGCTCCTCCTGGCTGGAAAACCCTTTGGGATTTTGAGGGAAGCACCCAGTGAACCCCCAGCCCTGGGAGCAGGAGCAGCTCCAGCAATCCCTGGTCTGGCTGTGCCTTGGAGGGGATCCCCTTGGAGGATCCTTGGAGGAATTCCCCCACTTTGGGGGAAATTGTGGCTACAGTTGTTGTGGGCTGGATGTGAGCAGGATCCTGGTGATGCCTGGGTGGGATGTTTGGGGGCTTTGGGGACCACCCTGGGGTGGGAGAGGCAGGAAAGGACAGTGACAGCTCTGGGCTCAGCCCCGGGTGGGAGGGTCGGCCCCACGACCACGGGGCACCGAGGAGGAGGAGGTAAAAGAAGAAGAGCAGGAGGAGGAGGAGGAAGAGGGAGTCACTGGCCCCGGGCTGGGCTCTGACCTCCCTCCCCTCCTGCTCCCGGTGCAGCACCGCCGGGAGGAGCCGCCCTGTCCCTGTCCCTGTCCCTGTGTCCGTGCCCAGCTCCGGCCAGGCCATGAAGACGGAGAAGGACGAGGCTGTGGCCACCTTCTCCCTGCGGGGGAAATTCGGCACGGAGGGGGCAGGTGAGTGCCCTGGGGGGGCAGGAACAGGGGAAACCTTTGGTCCTGTGGCTGGGAGGTCCCTTTGGTCAAACCCCTCCATGGGGGTGTGCCCAGGTGTGCCAGGGCGTGCCTGGGTGCGCAGGTGGCATCACCCAACGTGTTCCAGCCAGCGTCAGCCTTCCCTAGAGCACAGCTCCTCCCAGCCCTCACACCCTGGGGGCTCCAGCCCCCCGGCCCCATTTCCCTGTCCTGAAGGGATGGGGAGGGCAGGGGGCTGGTTTGGCAGGGCTAAGGGATGGGGGCTGGTTTGGCAGGGCCCAGCCTCACCACCTCTCCCCGCAGGCTGCAGTGACCCAGCGCTGCCCGGTGCCCCGATGCCGGTGGCGGGGAGCGGAGGGACCCCGGCCCCGGAGCTGCGGCCGCTGAAGCGCAGACCTGTCCCAGGTGAGGCCAGCCCCGCCCCGGGGAGGGGACAGCGACAGCCGGGGCAGGAACGAGGCCGACGGATCTGTGTCCTTGCAGGGAAACACTACCAGTGCTCGAGCTACGGCTGCAAACTGGCCTTCCCCAGCATGCAGGAGCTGATGGACCACCTGAAGGTCCACTACAGACCCACGCAGTCCCTCGAGGGTAAGGCCAGGACACGCCACGTGGAAGGGAACGGGCAGAGCAGGGCTCAGGGCGGAGGCAGAGCTGGTGGTGGGAGATGAGATGGGAGTGGGGGCAGCCGGGAGGTGCTGCAGCCCCAGCAGCGGGGCTTTCCCCTCTGGGCTGGTGCTGAATCTCTCTCCGAATTCCTCTGCCCAGGCAAAACCTTCCACTGCCCCACCCTGGGCTGCAGCGAGACCTTCCCCAGCATGCAGGACCTCATGGCCCACATGAAGGTGCACTACAAACCCAACCGCTACTTCAAGTGAGTCCCTCCCGTCCTGCTGCTCCGTGTGTCCCTCCCGTCCTCTCTGGGGACACCTGGCCAGCAGAGCTGATCTCCAGGGAGATCCCCCAAGGAGTTATTGAGCTCTTGGGGAAGCATCTGCCAGTGCCCACTTCACAGCCCAAGCACTGATATTATTGTCATTATTATTATTATCATAATTACCAGCGTTATTATAAATATTTTTACCCTTTTATCCTTTTTATTTGATCCTTTTCTCCTTATTTTCATCATTGCTTATTATTTATGAGCAGCATTATTATTGCCATTATTAGCACCATTTTGTCTCTCACTCCAACATGAAGACACTACAGAGAAATCTCCCAGACTGAGGGGGTTTTCCAGATGATTTTCACTGGGAATTCAAGTTTGGTTTATCCATGTGGGAGCCTCTTGCCAAGCCAATGTAATTTTGGGCAAGAACCATCCCCACGTGCCCATCATCATCTCCCAGGCACTCAGTGGGAGCTGCTGCTCCTCCTGGCTGGAAAACCCTTTGGGATTTTGAGGGGAGCACCCAGTGAGCCCCCCAGCCCTGGGAGCAGGAGCAGCTCCAGCAATCCCTGGTCTGGCTGTGCCTTGGAGGGGATCCCCTTGGAGGATGCGTGGAGGAATTCCCCCACTTTGGGGGAAATTGTGGCTACAGTTGGCTGTCCAGTGGGCTGGATGTGAGCAGGATCCTGGTGATGCCTGGGTGGGATGTTTGGGGGCTTTGGAGACCACAAAGAGGCAGGAAGGGACAGTGGCAGCTCTGGGCTCAGCCCCGGGCTTATCCATGTGTGAGCCTCGTGCCCAGGCACTGTAATTTTGGCCAAGAACGGTCCCCGCGTGCCCCTCAGCCGCTCGCAGTCTCTGTCACGGCTCTTTCCCGGCTCAGGTGTGAGAACTGCCTGCTGCGCTTCCGCACGCACCGCTCGCTCTTCAAGCACCTGCACGTCTGCTCCGACAGCGCCAGCGGCCCCGCGCCGGCCCCGCGGCCCGCGCTGCCTCCCGCTGCCTCCGCCGCGGACAAGGAGCCCCCCAAGCCCCCCGAGGCGCTGCCCAAGCCGCCCAGCGCCCTGCGGCCCCTGCAGAAGGAATCGCCGGCGGCGGGCGCGGACTCTGCCCCGGCGGCGCTGCCCGGCCCGCTGGAGCCGCTGGGGTCGGGGGCCCCGCACCCCTTCCCGCTGCTGGAGCCCGGCCTGTTCGGGCCCTCGTCCTTGACTCGCTTCTCGGGGCCGGCCCCGTCCTCGGTGCCGGGGCCCTTCCTGCCCTACGTGCCCCCCTCGCCCTACGGGCTGGCGCAGCCCCCGGCTCAGCACCGCCTGCGGCCCTTCCTGCCGGGCCACGGCCCCCCCAGCGTCTCCAACGCCGTCTGGAAGAAAAGCCAAGGTGAGAGCGCGGAGCCGTGCGGGACAAACCTTCTTCTGCTCCCGCCTTGACCAGCAGCAGCTCCCGAGGAGGACCCGCCGCCGCCCAGCCGAGGATCCGGCCCCCTCCTCCCCTCCGGCCCGGCCATCCCCCCTCCCCCAAAAAAAAAAGCCCCGTCCCGCCCGTGCCACCCCCTCTGTGATGTTCGATTGGGCAAAAGCACCGGCGAGCGCCAAAAAAACGCCTCCAAATTCTCCCGGGCCTGCTGCTCCCCGGCGTGCTGGGGGTGCGAGGCGGGGGGGCCGGGCCAGGCCTGCCCCCCCACGAGTCCCCCCCAGGGAGGGGAAGACCTAATGCTTGTCTTGGCCCTCGATTCCCTCCGCAGGTGTGAGTGTCAGCCCACTCCTCCCATGCTTTGGCTCAGGAGTGACTCCAGGTTAGTTTGGCACCTGCTGGGTGGGGGCTGCTTTCTGTCACTGGGGGGTTTGGGGGGCGGCGGGGGGGGCCACAGGGGATGGGAGATGCCCCAGGGGCACTGCGGTGCTCCCCGGAGAGCAGAGGGGGAGGGCGGGCTCCCTCCTTTTTTGGGAGCCACGAGGAGAGGGGATGTGGCCCCGGTGGGCTCGGAGGCAGGGGGGTTACCGACTGCACCCCCCCAAAACCCCCCAGCCTGGCCCCGAGGGCAGAAGCAGCAGGAGGAGGAGCAGCAGCAGCAGCTGCCTGGCTCCAGTGCCCCCAGTGCCCCCAGTGCCCCCAGTCCGAGCCCAGAACCCGCCGTGCCCTTCGCTGCCTGGCCCCCTGCTCCCACATTCGGGGTTCTTCCCTCGGGAAGGGAACCCCTGAGCGAGTGGGGCTCGGGGGGGGGGGCTCCAGCCCCCATCGCCCCGCGGCACCCCCCGGCTCCGGGCGATCCCTGTGCTTCCCTGCCCGCCCGTCCTTGCAGGGCACTCCTCCAACAGCCGCATCGTCTGGGAGCACACGCGGGGCCGCTACAGCTGCACGCAGTGCCCCTTCTCCACCGCCTCCCGCGAGGACATGACCCTGCACATCGAGGACCACCGCAAGAACCCCCAGCCCGGGCGCCTGGAGGCCGAGATGGGTACGGGAGGGACCCCCCCGGCTGCCGGGATGCTCGTGGGGGTGGCAGGGATCCGCAGGGATAAGGCACATCCTGCTCCCTCTGGCCTGGCACAGCCTGGCCGGGTTCCAGTCCCTGCTTCCTCAGCCTGCAGCAGTGCCCTGGAGGGGTCTGTGTGCCCCCTCTGTGCCCCCAGCCCCCGCAATGGCCTGGGGTGTCTGTGTGCCCCCCCAGTGCCCTCCCTGTGCCCCCAGCTCCTCAATGCCCTTGGGGTCTCTGTGCCCTCCCTGTGCCCCCCTTGTGCCCCCAGCCTCTGCAATGCCCCTGGGGGTATCTGTGTGCCCCCCCTGTGCCCCCAGCCCCTGCAATGCCCCTGGGGGTATCTGTGTGCCCCCCCTGTGCCCCCAGCCCCTGCAGTGCCTTGGGGGTGTCTGTGTGCCTTTCCAGTGCCCTGGCTGTGCCCCCCAACCCTTCTGATGCCCCCCCACGAGGTGCTGACAGTTCTCTTCCCTCTCCCTCCAGATTTCGGGGTGGGCCTGGCCCCGTTCCATGCCAAGCTGCCGCCGGAGATGGAGAACTCCCTGTACTCCCAGCTTTGATGCCCTCGGCTCCCAAGGGACTCTCCTGCACCTCCCCGTCCCTGCCCCGAGCTGGGCAGGGGGCACAGCACAGCCCTGCCACTGTGCTGGGACAGGCAGCCCTCCCTGGGGACAGGAGCAGCAGAGGGGCCGATGTTTCCCCTGGAATTTCTCCCCTTCCTTTTTATTTTCGGGACTCTGCCGCAGCCGGAACCGCCGTATCTCCCTCCCCGAAAGGTTTTGTTGCTTCAGCCCCGGGGGCTCTGCGGGGAGCCCAGTAGGTTCTCAGGAGTTAGTGGACTTCTCTGGAATGAGATCTCGGAAAAATAAATGGGAATTGTACAGGAGCGGCAGCCGGGAGAGGCTCTGTCAGTCCCCGTGGGGAGGGGCGAGTGGGGCTGGCCCTGAGGAGCCCCCCAAAACCAAAGGAGGGGGACGTGGGGACACAGGGGGTGTGACCCTGTGCTCCAGGGATGGCGCTGCCAGGGGCTGGCTTGGGGAAGGAGAAAGGGAAGAGTTTGGGAAAGGGAAAGGGGAAAGTTTGGGAAAGGGAAAGGGGAAAGTTTGGGAAAGGGAGGTGTTTGGGAAGGGGAAGGTCTGAGGAAGGGAAAGGTCTGAGGAAGGGGAAGGGACACTCCGTGCTGCCCCTGCCCCCTGCCAGAGCACGCAGGGCTGGAGCCTCTGCCATCTGCACGCCAGCAACCAGAGCAGGGTGGGACCCCAAGCCCCGGGCAGCCTCCCTGCCTGTCCCAGCCCTGCTGCAGACAGAGGGCATGGAATGGCCCAGAAGAGCCATTGGGAGGGGCAAGGGCGCAGGTGCCCAGCCTGGGGGGCTGCACCCCCCGTGGGAGCAGCCTGGGGCTCCCCCAGTCCCGCTCTGCCAGGCCCAGCCCAGCGGGGTGAAAAGTTTGCTGCAAACTGGTTTGAGGGGAGGCGTGCTGGGACCTGCTGGTGCCCACGCCAGCCCTGGCTGGGAGCGAGGGATGGGAGCGACGCAAGAGCCGGCAGCCCCTGCTCTGCTCTGCTGCTGCCAGCGCTGGGAGGGGCCACAAACACCGGGACAGGGCTCAGAAAGGCACATGGCCACCTGGGCAGGTGGGCATCCCTTCCTCCTGCTGCCATCCTTTCCTCCTGCTGCCATCCTTCCCTCCTGCTGCCATCCCTTCTTCCTCCTGCCATCCCTCCTTCCTCCTGCTGCCATCCCCTCCTCCTCCTGCTGCGATCCCTTCTTCCTCCTGCCTCCCCTCCTGCTGCCATCCCCTCCTGCTGCCATCCTTCCCTCCTGCTGCCATCCCTTCTTCCTCCTGCCATCCCTCCTTCCTCCTGCTGCCATCCCCTCCTCCTCCTGCTGCCATCCTTCCCTCCTGCCTCTATCCCCTACAGGGTGAGCAGCACCCCGGGATGCCCCGGGGCTCTCTCCTGCAGCCCCCCTGAGCTGGCACCGTGCCCTCCCCAGCCCAGCACGGTCACATCAGGCCCTGATGGACACCCTGAAGTGTCCCTGAGCTGCTGAGACCTGGCAGAGTGCCAGCACGGGGTCACAGAGCACCCCAAAAGGAGGGACCCCGAGGTGCCAAAGGGACAGGGCAGGGGGCACAGCTCAGCCCCCATGCCCAGCTGGCACAGGTGACTGCCCTGGCCCCCAGCCCGCGGAACACTGCCCTGCCTCCTCCAGGTGCCACCCCAGAAGGCAGGAGGGAGCCCCTTCCCAAGCTGTCCCTGAGCCGGGGCCCAGCTCTGGCCCATGGGGGTCCTGCAGAGCCCATGGTGCTGGGACCCCACCCCACAGCAGAGCCCCCTCTCTGTCCCAAACCCAGCCCTCGCGGGGACAGGGGACAGTCCCTGCTCCCAGCAGAAACCCAAACGTGCCCCAGAGCCCCCACTCCGAGCATTCCTGGCTGGTCCCAAGGCAGAGGCAGCCAAGACAAGCTCCATAGCAATGGATTTTTAAAAACTGAAGTCTTTATTAAAAGTTTTATCCAAATTTTGTAACAAAAGATACAAAAGGGCTGGAGATCCTTATTTCTGGGACTAGTCCGACCAATCAAAACCTGACAGTTACTAGGCTAATATAAAATCCATACAATCTGCTAAAAATGCAGGGAAAAAAAATTAGAAGTAACTGCTGCTCTGACTTTTTTTTTTTCTTTTTTTTTTTTTAAATTCCTTAAACATTTATAAGTTACTCAGTTTGCATTTTACAGGATTACTTCTTCTCCGAATGGTCACAGCGACTGTACAATGCAAGAGACACCAGCAAAGCGAGACGGGAAGGGGGATGTGCTGCTGAACACACCCCACGCCCCCCGGGAGGGGAGGGCAGGGCTGGAGCTCGGCCCCGGGGGCACTCGGAGCCCCAGCGGGAATGCCACAAAGTGCCAGTGCTTGTCTGCACCCCCGGGCTGCCCCCACCTCCCTCCCCGGGCCCTTCTCCCAAGGGATGCGCTGGCTGGACACCTCTGGGATGGCAGGGAAGGTGGGAATGGGGTTGGGAATGCTGCATGCACCCGGCTGGCTTCCCCCAGTCCTCCCTCCAGCCAGCTCGGGGTGCCACCCCCACAGCGGGGACACAAGGGGGGAGCAGGAGCTCTGTTCCCGGGAGGAGGAAGAGGAGGATGGCCAGGCCAGGCTGGCACCAGGGGCCCGTGCAGAGGTGGCACTGGCTGGCAGAAGGACCCTGAGAATTTCCAGGCTAACACGGTCTGCAGGAGCATCACAGTGATGGTGGCTGCACAGGGCTGTACAGTGTGAAATGAGGGGTGGAGGAGCAGTATCCCCTCACCTGCATTCCCTATCCCTTCCCAAAGCTGCTGCAGGGCTCCCCGCAGCACAGACACAGCCACAAAAACCTCCCTCACCTGGGACAGCCCTAGGGATGGTTCTTAAGTGGCCATTGGGAAAAATGTTCCAGTTTATAAAATAAAATAGGAAAGCAAGTGCAGGGTTACTGCAAGGTGCATCGGCAGAGGTACCAGGTCATGCAAGCAGCCCCTCCCTCCCCCCTCCCCCCAAAACCCCAGGCACCCCCCATCCCCAGCACTAAAGCATCTTCAAGCATGTCCAGAGATCACATCACCATGATTTCAGATCTGAGACACCCTCAGGATCGTTGTGAGTCCACGCAGACGAACCAGATTTTGCACCCGAGGTGGCTCAAAAAGCATCTCCAGAGCCCTGGGCTGAGGGCACGAGGGTGGCAAAGGCCTTCTGTGCTGGCAGGGTGACAGCTGGAGCTCTGGGTCCAGTGTGGCACAGCTGATTTCGGACACACAGATACCCTAAGGAGGAGATTTTTTTTTTTTTTTTTTTTTTTTTTTTTTTTTAAGCTGCTGCACAAACCACCGAACGGAGAAAAGCCTTTGGTCATGAGATACTTGTGAGAAAAAAGTGAGCCTTGTATGGAAGATTCCCCTGAATGCCTACAGTATTCTAAATCTTAAAAAAATATATTGTGGACGCTGCAGCCATACAAAGGGGGAGGAGGAGGAGTGGGAGACAGGGATTTACAGTCTCACACAGACACAACGGGGAGGTTAAGACAAGCACAGTCAGAGTCTGTAAAACTGATTGGCTCGCTGGGATCAGTCATCCTCATCATCCTCTTCGTCCTCTGCATCTTCCTCTCCTTCATCCTCTAGACTTCGTTTTCTCTTCTCCCCACACGGGTGGTCTGCAAAGAGAGGGGGGATTCACTCTTCCAGCCCAGCCCAGGGAACAGCAGCTGAGCTCTGCAGTGGGAGCAGGCACAGGACAGACTGGCACCATTTGGGAACAGATCCACCCTGCCCTGCTCCTCCTGCAAAAGCCTGGGCTGACACGAGACACCAACAACTTTCTCTGCCCTCCAAGCATCTGCATAACAGCTAAAAAGCAATTTATTTTTTTTTTGTTGAGCACCCTCAAAAACACAGCATCTGCAGAAATCAGGCACTCCTGACCAAGCTCAGGGCCCCTGGGCTGGCACTGCTGAGGCCTCAAGTCCTGGGGGAGCTTTGGGGCCCTCCTGACAAGGACCTGAAGGGGCTGGAGCATGTCCAGGGGAGGGGTCTGGAGCACCAGGAGGGGCTGAGGGAGCTGGGAAGGGGCTCAGCCTGGAGAAAAGGAGGCTCAGGGGGGACCTTGTGGCTCTGCACAGCTCCCTGACAAGAGGGGACAGCTGGGGGAGGCAGTCTTGTCCCAGGTAACAAGTGACAGGGTAAGAGGAAATGGCCTCATGTTGCACCAGGTGAGGTTTAAATGGGATATTGGGAAAAATTCCCTCAAGGAGAAGGTGATCAGGCATTGGCACAGGCTGCCTAGGGCAGTGGTGGAATCACCATCCCTGGAACTCTTTAAAAAAATGTGGATGTGGACCTTGGGGACAGGGGCCAGTGGTGAGCATGGTGGTGTTGGACGCAGTGTTAGAGGGGTTTCCCAACCTTAACAATTCCATGATTCATCAAGATTATTTGAAATCCCCCCAGCCACAATATTCTATCAGCTCTCATCCGGGTGTTCATGTTTGTACAACCAGGAGTCTGGCCCCAAGCTCAGGTCTGAGAGGGGAATGGACCCCCAAGAGATTCCCTCACACCCTCCTGGGACAGCAGCCCTGCTCCTGCATGGCCCATCAGTTCCCAGAACTGCTTTTCTAAGCAGTTGACCTCTCACATTTCCCAGAATTACCCAGCATGGTTGGAATTTCATCCCTTTCCCTCCCTGTGTGACCCTTGGTGATGACACTGCTCAGCACCAGCTTGGGCAGAAAAGCTGCAGGAACAACAGCCCTGCACTGAGGCTGAGCAAGCTCCAAAACCACCGAATATTTGACTCTTGAGGGAGTTCTGCAAGAAATTGGATTGTTAGGACTCAACTCACCCTCCTCAGCTTCATCTTCTTCATCCTCCTCACCATCCTCCTCCTCATCTTCCTCCTGGAGTGAAAACAAGAGGATTTGTAGCAAGAACAATTCCATGAGCAGTAACCCCAGTCCTCCTTCCCCTTTGCCACCCCACTGAAGCCTGAGGGTGGCAGGAGAAGCTGCTGGATCTCCAAGAGCTCCTCACATCCCACGGATGGGGCTGCATGGATCCACCATCAGAGCCATGGAAGTGCCAGGCCAAGGCTGAACTGGAAACTCTCTGGAGTCTGTGACTCTCAGCAGTCCAGAGCGGATGGCAAACTCCTCAGAGAGGCTCCTGTGACACTTGGGTCACCAGACAAGGGACAAACGTGGCCTGGTGACAGCCTCACCTCATCATCTACTCCATCCTCCTCCTCTTCACCTTCCAGATCATCGTCTTCATCTTCCTCGTCATCAATGACTTCTTCATCCAAATCATCTTCCTCCTCATCATCTTCCTCTTCCTCACCTTCTACTAAAAGGGGGAGGGAGGGAAGTGCCCCAGTTCCCAAACCCAGGCACCCCTCACCGCTGTGTGAGCAGCAGGCAGGGGTCACAGAGGAGGGACAGCACCAAGCCTTGTCACCTCCCAGCAAGTCCCAGTCCCTCCCAGGAGTGGGGTGGGGGAGGGAGAAGGGCTGAGGGGCCCACACAGCCCCTCCTCCAGTGCCAGCCCCATCGGTGGAACCCCCCCATAAGTGCAAAAGGGGTCGTTGCCAAGCAGGAAAACCAGGAGGAGACAAAACCCTCACCTTCCCCATTCTCATAATCATCTTCCAGTGCATCCCCATCTGCTTCAGGGTCGGAGTCAGGGGCTTCCTGCTCGTCAGCATCAAAGCCATCCAGGTAGGTGAGCTGGGGCAGGAGGGCGAACACGCTCTCCCGGTAGTTGATGAGCATCGTCACCTCGCAGTTGAACAGGTCCAGACTGTGGAGGTTTGGCAACTTTTTCTGGGAACAGCAGCTGAGCTCTGCAGTGGGAGCAGGCACAGGACAGACTGGCACCATTTGGGAACAGATCCGCCCTGCTCCTCCTGCAAAAGCCTGGGCTGACACGAGACACCAACAACTTTCTCTGCCCTCCAAGCATCTGCATAACAGCTAAAAAGCAATTTATTTTTTTTTTTGTTGAGCACCCTCAAAAACACAGCATCTGCAGAAATCAGGCACTCCTGACCAAGCTCAGGGCCCCTGGGCTGGCACTGCTGAGGCCTCAAGTCCTGGGGGAGCTTTGGGGCCCTCCTGACAAGGACCTGAAGGGGCTGGAGCATGTCCAGGGGAGGGGTCTGGAGCACCAGGAGGGGCTGAGGGAGCTGGGAAGGGGCTCAGCCTGGAGAAAAGGAGGCTCAGGGGGGACCTTGTGGCTCTGCACAGCTCCCTGACAAGAGGGGACAGCTGGGGGAGGCAGTCTTGTCCCAGGTAACAAGTGACAGGGTAAGAGGAAATGGCCTCATGTTGCACCAGGTGAGGTTTAAATGGGATATTGGGAAAAATTCCCTCAAGGAGAAGGTGATCAGGCATTGGCACAGGCTGCCTAGGGCAGTGGTGGAATCACCATCCCTGGAACTCTTTAAAAAAATGTGGATGTGGACCTTGGGGACAGGGGCCAGTGGTGAGCATGGTGGTGTTGGACGCAGTGTTAGAGGGGTTTCCCAACCTTAACAATTCCATGATTCATCAAGATTATTTGAAATCACACCAGCCACAATATTCTATCAACTCTCATCCGGGTGTTCATGTTTGTACAACCAGGAGTCTGGCCCCAAGCTCAGGTCTGAGAGGGGAATGGACCCCCAAGAGATTCCCTCACACCCTCCTGGGACAGCAGCCCTGCTCCTGCATGGCCCATCAGTTCCCAGAACTGCTTTTCTAAGCAGTTGACCTCTCACATTTCCCAGAATTACCCAGCATGGTTGGAATTTCATCCCTTTCCCTCCCTGTGTGACCCTTGGTGATGACACTGCTCAGCACCAGCTTGGGCAGAAAAGCTGCAGGAACAACAGCCCTGCACTGAGGCTGAGCAAGCTCCAAAACCACCGAATATTTGACTCTTGAGGGAGTTCTGCAAGAAATTGGATTGTTAGGACTCAACTCACCCTCCTCAGCTTCATCTTCTTCATCCTCCTCACCATCCTCCTCCTCATCTTCCTCCTGGAGTGAAAACAAGAGGATTTGTAGCAAGAACAATTCCATGAGCAGTAACCCCAGTCCTCCTTCCCCTTTGCCACCCCACTGAAGCCTGAGGGTGGCAGGAGAAGCTGCTGGATCTCCAAGAGCTCCTCACATCCCACGGATGGGGCTGCATGGATCCACCATCAGAGCCATGGAAGTGCCAGGCCAAGGCTGAACTGGAAACTCTCTGGAGTCTGTGACTCTCAGCAGTCCAGAGCGGATGGCAAACTCCTCAGAGAGGCTCCTGTGACACTTGGGTCACCAGACAAGGGACAAACGTGGCCTGGTGACAGCCTCACCTCATCATCTACTCCATCCTCCTCCTCTTCACCTTCCAGATCATCGTCTTCATCTTCCTCATCATCAATGACTTCTTCATCCAAATCATCTTCCTCCTCATCATCTTCCTCTTCCTCACCTTCTACTAAAAGGGGGAGGGAGGGAAGTGCCCCAGTTCCCAAACCCAGGCACCCCTCACCGCTGTGTGAGCAGCAGGCAGGGGTCACAGAGGAGGGACAGCACCAAGCCTTGTCACCTCCCAGCAAGTCCCAGTCCCTCCCAGGAGTGGGGTGGGGGAGGGAGAAGGGCTGAGGGGCCCACACAGCCCCTCCTCCAGTGCCAGCCCCATCGGTGGAACCCCCCCATAAGTGCAAAAGGGGTCGTTGCCAAGCAGGAAAACCAGGAGGAGACAAAACCCTCACCTTCCCCATTCTCATAATCATCTTCCAGTGCATCCCCATCTGCTTCAGGGTCGGAGTCAGGGGCTTCCTGCTCGTCAGCATCAAAGCCATCCAGGTAGGTGAGCTGGGGCAGGAGGGCGAACACGCTCTCCCGGTAGTTGATGAGCATCGTCACCTCGCAGTTGAACAGGTCCAGACTGTGGAGGTTTGGCAACTTTTTCTGCAAAAATCAATTTGTTAAGATTATTTACAGTGCTGTCTGAAGATCAGGAAGATAAGGCAGGGTGGCTGGGGCACTGCCCAGGTCCAGCACAGAGTGGTTCTGCCCCACATGCTCCTCGGATGGAGAGGAGTCACTGCTCCTCTCATTGTGGGCACAAGAAATTTCTGTCCAGCTCCTCTGTCCTGCTTCCCTTTCTGAAACAAACTCTCTGTGTATTTGCAAATCCATCTTTCTTCTGAGCAGGCTCAGCAAGCTCAGGAGTAGCTGAGCTGGACTCATCCTGCTCAAAAGATCAGGCAGAGCTCAGGGAGAGCTGCAGCCTGGGTGCCCTTGGCACTGCCCAGCTCAGGCCACCACAGCAGGCACCACGCCAAGGAAAGGAGGAGCAAAACAACCCCAAATTCCTTCTGGAGGGAATGGATGGACAAAACAGCCAGTGAGACAAATGCCCTGTGTCAGACTCAGGAATCCCTCACAGCATTCCTGGGGCAGCTCAGGTGGAGCCTCAAAGGCCTTTTCCAGCCTCCCTGACCGCTGTGGGAATGGGAGCCCTGCAGTGCTGGGACAGCAGAACCTTCAGGCTGATGGGACATGCCCTCAGTGCTGCCCAGTTACCTCATTCCATGACACCCCAGGTGCCACCTACCTCCAACTGCCTCCGACCCTTTCCCGGTCCCTTCTCAGCTGGGCACTGAGCATCCACAGTTTTACTCATCCAGCCCCATTTCACGCTTCTTTTAGCAACTGGCTGCTGCTTTTCCAGACTGAGGAGCCATTAACTACTGGCCCAGCCTCAAACTGGGATCAAATCTGTTCCCATCAGAACCACGAAGTGCTGTTGGAACAGTTACCAAGACGTTGGATTCCAGCTGCTCAGACCCAATCCCCAAAGGAAAAGCCTTCCCTGGGATTCCAGCACAGCCTCCACTCACCAAGGGCTCCAGGGTATTGATGTCTTTGATCTTGTTGCCACTTAGGTTCAAGTGTGTCAGGTTGGGAGTTTTCTCTGCTAGAACTTCAAGGCCACCAGAAATCCTATTATCACTCAGCTCCAGCTGAAGAGAGGGAATATCACATGGTCACCAAGTGTTTCAGCTCGTGATACAGGGAAGGAAATTGCACTGAGAACTGGGCTACAATGAGCACCCAAATTTCAGCTCACAGAGCAGCAGGTCAAGTTTGCCCTTAAAAACCCTTTCCTGCAGGGCTGCCAGCCACCCCCGTGATGGTAAGTGCTTCAAAATCCAAAATATTTATGGTGTCATGAAGCTTCTGACAGTAACAGAGCAAGACAGGAAGGGCACTAAGCGCCTGAAGAGCTCAGAAGGGTTTTGTTGCACATTAAAACCAACCCCTCTCACTTGCTCAGACAGCAAGGAAGGAGCAAAATTCAATGTATTTTCTGGCAAATAGAGGAAAACCAACAGCCACCAGGGGCTGCTGGAGATGGGAGCAGAGTCCTGACTCACCTTCCGGAGCTTGTTGAGTTTGGGGAGGTTGGACACAGACAGCAGGTTGATGTTGATCATGCTGAGGAACTCCAGGTTCTCAAAGTCTGAGGAGAGGCCGACCACCTTGCCATCCTCTGAGCGACAGTTGTCCAGGACCAGCTCCTTCACCTGCACAGGGACACCCACAGCTGTCACCACAGCTGCCACCGTCCCCCAGGCCTCGAGGTGACATCACCAACACACCCAGAACTCGGCTGTGCCTCCAGTTCCTCCTCACTCAAATTTAAAACCTTAAAGCCAAGTAACTTTTGGTGACAGTCCCTCACTGTGGCTGGGGTTTCACCCTCTAAGCACAGGCCACCAACACACTCCTGCTGTCCCCATCAAGCCCCCATCCTCCAGGGGTTTGGAACCACGAGGTCACATCCCAAAGCTCCCTGCACATCAATAAAGCTTTCAGAGTCAGCTTCAGGCTCTGCTAACGAGGGGCCAAACCAGGTCAGCTGGGTTTGTCCCCTCCCACTTTGTCCCCCACACCACGGGGGTCACAAAACGTGTCCCCACAGGACTGACCTCCCTGTGACAGTGTCAGTGAGGTGACACAGGTGCCTGGGCAGGGCTCAGCACATGAGCTCAACCTCAGGCTGGTGACACAAAGCCACTGATGGCACCAAACACTGTGCCCAGCATGGATTCCACATCCAGGAACCTCCAGGAATTCAGGACGTGAAGGAATCAACCCCCCTGTGCCACCAGGACCACCAAGCACCAGCACAGACCTGCTGTCCCCAAACACCTGGGGGGAAACACCCCTGTCCCCCCAGACACAGCCCCAGCTCTCACAAACCACTCCCAAAACCTGCTTTTACCCCACACATTCTTGACAGCAAGATGCAAAAATGAGCCTTGGCCAGAAGGCTCGTGGCGCTCTCCAAATTCCTCCTTCGCAGCGCTCCCATTTTACCTCTCCTGCTCACATCAGCCAACTCCCAGGGAGTCATTTTAAACCACTCTGCCTTCCCAGAGGGAGAGGCTGGGGGCTGCTGGGCCATCTCTGCCACCTGCACAGCACAAGCTCAGCATGAATTATCACCTCAAACTCCTCAAGTGGCATCGCTGCTTGGGGGTTTGAGTTGAGGCTCTCAGACCTTTTGCAGCAGAGTTTGTTTTGCTCCCAACACAACACAAAACTGAGGTGCTCTAATCCAACTGGGACTGTCAGCATAGTGGATGTAAAGGTGACAAAGGCCACACCTGGGTGGCTGCTGCTGTGATGTGCGGGCACAGAGGTGAGCCTGAACTCCACCAGGTTATCATGGAATGCTGGAATGGTTTGGGTTGGGAGGGACCTCAAAGCCCATCCAGTGCCACCCCGTCATGGACAGGGACACCTCCCACTGTCCCAGGGTGTTCCAAGCCCTGTCCAGCCTGGCCTTGGGCACTGCCAGGGATCCAGGGGCAGCCACAGCTGCTCTGGGTGACCCGTGCCAAGCCCAGCTTTGCCCCAGGCCGGGCCCTTTCAGACGGCCCGGGACACGCAGGGACAGCCAGCCCTGACCCCGCTGGCTCTGCAGCTCCTGGCGTCACTCACGGGCACCGGGCGCTCGCAGCTCCTCCTGCCCAGCCGCTCTGCTCCTGCAAATCCCCTGGCCGTGCACGGAGCCGCTTTAATCTCCACCCAAAGCCCCGCTCGCCGCCCGATCCCCCCGCGCTCGGGTGCCACGGCCCGCAGCTGCCACGACACCGAGCGTCCCCGGGGCCAGGGAGGGACCGGCCACGGCCCAGCCCGGGATGGGAGAGCCGGGAAAAGGAGCGGGGAGAGCCGGGAAACAGGGAGATCCAGGGAAAGGAGCGGGGAGAGCCGGGGAAAAGGGAGCGGGGAGGAGATCCAGGGAAAAGGGAGATCCAGGGAAAGGAGCGGGGAGAGCCGGGGAAAAGGGAGCGGAAGATCCGGGAAGGGGCGGCCGGAGGAGACCCGGGGATGAGGCGGCCCCGGAGAGGGCTCGGAGCGCTGGGCCCGGCCCCGCGGCCGCCAGCGGAGGGGAACGGGCGGCCCCAGCGGCACCTAAAGGCTCATCCCCGCGGCCCCCGAGCCCTTTCCCGGGCGGAGGAGCCCGCGGGAGCCGCTCCGGCCCCGGCCGGGCCCCGCTAACATGGCCGAGCCGCCATGGA
>NW_024509766.1:203420-311617 GCF_017590135.1 Pyrgilauda ruficollis
GCGCAGGAAGAGGCGCCAACGGCAACAAAGGCGCGCGCGCCGCGCCCCCCCCAGCCCGCGCGCGGCAGCGCCCCCTGCCGGCAGCGCCCCCCATACACACCGCCCCCCTCGAGGACCCGGGTTCGAGTCCCGGCACCGCTCGGCCGCGTCCCCCGGGGCTCGGTTCCTGCCCACCGGCGGCACCGCGTTCCGCAGGCACGTTTCTGCCCCCAGGCACCGTGCTGCTATCTGCAGTGGCACATTCTGATCCTCAGATGCTGTGTTCCAGTCTTCAGCAGTGTGTTCCAGTCTCCAGAGCTACATTCACATCCCCAGGGAATGTGTTCTGGTCTCCAGCACCATGTTCCCATCCTCATGAACCAGGATTCCTTCTCCAGAGCCACGTTCCCATCCCCAGGTACCATGGTTCCTTCTCCAGCACCATGTTCCCATCCTCATGAACCAGGATTCCTTCTCCAGAGCCACGTTCCCATCCCCAGGTACCATGGTTCCTTCTCCAGCACCATGTTCCCATCCTCAAGCACCCATCCCCAGGCACCATGTTTCCATCTCCAGTGCCACATTCCTGTCCTCAAGCACTGTTTCCATCCCATGGCACTGTGTTCCAGTCTCCAGCACAGTGTTCCCATCCTCAAGAGCCATGGTTCCTCCTCCACAACAACATTACCATGCCCAGGTACCATGGTTCTTTCTCCAGCAGCTTGTTCCCATCTCCAGAGCCACATTCCTATCCCCAGGTGCAGTGTCTAAGTCTCCAGCACCATGTTCCCATCCTCAAGAACCAGGATTCCTTCTCCAGAGCCACTTTTCCATCTCCAGAGCCATGGTCCTATTTCCAGAGCCACATTCCCATCCTCAAGCACTGTGTTCCAGTCTCCAGCACCTCGTTCCCATCCTCAAACACCATCATTCCTTCTCTAGAGCCACATTCCCATTCCCAGATACCACGGTTCCATCTCCAGAGCCACGTTCCCATCCTCAAGAACCAGGATTCCTTCTCCAGACCCACATTCCCATTCCCAGATACCACAGTTCCATCTCCAGAGCCACTTTCCTGTGCCCAGATACCATGGTTCCTTTTCCAGAGCCACATTCCCATTCCCATTCCCAGATACCATGGTTCCATCTCCAGAGCCATGGTTCCATCTCCAGAGCCACGGTTCCTTCTCCAGAGCCACATTCCCATCCTCAAGCACCGTGTTCCCATCCTCAAACACCGTGTTCCCATCCCCAGGTGTTGTGTTCCAGTCTCCAGAGCCACATTCCCAATTCCAGGTATCGTGTCCCAGTCTCCAAGGACTGTTCCCATCCCCAGGCACCACAATCCCTTCTCCAGCTCCATGCTTCCACCCCCAGGTTCCTCTGGCAACTTCCTGAGGGTTGCCAGAGGAACCTGGGGGTGGCCAGGTGAGGGTCGGGCTCTTCTCCTGAGTCCAAGGCCCAGGACAGGAGGAAAGGCCTCAGGCTGCTCCAGGGCAGGTTTGGAGTGGAGATCAGGAGAAATTTCTTCACAGAAAGGGGGGTCAGGCCCTGGCACAGCTGCCCAGGGCAGTGCTGGGGTCACCATCCCTGGAGTGGTCAAACCACGCTGGATGTGGCACTTGGGGACATGGATTAGGGGTGGCCTTGGCAGTGCTGGGGTCATGGTTGGACTCGATGATCCCAGAGAGCTTTTCCAACCTCAGCAATTCTCTGATTCCTTTTTCCTGTCCCCAGTGCCACCTTCCCATCCCCAGTGCCATGTTCTTGTCCCACTGCCACATTCCCATTCCTAGGGGCACATTCCTGTCCCCAGTATCACTTTGTTGTCCCCACTGCCATGGTCTTGTCCCGGTGCCACATTCCTGTCCCAAGTACTATGTTCCCATTCCCAGGGCCACATTCCTGTCCCCAGTGCCACTTTGCCATCCCCAGTGCCACGTTCCCATCCCCAGTGCCACATTCCCATCTCAAGTGCTATGTTCTCATTCCCAGGGCCATGTTCCCTTCCCAGTGCCAAATTCCCAAGTGCTATGTTCCCATTCCCAGTGCCACATTCCCATCCCCAGTGCCATGTTCCTGTCCACAGTGCCACTCTCCCATCCCCAGTGTCACTTTCCTGTCCCCAGTGCCAAGTTCCTGTCCACAGTGCCGTGTTCCCACCCCCAGGGCCACGTTTCTGTCCTCAGTGCCACTCTCCCATCCCCAGTGCCACGTTCCTGTCCCCCTGCCCGGCCCCTGTCGCTGTCCCAGCCCCTCCCGGCTGTGCCCGCGGGCCGGGCTGATAAAGGCAGGGTGTGTGTCGGGCTCTGGGCTGCAGGAAGGACGAGATAACAGCGGGAACTCCCCTCCCTGATGTTTGTCCCTTCCCTCGTGTGACAGGAGCACACAGAGCCCTGCTGTCCTCCTGGCCAGCCTGCAATGCTGCTGGCCTCAGCAGGGCCCAGGAGCTGGCCTCGGGTGCTGCTGTCCTTCCAGGGGGTGACAGAGCTGGTGCGACCCCCCGCAGGGCTGGGGAAGGTCGCCCCTGATGACACAGAGCCACCAATGGCAGGGACCCCACAGAGGAGGAGGATTCCTGCAGGATTTGGGCGCTGCTGCCTGCCACTGCGCTCAAAATCGCTGAGAAAGGAGCCAGAGAAATCTCTCTGATCCACGACCAAGGCTCCAAGTAAACAGGAACACGAGGGCTCACAGGCCAGGCCCCACCGTCCCTCATTGTCCCCTCTGGCAGAGGGCCACCAGCCTGCCTTGTATGGCAGGAAATGGCTTCGTGGGCCACCGTGGGTCACTGCTGCCACTTGGCTCAAACGCCAGCCTGCTCTCGCTGGGAGGAGCAGAGCGTTCAGCAGAGGGGCTCAACTGCAAAAGGACCAAACCCACACTTTTTCAGAGCAGATAAGGGGTATCTCTGTGTAGTAAAATTGGCTTTAACGCGTTTTTGGCACCTCAGTGACTCCTCTGGCTGAGCACAGCTCGGTTTCTCCAGGCAGAGCACCCAGCCAGGGGGGCACCACAGCAGTTCCCCCTCCTTGGGGGGCTCTAAGGAGACACCAAACCCACCCAGTTCTGGGGCTGTGTGGAGCTGGGCAGGGGGGGTGGATGAGTTTTGGGGATGGATGGAGGACGGGATGAGTTCTGGGGGCACTGAAGGAGCAGGAGAGCAGCCCAAGGCTGGAGTGAGGACAAGCTCTGAGTGTCGTGCCCGGCTCAGTCACACCCCGTGGGAATGAAGGGATTTGGAAGGGAAGGGGGTTGGAACCATGGAATTTTTTAGGTTGGAAAGGAGCTTTAAGACCATGGAGTCTAACCATAAGGCCAAGGCCAGGCTGGACAGGGCTCGGAGAAGCCTGGGACAGTGGAAGTGTCCCTGCCATGGCAGGGGTGGCACTTTAAGGTCCCTTCCATCCCAAACCATTCCTTGATTTGACGATTCTACAACCATTGAGCCCGGCCACAACGGGTGGATCGAGGTGATGCCAGGCTCCTCCATCCTTTTCCCTCCACCCTGGGGGGAAAGGCAGGGCCCAGCACCCGAGGGGTCCCGAGCCCCGCGCGGCCGCAGCACCCCGGGCAGCGCAGGCGGGAGATGCTCGGAGCCATCCCCGCTCGCTGATCTGCATTTGTTTTAAGGTTCTTTCATGTCCCCTTTGAGGCTCGTTTCCTGTCCTTTGTAGCAAACAATGGCCTGTCCCCCCGCCCCGGGCCGGGGTGGCTTTATCTCCCCTCCCCTGGGCCGCGCTCCCTCGGGAGCTGAGCTTTCTCTTTGCCTTCCAATAAAACCCCTGCTCTGCTTCCCCCGAATGGATTTTAAAGCTGCGGCTTGCAGGGGATGTCTGGGAGATGCATTTGCAGGGATCTCGGCTCTCTGCGCTCGGGCAGATTAACGCCAAGCCGGTAATTTACTGCGGGTGACAGCGCTGCGAGGCTGGACTGGAACTGCTGACAGGGGTTGAAATTCAGGTCTGGAGCTTTTCAGGCAAGCTGGAGCACAGATGCCGGGAAAAAAACATATTATCTGTCTGTTATACAACACAACATCACCGGCCTGTGTTTTATACAGAGTTTAACTGCTTCACTCCTGGCCCCGTGGCTCCTCTGAGTCCCTGGGGAGCCCTGGCTGTGCCACAAGGAGCTGCCCACCGCAGCTCTCCAGTCCTACATACAGCCTCAAGGATCCTCCAGATGTCCTGTCTCCTCCAGGAGAGCTGGGGGTGCTCACCTGGACAAGAGAAGGCTCCAGGGAGAGCTCAGAGCCCCTTGCAGGGCCTGAAGGGGCTCCAGGAGAGCTGCAGAGGGACTGGGGACAAGGCCTGGAGGGACAGGACACAGGGAATGGCTGCCACTGCCAGAGGGCAGGGCTGGATGGGATCTTGGGCAGGAATTGTTCCCTGGCAGGGTGGGCAGGCCCTGGCACAGGGTGCCCAGAGCAGCTGTGGCTGCCCCTGGATCCCTGGCACTGCCCAAGGCCAGGCTGGACAGGGCTTGGAGTGACCTGGGATGGTGGGAGGTGTCCCTGCCATGGCAGGGGTGGGATGGGATTGTCCTGTACCTGGATTGCCCTGTATCCCAATCCCCTTTCCCCATACCCCAATCCCCTTTTCCCATACCCCAATCCCCCTTTTCCCATACTCCAATCCCTTTCCCTGTACCTCAGTCCCTTTTCCTTGTACCCCAATCCCCTCTCCCGTACCCCAATGCCCATTTCCCGTACCCCATCCCCTTTACCCATACCTCAATCCCCATTTCCTGTACCCCAATCCCTTTCCCTGTACCCCATCCCCTTTACCCATGCCCCAATCCCCTTTCCCGTACCCCAATCCCTCTCCCGTACCCCAATCCCTTTCCCGTACCCCAATCCCTCTCCCATACTCCAATCCCTTTTCCGTACCCCAATCAATTTCCCGTACCCCAATCCCTTTCCCGTACCCAATCCCTTTCCCGTACCCCGATCCCGATCCCTCTCCCCGGCTGCACCGCCGCCCGTTTCCCGCAGGGGGCAGCACCAGCCCGGCCATGGGGGGTCCCGGGCCATGGGGGAGCCCGGCGGGTCCGGGGGTCCCGGGATGGGCCGGGGGGAGCGGGGGAACCCCGGTGCAGGGGGGTCTGAGCACGGCTGGGCCCCGAGGGCATCCCGGGCACATTGTCCTAGTCTGGGATAACGGGTGCTCCCAAGGGACACTAAAAACCCCTCTAGGACCCCCCAAAATCCCCTCAGGACACCCCAAAACTCCCTCAGGACCCCCTAAAACCCCCCCAACCCCCCCCCCCCCAGACCTCCCCAAACACCCCAGCAGTGACGTGTCCCCGGCAGGCAGCACCAGCCTCCCCAAAGGTGACATCCAGCATCAGGCACCGCTGGGGCGTGGAGGGGACCTAGAGACACACCTGGGACAGGTGGGACAGGGGAGACAGGTGGGGACAGGGGGGACAGGGGAGGACAGGGGAGACAGGTGGGGACAGGGGGGACAGGGGAGGACAGGGGAGACAGGTGGGGACAGGGGGGACAGGGGAGGACAGGGGAGACAGGTGGGGACAGGGGGGACAGGGGAGGACAGGGGAGACAGGTGGGGACAGGGGAGACAGGTGGGGACAGGGGAGACGTGGGGACAAGTGAAATAGGTGGGACAGGTGGAGACAGGTGGGACATGTGGGGACAGGTGGCACAGGTGGGGACTGCCTGTGTGGCACCTCCAGGCAGTTTTTTGTGACTGGGGATGAGGCAGAGGTGCCCCAAGGGTTGGGTGGCACCAGGGTCCCTGCAGGCACTTGGTAAAAGGGTCCCAAACGGGAGCTGTAGAGTCCAGCCATTAACCCAGCAACACCACGGTCACCACCAAGCCCTGTCCCCAAGTGCCACCGTCCCCAGATCCCTTTTTCCCCTTACCTCAATCCCCCCTTTCCCAGTACCCCAATTCCCCTCTCCACGCTGCTTTTGAGCATCTCTGGGCTTGGGGACTCCAGCACTGCCCTGGCAGCTGTGCCAGTGCCTGGCCACCCTTCCCAAGAAGGAATTTTCCCAATTTCCAATCTAAACCTCCCCTGGCCCAGCCTGAGGCCGTTCCCTCTCCTCCTGTCCCTGTTCCCTGGAGCAGAGCCCGACCCCCCCTGGCTGTCCCCTCTTGTCAGGGAGTTGTGCAGGGCCACAAGGTCCCCCTGAGCCTCCTTTTCTCCAGGCTCAGCCCCTTCCCAGCTCCCTCAGCCTCTCCTGGAGCTCCAGGCCCTTCCCCAGCTCCATTCCCTTCCCTGGACACCCTCCAGCCCCTCAGTGTCCTTCTTGTCATGAGGATCCCAAACTGTCCCCAGGACCTGAGGGGCCTCAGCAGTGCCAGCCCAGGGGACAGTCCCTGCCCTGCTGGCCACTCTCCTGGTCCAGCTATCCCCTTCTTGCTCCTCTGGGCTCCTGTTCATCCCCTGCCTTGCTGCCCTGCAGTAATTAGCTGTGCCTGCAGTAATTAGCTGTGGATTCTGGCATCCCTCTGCCGTGTAACCATGAGCCAGCAGCCAGCCCCTATCTCGGAGCAGATCTGACTCCCAGCTGAGCCACACAGGCCAGGTGTTGGTCCAGCACCATCCTGCACAGAGCCAGGGCCCAGCTGCTCCCAGACAATCCAGCATCACCTCCATGCCTTGGAAAGAGAGGGTGGGAATGGCTCTGGCTACAGCCCAGGGAGAGACAGCAGGGATGTGCCTGGGGTGGGATCTGGGGAGTCAGAGCTGCCCTCAGGGCACTGTCCCCACCCCACCTGCACATGGAGTTGTCACCTCCAGCTGCCCCCAGCACCTCCCAGGCAGTTTGCAAGACTTGCAACAATTAATTAAAAATTAATTACTGATTTTACAATGTCCCCCAGCTCAGCCAGACCCAGCAGTAACACCAAGAACAACCTCAATGACAATTCCTCCAAGGGGCTCTGGATCCCCTGTAAAGGAACCAACACAGAGAAACCTCCTGTCCCAAGGAGCTCACACAGGTGGGAAATGGACTCCAGGTGCCTCAGGCCCCAAGGTGCACCCCTGAATAGGGTTAAAGAATGCTGCATCTGCTGGGATGGCATTTCCAGGGCCCCAGGAGCACCAAAGAGCACCTCAGTCCAGGATCATGACACGTTCAAGCAAACAGGCAGGAGGTCTCTGTGTGTAGGATCCTCAAATGTCACCACTTTGGGGTTTACAGCTCTCAAATGAGGGTCTGAAGCAGCACTCACATCCTTGTTGGAGCATCACCATGTCCTGTCCCTGCACCACTTTCCTGCCACCTGGTCTGTGCTCCAACTGCATCAGGTCTCAGCCAGCTCATGACACTTCTGCTCAGCATGGCCATGGACACCTGAACCATGAAGTCTTGTCCTTCTCTGGCCTGGGCTTGCACTTGTCTGGAGAATTTCTGTGAACAGGTAGAGTAGGAAAAAATCAGCATTTCTCTGCTCCCACAGCACTGCTCAGTCAGAGCTGCACTTTCCCCTAATTAACCTAATTTGTGCTAATATCCTAGTTTTTTGCAGGAGAAACATTGCAGTGAGAGCATCCCTGGACAAGCTGGAGCTCCTCCTCATCACCTCCATGCTCCCAGAGCACAAGGGAGCTGCTGTGCTCTGCTCCTGCCTGCAGTGAGAGTTCAGGACATGAAAATAAGATTTGGGAAACATCTGTCTTTGGGAAAGAGCACCACAGGGAGAGGCACACTGTGGGTGGGATGGCTCCCTCTCCCAGTTCCCATTCCAGTTTCCCAGTCTCAACAACAGGGGAGACAGGCACGGGCTCAGCCTGGAGGCCAGAGCAGCCTCCTCCTCCTCCTCTGTCACCAGCCTTGTGCAAGGCTCTCTCCCAAGGTGTGGGAGAATTCCTGGCAGGCAGGAGCTGCTCGGGGTCCAGCTGGGCTTGGGAAACAGCTCCAGGAGCACGGGAGAGCCCCCAGGCTCCCTCCTGCACCTTCTCCAGTCTCCCACATCCCTCCCTGGAACCCTCCAGAGCTGGCATGGGGTGGGCAGATCCTCCTCAGGGCTGATTTGACAGCTCAGAGCTGTTGTGGTGCCAAACTCCATCCTGATGCAAGCAGGAAGTCGAGGCAGTTGCAGCAGCCAGGGGTTATTTTGGGCCCATCAGCTTCACCTCAGAGTTGCCTGAAGACTCAAACTGTTGGGATTAGTTGGTTTTATTAGTTGGAGATGGGTTTTAGTTCCTGCAGGGAGAACAAGGAATTAAAAGTGTAACAAGGTAGCGAGGAATCGGGAAGTTATTAAATGTAGGAAGGAAACATTTCTGCAGGCAAGGGCTACTGAGGGCCAGGGTGGATGTTCAACAAAAATAGTGCTCCCAAATATCTCCTCCACAGAGTTTGGCTCATCAGACACCTGGTGGCCCACCAAATTGTACCAGGGAAGTTCAAATTGGGTATTAGGAAGAGTTTCTTCGTGGAAAGGGTGTCCAGGCACTGGAACAGGTTGTTCTGGGAAGTGGTGGAGTCACCATGGCTGAAAGTGTTCAAAAAACCTGTGGAGATGGCACCTGGGAACAAGGTTTACCAGTGGCCTTGCCTGTGCTGGGTTGATGGTTGGACTTGATGGCCTTAGAGGGCTCTTCCAAGGCCAGGGATTCTGTGATTCCGGTGTTTGGTGATCCCCAGTGTCCCTGGGCTGATGCCTTGTGAAGTCTGACCTAGAACAGAGACTGGACAGAGCTAAAGAATAAAGAGCAGGGTGGGATGGGGAGGCTCAGGGGATGCACTGGGGGGACCTGGAGATGGAAACAGGGAACAGCTTCTTGGGATTTCCCATTCCAGAGGGGAAGGGCTGCCAGTGCAGCCATCAGGCAGCAGGTAGGCAAGAGGGCACTGGTTTTACACTGCCAGAGGGCAGGGTTAGATGGGATATTGAAGAAAAATCCTTCCCTGTGAGGGTGGTGAGGCCTTGGCACAGGTTGCCCAGGGTATTAGGGTTGTGGCTGCCCCTGGATATCTGGAAGTGCCCACGGTCAGATTGGACAGGGCCTGGAGCAGCCTGGGACAGTGGAAGGTGTCCCTGCCATGGCAGGAGGATGGAAATTTTTAGGGTCCCTTCCAATCCAAACCATTCCAGGATTCTAAGAGGAGTTGCTTTTCCAACCAGCACCTAATCAACATTGTTGCTGTGAATATAAAAAAATAATCTTTAAAAATAATCTTTAAAAGGCTCAGATAAGCATGGGCAGGACCTGTCCTGACAGGTTAAACATGATGGGCCAGGACCTCCAGCTAAAGAAGTATTAAATCACTGACCACCAGAAGATGGGGCAGGAGGCAAACCTGTGTCTGCCTTCTTAGGAACTTCCTCAGGCCCTAATTCCCCTTCCTGAAGCAGAGGCAGCAGCTCCTGCTCTCTGCCCAGCAGGGAACAGGGAGCACTGAGGGGCTGGGGGGCTCCTCCTTGAGAGCTCAGAGACAGCCCTGCATGAAGCAGTCTCTGGTTCCCAGGGCTGCTTGCAGACTCTGCTATCAAATCTCTCCCAGGACTTGCACAAACCACCGGGGTCTCCTGCCAAATCTTTGCACCACTCTGGGCAGGATTGCAGCGTGGGATAACACAGCTCCCTGCTCTGAGCTGCTGCCAGCTGGGATGGGGAGCTGCAGGCTCAGCCCGAGCAAAAAGGAACTCTCTCTGCATCCCCTTCCATTTTCACACCTCTTCAGAGTTAACATTCCAGCAAATGTCCCATCCTGGAAGGGCTCAAGGCCAGGAGCAGCCTGGGGTAGTGGAAGGTGTCCCTGCCCATGGGGATGAGATGGGCTGTAAGGTCCCTCCAACTCAAACTCCTCTAGGATTTTATGAAATAAAGGTGACATGTTGCTGGCTGCAGGGGTTAGGTTTGGTGAGAGGAGCCTCCCTGCTCTGTGGCTGCTAAATCCAAAACCTTCTGGGACTCCAGGCAGCCCTGTGGCTGAGAAAGCCCAGGCTGTGCTGTGCATGGCCAAGATAAGGTGATTCTTGATTAAATTTCCTGATTTAGATATTTTCATCTCCAAGAAGAGAGTGGGGCAGGGCTCTGCTCAGGTCCAGCAGTTCCCAGTGAGTTACACAAGCCCCAGCCTCTCCTCACACCTCGCAGTGCTGGAGGCACATGTGACAGATGACAGCACTGGGAGAATGTCCTTTAATTACTCCTGTTCTCACTGTCACCATCAGCAATTATGGCATTTGCTTTAAACCTGTCAGGATTTCAAAACAAGCCCGGGGTGGTCAGATTGACAAAGCCTCCTGGGCTGCCTGGTATGGCATCCTGCCTGGAGTGCAGATCACGGGCTGCCTGGGACATTGCTCAGTGCTGAGGGATTGCTGGGGAATCTCTCCTGGACCCTGAGACCAAAACCCTGTGGGGCCTGACAAGGCTTGTGCTGTGCCCTGTGGAGGCTGACTTGCACAAGGTGTTGCACAGAGCAGGTGTTTCAGGCACTGGAGGCTCCAAAGCCACACCTGGCGTGGGGTGCTCCTGGCTTTGCTGCTCCTTCTGCTGCTGGATTTTGGTTGCCTGGAGCCCATGCCCTGCCTGGTGAGGAAACACAGAGATATTTCCAGCTCTGCAGAAGGGAAAGGAGTGGGGACCCTGAAGGGCTCTGAGGCAGCAGTGGAGGCAAATGCTCCCATTTGGCTGAGCAAGGCACATCCAGCATTAGCACATCTCCTGCTGCTCTTGTTATTTCTTCCTGACCACAATTTGTGAAACAGCTTCCCAGCCAGGCAGAGGACAGATTCCTGTCCTTTGGAGCCAGGAAGGAGAGGGATTATCTGGCTGTTCAGCATTAGCAAAGCTCCCAGGTCACCTGCCTGTGCTTTTATACCTGGAAGCAGGAAATTGCAGCTCTGGATTGGAAGTACCAAAAGCTAAGGACGGCAGTGGGATGCAGCCTGTCCAGGCAGCTCCAGGGCCTTCCTGGGCATGGGCAGAGGGCTGCAGCAGGGCAGCAAGGAGTCAAAATGCCTGAATTCCCTTCCTGACTGTCCCTCTGCCTCGCTCTGGAGGATGGAGCAAAGTCATTTGTCTCCATCCACCCCAGGGCTCTGACTCACCAGTGCTGAGCCAACAGCAGTGGGAATGTGGGATGCCAGCACTCCCACCTCATCCTCCCTGCCCTGCTGTTGCTGCCCCTCTGCCCACAGCAGCCAAAGCAATAAATAAACACACGTGGCCCTGAACCACAGTGGCTGTAATTGGTATCCCTTTAAAAAACCCTCGTCAGCAGCAGTTCAGGTGGAAATCTCAATCCAAAGTGCCACAGGACAGAGCAGGTAGGACCAGCCTCGAGTTAAGCAACTGGACTTTCCCAAACTCACCTGCCAGAGCCCCCTCTTCCCAGTTTTTGGCAGCAGCAGCAGCAGAACTCCTGCCCAGCATGGCTTGTGGGCACACAGCTATAAAAGCCTGGCAGCTGGGCCCTGAGCTGGTTCAGCTCCTGTGAAGCTCCTGCTCCATCCCTCAACTTGGACGAGGCTTGGGACACCCTGGGATAGTGGAAGGTGCACAGGGGGTGGCACTGGATGGGCTTTAAGGTCCCTCCCAACCCAAACATCTGGGACTGTGGTTCCACTGCCTGCTCTCAGCTGTCCCAGTGAGAACCTCAGTACCCAGTGCCTGCCCCAGGGGTGACAGAGAGACAAAGGAGCTGGGATGAGGCTGTCCAGGTTAAACCCTGTCCTGTGTCACAAAGCCTGGCACATGGCCTGGGATGTGGGGCCTTGAAAGAGGGCATCAGTGCCAGGGAACAGGAAGGGAGCAGCTGAGGGGACAGGACAGTCCCTGTGTCACTGACCTTCACAGAGCTCAGCAGAGGTGAGGTGTGAGGAGCCAGGTGGGGAGGAGGCAGCAGGGCTCAGCAAGGAGGTGAGGACTCCAGGGAAGCTTTAAAAGAAAGAAGTTTCATATACAGGGAGGTTTAGAATCACAGAGTCCTTAAGGCTGGAAAAACCTTTAAGATGATCAAGCCCAACCATCAGCCCAGCACTGCCAATGAGCTCATCACTGCCCCACATCCCCAGGTGCCACATCCACGCTGGTTTTGAGCACCTCCAGGGATTGTGACTCCACCAGTGCCCTGGGCAGCCCTTTACAATGCTTTACAATCTTTCTGTGAAGAAAAAACCTCTAATTTCCAATTCTAAACCTCCCCTGGCCCAGCCTGAGGCTGTTTCCTCTTGTCTTGTCGATTGTTGCCAGAGAGCAGAGCCTGACACCCCCCAGCTGTCCCCTCCTGTCAGGGAGCTGTGCAGAGCCACAAGGGCCCCCCTGAGCCTCCTTTTCTCCAGGCTGAGCCCCTTTCCAGCTCCCTCAGCTGCTCCTGGTGCTCCAGCCCCTTCCCCAGCTCCATTCTGTGCTCTGGACAGACTCCAGCCCCTTCAGGTCCTTCTTGTCATGAGGAGCCCAAATCTGCCCCCAGGATTTGAGGTGGGACCTCAGCAGAACCAGAGCTGGGGGGTCTCTGTGTTACTCTCATGAGGCCCAGAAGTTTCACCCTGTGCTCCCTGGGCACCCTCCTGCCCCCAGCCCACCCCTGTGTCAGCATCCTCAGCATCCTCAGCATCCCAGGCCCCGCTGACCACAGGCAGGAGGATGTAAACATAAGGAGGAGTGTGGAGTGAGGACTCAGCAGGAAACCAAGCTCTCTTTATGACCTATTTATTGATGAATCAGGGGAGGTGCAGACCTGTGACACCCTCCCCAGTTATTTACCTGCTGCCTGGCACAGGATGTAGCAGGGATGCTTGGACACTTCGCTCACCCCAACGGTGCCAGAGGTTTTGGGGTGGGAAAACTCATTCTTTTCAAACATGTTCACAGACCAGGCATCACCTGTGTGGGATCTTCTTCCCAAATCCATCTCTGCCACCTTCCCTGTCTGTCTTCCCAGTGGGATGGGCAAGTCAACACTTGTTTCTCACAGAGATTCCCTGCGGAACTGGGGAACTCCTTTCAGCCTGGGAGCTTGGTGTCCTGCTGGCAGAGTCCCTTGAGAGTTCCACGTGAATAAAAGTAAATCCATCCCAGATCCCTCATCATCCAGGGGTGGGAGCAGCTCTGTGGGATCCCCTTGGATCCTCTGCTCCAAGCTTGTCCTAGAAGGACACTAAGCCTGGACTTGGTGACACGTAACGGAGGCTCCACCACGGTGCAACACCAGCTGCTGCTGCCGTGGTAATTACCCTCATTTCCAAAGCCAGGTGGATTTGTGAGGCTTTTGTAAGCCCTGGCACAGCCCAGGTCTCCCAGCGATGCTCTTTTTCATAGGATTAGCAAAATAAATGGCTGAGCTTCCTAAAGAGCTTCTCCCCATGGCAAAGGCTTGATCCCTACTCTTCAGAAAGCACAGGGACAAGGACGGGGACAAGACCTTAGAGCTTGGTCTCACCCTGCCTGTGGTGTCTCCACCAGGAAGCAGTGGCCAAATAATAAGTTTCATGTTTAAGAAAACAACATATTTATCTCAACTGTACACGGAGGGAAAAAATGTTGTTTTGGGGGGAAAAGTTTAATTGCTGCCAAATTTCTTGAACGCCTGAATGAAGTCCAGGAGGAAAATATTTGCAAAGCAGTCACCCAAAGGTGTCCTGTTCAGATAGTTCTTTAACTAGATAACAAAATAAACCTGCTAGAAGAAGTGAGATCTGATAACAACATTCTTTTTGACAATAATAAAACAGCATTTGGGGAAAAAGCTGAGAAGCGGCTTGAATTTAAATCCTGAAAGAGGCAGCATCACCTTGCTCCACACTTTCTGGTGCAAACCCTTGAGCTGGGTTTTCTCCATGTGCAGGGGAGTTTGAGTGGATGTTCCCTCCCCTGGGAGAAGCAGGCCAGGACCAGGTGCGTGCGCCTGCGCAGGGAACCTGCCCGGGGGCACTCGGATGATTTCAGGCTGCATTTCCACCCCGCTCTTCCAACCCTTCCAGCTCACGCTTCCCTGCCCTGCCTCCTTGCCCCTGCCCATCTGGGGGCACGGATATAAACCCCTCCAGCCAATATGTTTCCTGTGGGGACCCAGCTTTGCCTGGAGGGTGCACATGACTCCTGTCCCATCCCAACTCTTTCCCTAGGGACGGAGAGAGGGGATTTTCTGGCGGCTGCTGGAGGTGAGCTCACACCGTGGGCATTCCTTCGGAGCTAGAGCGGCAGGGCAGGTTGCTGCTCCAGCTTTACTGGAAACCTTGGAGCTCCCAGAGCGTGTGGAAGCAGTGCTGGTCCATCCAGGGATCACAGGTAAGCCAGGCTGGGAGGAGACACCACCAGCCAGTACTGGGCACTCCATCACTGCTTCCATTTTTCTGCTTCTTGTTCTTGTTTTTCTTCTTCATCTTCTTCTTCTCCTTCTTCTTCTGTCTCTCCATCCCTTCACCGTCTCTCCACTGACATCTCTTTAGCCATGAGCTGGGATTTGCCATCCTGGCTCCGAGTGTTTTTTCACCTTGAGTCGCTGTAGAAGCGATAAGGGATGAGAAGAGAGTCCTTTGGGTGTGAAGGAGCACATGGAAACCCAGGAGCAGGGAGAGTCAGCCCTCAAACCCTTCTGCCTGCCATCTATTTGCCTCCTGTGGCTGTGATCTCAGCTGCTCTGGGAAGCAGCCAGCCTGGATTAAGGAGAGGCCATCGTTAGCAGTGGAGCTCACCCTCGAGTCAGTCTGTCTGGTCGGAGCAGGAGCTGCAGAAGAGCTCGTTTGTGTTACACTCGTGTGTTTTCTCCCTTTGAACTGCTTGGGAAGGGAGGCAGAGGAAGCTGTGGGAGCCTCACCCTGCTGCACACCCAGGGGACTGCTGAACACGGCGGTGGCTCAGCTCACCCCACTGCAAACGGGGAGTTTCTCCTCAAGGACATCATCAACTGATGAGTGGGTTTGAGATAAACTTCCCTTCCCTGCATTAGAGCTGAAAAGCTTTTCAAAGAAAAGCTGTTTGCCACTAGTGTCTCGGGAGCTCAGAGTTGCCACTGAGGCAGTGTCACCTGCCTGGTGTCACCCCAAACCTGCTCACTCTGCAGGGCTGGAGCAGCACGGCTGGCTGGGTTAGTCCCACACTGCATCCAGGGAGTGAACTGCTCAGCTCCAGGGAATCCCTTCCTCTGTTTTGTACCAAAAATTCAGCTACCATGGGTTTGGTAGCGCTTCCAGATGCCTCTAAAGTTGGCACCTGTCTTCAATAACAGCTCTAAAGTCTCAAGAATCTGAAAAAAAAATATAGCAAATAGGAAACTTCTGATCAAAATAAGACCAGAACTGCTTTTTCAAATTAACAAAAGAGTGCTGAGAAACAATGAGGACAGGAAAGTCTTTAACATGGAGGAAAAAACAGGCAGAAGGTTAGTCTTTGTTTTGAGGTAGACTTTGTTTTGAGGCAGAAGATAGACTTTGTTTGGAGTCCCATTTGTAGCTGCAGCACTACCAGAGGTTGGGTCTGTCAGTGGAGAACCCGCTGGAGGTGTCAAACTCTGATTCCTTTCACTGGTAAACCAGGGTGGAGATTGCCTGGGAGTGCACCCCAAGTGAAACCCAATTCAGAGGAAAGAAACACCTCCCAGTGCTCCCAGTGCCTCAGGTCTCCAGTAATGCCCAGGGTCTGTGCTGGTGCTCCAGGCCTGAGCTCCCATGAGCCAAGTTCCAGCCTTTGGGAAGATGCTGAGGAATGACAGTGGAGAACAGAGCCAATGAGCACCAACCTCTGCAGGGCTGTCCACTCCCCAGAGGTAACTCACAGAGCACAGGGAAATCTTCCTGGCAGAAAGGTCTGAGTCATAAAGAAAGTGAGGAGAAGGGAGAAGATGAGGTGATCAGGACTGGGCTGAAATGGGGAAGCGTCGTGTGGCAGCAATGGCACCTGACGGGAGATGTTAATGCCATGGATTGGTGACCATCCTCAGAGTCCAAGAGCATTTTCTGGGGCAATCTGCAACTCGTGCATTGAGGGGAGAGAGAAACTATTGAGCAGTAGGATGTGTGTTGGGAAGAGGATGAGCCCTTGATAGCTGGGTAAGGTGCTGTGCTGGGCTGGCTGGTGCCACACGTGTGAGGAGCAGGATCCCCTTTGGGGGTGCAGCCCTCTCCTCCCCTGTGCCCACCACTGACCTGCTCCTCTCCTTTTTCCCAGGGTGCTGAGGATGCCGAGCATATTTTCCTACCAGAGTGCCGAGGTGGATTGGTGTGAGAGCAACTTCGAGCGCTCGGCGGTGATTGCCGAGTACTACAACACCGTGAGTGGCTGAGGGAGGCTGGGGCCGGCTCCAGGCACCAGGAGCTGCTTTTGGGATCCAGACAGGATGGGACATCCCTGTTTTCTTTCCTCCTCCTCGCTCCTTTGAACTTCCTGGTGCTGGAGGGTGCTGGTATGGGGAGTGTATTCTGAGCTCCAGGTAAATCATGGGACTTGTTGCTTGCAATGGTCGCTCCCCAGAACGTGCTGGGGTCAGGGGCACTTCTGTGTTGTGTGCATGGGGTTGATTCCCAGTGAGAAAACTCTGGCAGAGCTCCTTCGCAGCCCAGATCTGTGAGATCCTGTTATACCAGTCCTGCAGCTCTGCTGCCAACTGGGGTAAGTCCCACACAGGGCTCATATATTCCAGCTAAACGTACAGGAGTGGCAAAATGAGAGGCAGCACTTCCATGAACAGTGTCAGGCAGGTTGGGAACACGGAACTCAGCACAGAGGGAAGCTGGAGCATGAGCCAGTTTCACCTCCTGTGATCCTTTATCACCCAGGCTGCATCCAGTGCCAGTGCCTTGGCTGGAGCATCCATATCTGCCTGCAGAGGACTGGGAGATAAGCAGCCTCTCTAAGCATGTCCTGCTCACTCAGAGCAATTAAAGGCTCCCAGGGTGTGAGGCATGTGGATTTACAGCCTTCCACAGGCCTTGTTTACAACTTTTGGCGATTGCTGTCTAACACTAGAAGATCTTGTTCTCATGGAAATGGCTCTTCCTCTTTTTTTAAAGCATTTCCTGTTTTTAATAAATTACCTGTAATAACGATAATTCCCCAGCCCGAGTCCTGCAGGCTCCAATCACCCCGCCAGGGTCTCAGAGGAGGGGGCTGTGTGTACTCACTGCTCTTTGAGGCACTCAACAAAGAAAGATCTGCCAGTCCAGACCAAATCCTTCTTCCCTGTGGCACCCAGCTAGGTGTTTTGTGCTGTTTGCTGTTTACTGCTGCTGCTGCATGGGCTCAGAGGTGCAGAGCAGGGCATGATGAGCAAGGAGATGCAGAAATCACTCAATACTCACATCAACATCTCAGATTTCAGGGTTTGGAGCAACCTGTGTGAGTGGAACATATCCTGCACATGGCAAGGGGTAGAAGGAGATGATCTTTAAGGTCCCTCCCAATCCAAACCATTCTAAATGCAGCTGGAAGTGCCCAAAGCCTCTGGGTTTGAGAGAGTGGCTGCTAACACTGGAGAGGGGCTGATTGCCACCAAGAGCATGAAGCCTGAAAGTGAAGGTTTTGGTTTTGGTGTGAATTCCTTCCTTCCAGGAGATAAATTTGCCTCATGTCCTAGTTTGATGCATAAGGCAGCATTTTTTAAACAGGTCTTTGGAGCTGAGACACCATTGACACCAGACTTCCAAAGTAGCTCATAGCCCTTATCACACCAACAGCTACCTCGGGAGCTCTTCAAAAGCACTTCAGTGTCTGACTCCTCTGCTGGACACCAACTGGTGTGGCCAGATGCATGACTAATTCTTGTAGGCCCTTTAATTCCTATAAAACATTAACTCTCAGCTGCCTGGGTCATTTTGTGGCACAGGTTTCTAAATTCTGTGGCTACTCCTGAAAATCTCACCCAGGTGCCCAGTCCTCAAGGGAGACCCCTGCTAGCCACAGCCATGTCCCAGGTTTCCACTCCACACCACTGGGCTTGTTAGGATGAATTCTTACGGTGTGGGACTCAGGCACAGTGAGGAAAACCCATCAAATGCATGTCTCAATGCAGATAAAAAGGAGTGTGATGCTGAGGGACAGAGGGATAGGGACAAGCAAACCCTACAGGATTTTTTCTCAGCAGTTGGACTTGCCCTTGTTCTCCTCTGTATGGCACTGGGCACCTCTTCCTCAGCAGAGAAAGAGCTTTTTATGGTCCCTGCACTGATGTCTGTTTTGCCAGGCTCAGGAGATCAGCAGAGTGCCTGTGCAGGAAGGGAGGGAAACAATTCTGTCTTAGGATGTGACTCCTGAGCAGCAGGAATCTAACCCTGCCATGTCAGCTGCCGGCCTTAGGCTGCCTGGTGACCTCCTGCCCACACAAAGGGTGGCAGAGGAGCAAACCCTCCTAAAATCTGCCATTATCTGAGCATCTGACAACAGCCCCAAGGCTGTGCCATGCTCAGGGCCAGACCTTGTCACCAAAAGTGGGCAGGAACATCACTGGCATGGGCATCACCCCTTCCTCAGCAGCACAGCCTGACTGGCACTGCCTGGGTCCCTCCTTCAGCCAGCACAACCTGTTTGGCACTGCCTACATCCCATCCTTGGCTGGCACTGCCTGGGTCTCACCCCTGCAGCAGCACAGGGACCCCCATTCCTGCTCTGGGATCAGGATCAGGCTCCTTGTGATGTGCCCTAAAGGGGGGGATTATAGAAATCTGAGCAGGCTGAGTTCTGTAGCTATCCCTGCTGGCTGCATCCTGCAGATCCAGCTGGGGCTCAGGGCACTATCCCAGGTGTGATCCTAACAGCCTGCATCTTCTCTTCTTCTCCCCATTCATTTGTTCCCTACATTCAGGTTGCTGCCTCTCTGCAGCAAGCATTATTGCCCTGAATTAATTATACCAATATTTACCTCAGTGTCAATTTTCTGGAGTTTTAGGCTAGCTGGGAACCCAGCCAGCTCCTACCCAAGTCTCCTGGATCACTAAATCAGCAGGGTTTCCTCACAGAGAATCCTCTTCAATGTCTTCCCCCCAGCCCTGCCTGGGGCTGGAGCAGAGCTGCTCTGTGCCAGCAGCAGCAAATGTGCTGCTGGGGATTGCTCTGTGCCAGCCACACTCTCTCAGGCCTGCTTGGCTTGGATGCTTTTTATTGGAAATAAGCACCAGGGGTATGAGAAAAGAATGTAAACAGTACCTTTAAGTACCTAATAATACATGGTGGCTCATGGCTGGATGCAGTTCTGCAACAAAGCTCTATTTATAGTGACTCAGTGACCCAGAAATTTATTGTCTTCTGGCTGCTCAGGGGAGAGCAGAATTGTGCTCCAGGAGGGTCATCAGTCAGGGGCTTGTCTTTCTACCCTCCTTTCTTTGCTGAAATGACTGATCCAAGATGCTGATAATGACACCCACATCCTCAGCAGTGTCTCTTTGCAGCAGCTCTGATGCTGCTCACACCCAGAGTGTGGAGCTCCATTGGGTGGTGAAATAAAGGGTGCAGATCTATCAGAGAAGGGCTCAGTGGATGTGTGGGTGTCCTGGCCCTCTCATATTCTCACTAATCCCATGGCTCTCTTGCCTGCCCAGAAAGTTGTGCCCAGGATGCTGCAAGCACCCCAAACTGCTGCTTTCTACCCCAAAGCAGCAGCATTGTAATGTCAGCACCTGCAGCCTCATCCCCTACAACACAGGCCTGGCTTTAGGAACTTGCTGCACAGGTCTGGAGAGCCTCAGAAGTGTTCACTTCTGTCTCTGGCCCTGTGGGCTCCTCTGTCAGCTAAAGCTGCTTTACTGTGAGTGAGAATGAACTCCCTGGCACGAGTCCTGCGGAAACCTCCTTCCACTGCAGAAAGGGCCTGGCTGGAGCATTCATTCTGTGAATTCTGTGAATTCTGTGAGTGAGGAGCAGCCTCTGCTGCCATTGCACTGCTGCTGTGCTTAAACCAGCACCTTCTCCCTCAATCCATATCAGAGGTTGATCTCACCTGTCACAGGTGAAGGTTCTGTCCCTCTGTCTCAGGCTGGAGTTGCAGAAGTTGGGCTCTTCCCAATGATCCTATTTGTGCACCAGGATTTGAGCCATGTTGCTGATCCCAGACTCGCTTCTGTCCTAGGAAAAGAAGCAATAGTTGGGTTCAGCTGAGACACTCAGAGTAATAACTCACATTTATTGGGGAGTGGGACAGGCTGGGAGCTCAGGCAGGAGGACTCTCACATGTCCTATCCCACCTTGGCTCCAAAACCACTCCCTTATCTCCCCGACATCCCGGGCAGAGGGAGCTGCTGCCTCCTGGCCAGTGTGAGCAGAGAGGCTGAAACAGAAGCTGTGCTAGGGGGTCCCAGCCTGAGCAGAAACTCCAGAAAAACTTCTAATAGCTGTCCTGGGAGCAAAACCTTCCTAAGCACATCTGAGATGGAGCTTGCCACATCCAAGAGGGAAGACAGAAAGTCAGCATTTACAAATCAGAGTGATGAAAACCTCGTGTTCCCCACGGGGGTGGGAGCTGTCCCCTAAACTCCCAGCTTGGCTGCTCTGCAAGGAGTCCCGTTTATCTTCCTGACCCTATTGGCACGGTTCCCCTGGTTATCCCTCCCCTCTGCAATCTGATCTTGCACATCTCGTCCCGAGTTAATGAAGTGATAACACAGCTATCATGTAATTAATGGCGCTGTTGCAATGCCCGGTGCTCAGGGATGCAGGGCTCTCCTCTCCCGCGTTTCCCCACTGACGTGCGTGCTGGCACTTGCACTCTCCTGACTTTTCCCCAAGCGTTTTCTCTCTCCTTGCTATCCCTGCTTGCCTTCCAAAAGCCTCCTTAATCATTTCAAGGGAAAATAAATGTTTGAAGCATGGCTGTTGCTTGAACACATGGTTTGATTTCTCAGTCGTTTCTGAACAATTTGACCTCGAGGGTGCAAGTGGGAGCAGCACTTCTCTTTTCATGGCTGGAATGGGAATTGGCCTGGATTTGGCTCTAAGCACCTATGGAAAACAAATACATTCAGCCAGAGAACTGCTGCTAATGGGAGCATCAACTTGTCTCATGGAAGCCTTAGTGAAAATCAAGATGAATCTCCGGTGTTTAAGGGAATAGAGACTTCACATTAGGCATGAATTGTGTTTCCCTCTGGAATAGGAGAGGGTGTGTTCCAGAGAAATGACAACATCCCAGTGATTTGCAGCCCTGTTACCATAAACTGGGATCCCAGGGGATACCAGCACCGATTTTGCAGTTTACCTGGTACTGCTGGAGGGGGGAGACTCCAGCGGTGGATGCCAAATTCCAGGGGTGGGGTCTGGGTCAGCCTGGAACTGGAAGATGAAAGGAAAAGGATTGTCAGGCTGAGATAAAAGTCATCCTGGTGCTCTGCCAAATGGCACTTCAGCAGATGGCTCCAGAGCCCCAAAGAGCTGTCTGGCAGGTAAATGCAGCACCACAATCCCAACCTTTCATAAGCAAGAACCATTTTTACTGGGGAAGCTGTGCTTCCCAGTGATATCCCTTCCCTGAGCTTGCAAAGTCAGATGAAAAAGGCAAGGTAGGAACCCACAGATGGTAATTAAATTAGTTCAGATTTCCCTCCCCTATGCTGCAGGGTGGAGCAGGCCTGGCCCAGCAGACAGGTCCAGGCTTTGAGCACTCACTGCTCCTCCCCAGTTCCCTTATTTTGCCCATCAGCATCTCCTCTCTCTGAAGCACTGGCACCTTCAGCCACTCCAGTAAGAGCCCCAGCACCATCCCCTCTTCCCCAGCACCATCCTCTCTCCCCAGCACCATTTCCAACTCCCCAGCACCATTCCCAACTCCCCAGCACCATTCCCTAGTCCCCAGCACCATCCCCTCTTCTCCAGACTAATCAAAGTCCATCAAAGAAGGAATTTTGCAGATTTGGAAACCAGAGCAAAATAATTCCTCTGTGTTCATTTGCCAGGTGTGTTTAGAGAAGGTTTATGACCTCATGTAATTACCAGTGTCCAGAACAGCTCCCCTCTCCAGGCCAGGTGGCTTCACACCTGACACCACAGGATGTCACCTCAGTCCTGCCTGTTCCCACCTACTGATGTCCTGCTCATCCTTCTGCTCTCCACCACACCCACTCCCAGGTCAGGATGTTTTGCTGACCATGCCTTGCTGTGCTGGCTGAGCTCCTCACACCCTTCCAACCCATCACAGGGGAATCACTGCGGGCTGGAAGGGTCAGGAGCCATCCAGGCAGCTCCAGGAGGGTCTGGGTTGACATGAGAGAGACATGGCTGCAAACAGATTTGTTGGAGACACCAGGCAACTGAAGATAAACCAGCATCACCCAAACGGGACACAGCAGCTCACCCTGGGCTTGCTGGCCCCAGAGGGAGGACAGAGGTGTCTGCAGCCAGTGCTGGCTGCCACAGCAAGAGCTGCCCTTCCAGTTCCAGCCTGGCTTCTGGAGAAACACCTCTGCCCTCTCTCTGTGCCAAGAACAACCCCTGCTTCCTGCTGGAGATCAGGATCCTCCTCACACACAGAGATACTCAGGCACGTGGTGGGATGGGGCTTGCCCAGGAGCTGAGTGTGCCTCTTGTTTTTCAGATCAGCAATGTGAGCTTCTTTGTGCTGTCTCCTGCGCTGCTGTACCTCAACAGGCAGTACTGCCAGAAGAAGGCTGTGCCCCTCTACTTTGTCTCAGGGCTGCTCCTCCTCGTAGGTGGGTGCCAGTATTGTGGGAAAACCAGACAGGTTGCCAGACTATTCAACATGAGACCTTTGGAGGGTCTCAGTGGCCAAAGCACAGGGAAAACTCGGGTAGGCAACCAAGCAGCCAGGTGTGTTTGAAGCCTGCAGCCCATGGATGCTGCCAGCTGTGGATATGCAGCTTCCAGCCCTGTAATCCCCATGATGTGACTGGACAGACTCAGTCCAGGCCCCTTGAACACCAAAATCCATACCTTGATCTTCAGGAATGGTGGATCTTCAGGAACCGCCCCCAAGAACCTCCTAGGGCAGGTGGGAGCATGGAGCTTTGTCATCTCAAGGTGCCCTTGCTCCTTGCAGGTCTCTTCTCCATGTACTTCCACATGACCCTGAGCTACGTGGGACAGCTCTTGGATGAGCTCTCCATCCTCTGGACACTGGCTGTGGCTTATTCCTTCTGGTACCCACAGGCTTACTTCCCCAAGTGCATCAAGACCAGGTATGACCAGAGGGACATGGTCAGGCTCTGAGGGGAGGGATGGGACACTGACACTGAGCTGTAGTGACCCACAGATCTCCCAGGTCCCCTGCAAGGGGTCAGCTCTGAGGTCACTGAAGGGCTTTAGGACCAGGCCCTCCTTCTTATGGTACTGACAGAGGAAAAGTCAAAACCCTCCTGTGCCAGGCTCCTCTCAGCTGGAGCTGTTTGTGTCACTGCACAGGAAACTTTGCATAGAGAATTTCAAAATTAATTAGGAAATGAAACATTCCTGAACATTAACACTCAATTACTCAGGCTGTCAATCTATTCCAGCATCCTCTATCATCCACAGAGAGCTTTCCCTCAAGGCTGAAGGGATTTCCCATAGGACAAGATGGTTACACCCCTCATTTCAAGGAGGGCTGGCTGGGCTGGAGGAGCCCAGCAGAAAGGATGGGGCCACTGGGAGGGCATGAACCAGCAGAAACGGGGACCCAGCAGGGCTTTACTCAGAGGATGTCCCCTCCTGGCTGGAGCCCTCTGAGCCAGCCCAGCTCCTTGCAAAGACCTGCTCCAAGTCTGCTCTTCCCATGCTGAACAGGAGGTCACCAGGAGTTCACAGAGGAGACACAGCTGGGGGAGAGCAAGGGACTTGGGAAAGGATTTGCATGTGAAAGGCCCCTCTGAGCCCTATTGTTGCTCAGGGAGCCCAAACCGGTGTTTGCGCAGGCCTGCCTGGCAGCCCTTCCCTGTGCAGAGCTCCCTGCCTGTGCCTCATCCCTGGCACCACCAGGAAAGTGCAGGAGCTGCCTCCTGGGCTGTGCTCCGGCTCTGTCACAGACCCACTGGGGGCTGCTACCTCAGCCTTCCTGCAGGACCCACAGACACAGAGCTCAGCCGCATGCAAACAGAAGGGAGGTGCTGGAGAAGCTTTGTCCCTCTCAGGACCTTTCCCATCCTTACCCTCCCCTCCTGTGAGTCCTGGGGGCACTGACACTCTCTCCCAATTCCCCTCAGGAGGCATTTCTTCTGGCTGACTGGTATCACCACTGTGATCAGCACCCTGATGTCTTTTGTCAAGCCCACCCTCAATGCCTACGCTCTCAACTGCATCGCCTTCCACCTGCTGTACCTGACCTGGAAGGAGCTCAAGAAGTAAGGAGGGGGCTCAGGGGTTACCTGCAGGTCCAGCTGTGCTCCTGCTGGGCAGTGACTCTGCCCTCAACAGTGAACTGAGCCCAAGTCTTCACCAGCCACCTGTACTTGGGAGGGACCAGGCAGAAGCCCAGTGGGCACTGGGGTACAAGAAGGGCACCTGGCCCAGGTGGCCGTGTAGAATGGGGACAACCCATAGGACAGTGGTGGAGTCATCATCCCTGGAAGTTTTCAAAAACCCTGTGGATGTGACATTTGAGAACAGGGTTTTGTGCTGAGCATGCTGGTGGTGGTGGGTTAACAGTTGGACATGATGATCTTAGAGATCTTTTCCAACATTTACAGTTCTATGAGTCCATGATTCTCCCCCTTGGCTGCCATCTCTGCAGCTCCTTCCCCTTTGTGGGGCATTTGGGAACTAGTGTGGGACTGGGAGAACCCACCGGGGTCTGAAGAGAAAGACAGGAGTGCTTTGGCATTTCCCAGCATCATCCTCACACCCAGAAAGTCAGAAATCCTCTCCCCAGAGCCACACTTCTCCAGTTCCTGTGGAATTCTGAGGAATACTCTCCAGAAGGAGCTTGCTGGGGTTTGCACTGCTGCATGTGCAGGCAGGAACCAGCCTTCTTTAAAACTCCCTTTCCTCCCAACACGATTACTCTGCTCCCTGTCCCTTGCTGTGTCTTCCAGGTGCAATGACAAGCGTGTTCACCGGATGGCCGCGGTCATGGTGATGTGGTGGGCACTGGCCATCACCAGCTGGATCAGTGACCGCTGGCTCTGCTGGCTCTGGCAGGCCATCAACTTCCCCTACTTCCACAGCTTCTGGTAAGGGCTCCAGGAACCCCAGCCCAAACATTTCCTGGGCTGAAAAGTCCACAGCAGAGAAAATAGATGAGATGAGACACTCTTTCCCCACCCTCTCCTCCTTTCCTGTCACTTCCTCACTCAGCCCAAGGATTCAGCCCTAACCACTGTTTAATGTCCCTCTCCTCCTCCACACCAGCCAAGCACTGTTTTGCAAGTGAAATGGCTCCAGAAGTCCCTTCAGTTGGGCTCTCAAACGGCTGTGGCTGCTCCCGGGCTGCTGTGTGAAGTACAGCGTCCTAGGGGTTCTTTTAGCAGCCAAACTGAAAGGCAGGGCTTTGCTTGGACCTGACATTTTAGTGCCTGCCCAGGTGGGGCTGCAAGTGCTGCACACTCAGATCCATCCCCACAAAGCACTGGGATGGACAATACAGCCAGGAAATGGGGAATGGTTGGAATGAGTCCCCTGTGCCACCCCAGCCCCGCTGCACCAGGAACTGTCCCCGGCCCAGCTCACAGAGCTCTGCCAGGATTTCCCTTTAGGCACAAACCCTGCAGGACACACACTCCCTGCAGCTCTTGTGGGACCTTTGGGGGCTGCAGCCTCAGAGTGACCATGCCATGACCCTCTGTCCAACACACATTTTTGGTTTCCTTGGCAGGCACGTGCTGATAGCCATGTCCCTGCTGTACTGCTGCCCGCTGGTCATCTACTTCGACGTCAGCTACGAGATGCCCTCGTTCAAGCCAAAGCTGGAATACTGGCCCAGTGACTCGTGGCCTGTTGTGGTGCCCTATGTCACCCTGGAGGAGCCCCACAAGCAGTGCTAGAGCTGGGTGCCCTCAGGCCTCCCTGGGGCACGGGGTGTGTGATGCTCACACGGGGAACATCTCGGTTGTGTTCCTTCTGTTCCTCAGGCAGGGGCAGCGTGGTAGTGGAAGGGGCAGGGAGCAGCTGAGGCCTCGTGATGCTGGGCATGAAGCAAGGTGGGAGGCCACAGGTGCCTCGGAAGGCTCTGCTCAGACTGGTGTTCAGGGAGCTGGAGAATTCCTCCAGCAGATCCCCATGAGAGGGGGAGGGACACGGTGCTGCTTCTGTGTCCTCTGTGTTAGTCAAGCACCAGCACCCCTTGCTGACAAGGGCACAGCGGAGAACACTGAAGCCAAACTGGTGACAGCTGGGTTTGTTGGGGCTGCTCTAATTATTATTATTATTAACTCTATTTATTGATGTTTGTGGTCTTACTCAGGACAGCTGTGCATTAAAGCTGTGGACGCTGACTTATACTGAAGCCCTTTTTTTTTTTTCCTCTGAATGCACCACATCCTCTTACCTGCCAGTCACTCCCATAGACAGGGTGGCCAAAGCTCTTTCTGACCCAGGGAGAGCTGTTTATAAAGAGAAATCCTGGGTGAGAGCCCAAAAGAGGCTCTGCTGGTCCAGATCCCGGGGTACCCTGCCCAGGCTCTTCCCCTTCCTCAAACCCTAGTGCCCCTTGTTCCTCCCCTGCTCTGAGTTTCCAAAGGCCACAAAGGTAACTTGGAGACTCCTCTGCATTCTGGAAGGGCTGTCTGGGGGCAGGATGAGGCAAGAAGCCAGGATGGTCAAAGCTGGCTGAAGGAGGGGATTGTCCCACTCTCTGAGGGTCCCTCCCAGCTCAGGATGTTCTGGGATTCTTTGATTCTATGACATTAGATAAAAATGTCATCACCTTTGCAGGAACAAAGAGATGTAGAGCTTTAGAGAAAGACACTGCTGTGCTTTGCAGGTTGTCCCTGCTGTTGCTCTCACAGCCATAGGACACTCTCCTGTTCCCTAAACCTTGCTGCTCACAGTGGCAAGCTGAGCCTTGTGGTGGGTTTGGGTCCTGGCCCAGCCTGCAGGGACTGTTACTGGGGAGCACCGAGGCTGGCAGGTAGCTAAGGCTGGCTCCCTGCAACGCAGCCACACCAAGGTAATGTCACTCCCGGGACCATTTTTGGGCCCTGGCCAGTAAAGCAACAGCAGAAGCACTCTGGATTTTATCTCTGAGGAGAAAGGTGATGGGCAGTGCCTTTTTCCACGGCCACGAATGCCTCGTGGCTCCCTCTGCAATGGTCCCCAGGGCCACTAGATGGCAAATTTGGCTCATGAACCCCGAGTAATATTTCTTCCTGGGAGAGGAATGCCTTGCCATGGACTGGACTCCCAGGCCTGGTCCCTCTGTTCTCTCCATCCCCAGCACTGGTGTCAGACACCTCTCCTGCAGCACGGCCACCCCTCAGACACCTGCACAAGGCGCAGGGCACTGGGAACTCGCATCTCCAGCCTGTGCATGCCCCTCTCTGCCCGTCCTGGTGCCATCCCGTCTCTTTGCCTCTTTGTCTCCCCTGCATGCCACCACTCCCACCTCTCCCCTCATCACCCCGTCTCCCTTTCGCTGACCCTCCCTGCCGCTCTCCCCCCTCCTCACCCTTTCCCCGGCCCATCACATTCTTCCCCAGCCTATTAATAACTTCTGGGCAATTGCACCGGGTCCCCGCTGGGCCCGGCCCCGCCGCCGCCGCTGCCCCGCGCAGCCACTGAACGCGCCGGCAGCAAGTTCAAAAGTGCAGCGGGGCTTTCACAGCCCCGAGCCCCGTCAGGGGGTGGAGGAGGCCGCTTCCAAAGAAAAGGCGGCGTTGCCAGGGAGCCCCTGGCACAGGAAAAGGGGGTCACCTTCACCTCCGGCAGGAGCCGCCGAGATGGACAGGCGCCAGCAGCCCCGCGGCTGGAGATGCTGAGAGCGGCCGGGGGGATGAAGGGCTGGGCCGGGGGCGAGCGGGGCTAATTGGCCACCTCCGGCCACCGAGCCCCGGTGGGATGCTCGGCCCAGTGGCCAAATCCCCCCGTGCAGTATGGAAATAAGGGAGGTGTCCCCGGCGCTGCTGCCGGGAGAACAATGTTGCTGCAGTTGAGTGACTGTAACAGGCCCCGATGACAGCCGGGGCCGCGTTAAAAATGCCTATTCAAGCAGATCAAGACATTGAGAGGCCTCGTGGGGATCTGAAACCCTCGGGGATTTCTGGATGAGGCCAGAAGCTGAATCCCCAGCCCTGGGAACCTGCGGGAAGGAAAAAAAAAAAAAAAAAGAGAGAGAGAAAAGAAAAGAAACCCACAAAGCAGCTTTAAAAGGGCGGCAGTGCCTGAGGCTGGGCCTCCTGCTTCGAGCAGAGCTGCAGCCTGAGAAAGCAAAGCAGCCCCAAAACCAGCCTGTGACAGTGGTCTGGGCATCCCCAGGGCTGCACAGGGTTATCTGAGGCTGGGTTTGCACCTCCAAAATGTCCCCGAGCTGCTGGGGATGCTCTGTCCTTCCTGCCAGGGAGCCACGGCTGCTCTGTGGGGCAGAGCTGACAAACACCCCTAAAAGCTGTCAGGGGGATGAAGGAATGGCCAGAACAGTGAGTGGGGAACTCCTCAGGGGGTGAGAGGCTGCAGTGGGCGCTTCTAAACGCCCTGGGGAGTTGTGAGGGCTCCCTGTGCTCCAGGCCATGTAGGTGTGACAGGTGTGACACCAGCTGAGCACAGGACAGGAGGACCTACAAAGCCCCGTGCTCAGGGGCCCGGGCTGGGACTGGCCAAAAAGAAACCTCTCCTTAATTTTGCCACATCATGTCCCTGCTTTGGTTCTCCACTGCAGCATAAGCCACAAAAAAGAGAGGTAAGAGAAGGAGCAGGAATGAGAAAGAGGATGGAGGCTGCTCCTGTCAGCTGATGCCAGATTAAAGAGGTTGGGAAACAACAGCATCAGTTGAGTCTGTTTGGTGCAATTGCAAAACAAATGAAAGAAAAACGTTGATAAGACACCAGTCCTGCAGCATCAAGGATTAACATTTACCTGTTCTGCTGCACCAGGTACCTCCCGCTGTTTCAGATTCCCAGGATTTGGCTGGCAAACTGGAAACTTTTCAAGGCGAGTGATTTATCTGTAAAAGATATTGCACATTCAAGGACCAGCATTAATAATGCAAAAGGAATTAATAATAACTCAGTCCCTGCTCTTAACAGTGCCAGGAAAAGAAATTGCTTCACTGGAGTGTCGCTTATGCCTTTTGGAAAAGATCTTTATTTGTAAAGTGTCTCAGAGAGAAAGGACAGGGTAGTTTTGAAACAGGGAGTGGATGTCACAGAGTCCTGGGATTTTAGTGCCAGCCTGGCAATCTTCAGGATTGACTTAGAGTCAGGTGAAATCAACATTGGTTTTATGTTCAGTTTTAATCTCCCATGTCTGCAGTCAAAAGTTTGAAACCATGAACACAAAGGGTGGTGAAACCCTGGAAGGAAAGAGATAAGCTCCAGGAATTATTACTTTTAAAAGTCTTGTCCTTTCAACTCTCAGTGTAACTTTGGAGGTTTGACACAGGATTTCCAGCTTGGGGTCTGGCAGTCCTGTCCCTCCCACGTCACACTGCTGGGAAAGATACTCCCTTTTTTGTTTTTTTTTCTTTCTCATTGTTTTCCCTACATCTTTGCTGTCCACTCTTATTAGAAGACAAAATGAAGCATAAATGCCAGGATTTCATAGATACTGCTGGCTGTTCTGGACAGGTGGAAGCTATCAGGTGCTGACTAGCTGACAGGGAATATTGTCACTATATTCCAGGGAAAGCTCTGTCACTGTTTTTGCAGGGTGTCGAGGTCCCTGCCTGTGTCCTTCTGTCTGAGCTGCACCCACAGCCAGAGCTGGGTTTGACCAGGGATCACAGAGATGTGGGGAAGGAGAAGCACAGCCATTACCTGGGAAAATAAACCAGCTGACCAAAAAATGAGGTTTTAATCAAAAGATCAAATAATCTCTTCAGCTGTTTCTATAAACCCCTGTGGTTTGGTTCCACTTGGGAAGACATTCTCACTGCTGCTGGCAGGAGAAAAACAAGCAGCTCCCTTCTGTCTGGCAAAGTGGTTTGAATAACTTCAGCTCTCCACTAATGGCTGCTATCAAAATACCTAAAATGGCAGGATTAATTTTTCTGTGCCTTCCCATTACAGCTCGAAACATGGTTTCAATTAGGGTCAGTCTCCACTTTTTTTTTTTTTTTTTTTTGGTTCACTTTCTGTGAACATTCAGTTGCTTCTGTCCCTATTCCTGCAGAGGTTCTTCACAAATGTGTTCAAACATAAAACTGGACTGCACTGAAATGTTACACTTTGCTTCTTTGGCACCAATATTTAACAAAAGGTAAAGATTTACCTGAAATGCTGAAATATTTAACATGTTAAGTTGTGCATGGGGTTATAAATTTCACAATCTGCTGTAGAAGCTGCATTTATTTAGATAGGCCTTCAACAAGGGACCAGCTGTCTCAGCTCTCTGAAATGTTTAAGCATATGTTTAATTTTAAGAATATGAATAATTCCATTGATATCAATGGCACTTACACTTAAGAATATATTTTGCTGAGCTGGAGCAAGGAATAGTGCCATGTAATGCCAATAAAGTGCAAATTTCAGTATCTCACTAAGTGCTTTCTGGGACCAATTTAAAAATTAATCAATGAAGATCTGTCATGTGAAAACGCAGGAATTAATATATGTGAGATTTTGCTGTTTGCTATCCTAATATTGCCAAGTATTAACATCCACCAGAGCACTGACAAGTGAAATCAACTCCAAATCTGTGAAACAGAGCAAAAATGGCAACAAGTTGCATGTGTTGTTCACCATGAATCATCCTATCAGGCTTCACGATTTGCCCATGTAACATTAAATAACATTTACCATCCTTACAGGCAGACAAAGATATAGATTAATTCTAATTAAGATTTGGAATCAGATGATCTTTAAGGTGCCTTCCAAGCCAAACTCTCTCAGGGATGCACAGGGCGGGATGGTTGGGGTGTGTGTAGGGCCAGGAGCTGGACTCATGACCCTTGTGGGTCTCTTCCAATTTGGGACATTCTGTAATTCTATTAATCTTAGTGTTTAAAAGATCACAGAGCAAAGGGTCAAAAATAACATTATTTTCCTCTTTCTGCCTCTTACCCACCACAAAATATTTTTACGAGGATCAAATAAAAATTTCCAGGCTCAAACACATCAGCCATTTGAATTTGCCCTCATAATTTTACTCCTCACAAGTTCAACACCCCTGACATTGCCTGTGACCTACAGAGACCTGGGCCGTGCCCCCCTTCCCCTGGGATGGTGTCACCAAATAAATAACTCCATATCCATATGCAAATGATTGCTGTTTTCAAGCTGTTCCCCAGCGACCTCACACCCTGCTCAGACGGTGCAGGAATATGTTTCCCACATATGTCAGATGTTTTGTGACACATTTCACAGGGATTTAAAATAGATCTCCTGGCCTATAAAAAAGCCCAGGCACCCAAACCAAGCAGCCTGCACCTGCAGTGTTTGCAGAGTGCACTTCCAAAACTGTGTGAAATGGGTCCAAATGGATTGTATCCTTTATCCAGCTCAAATATTGATGGTTTATAACTTTACAAGTGCAGTGAATCCACTCATGGGAGGGTATTACCTGGCTTATTTGATGGCTGAGTAACAAAGGCAAAGAATTTGTTACAGCTTTGCTTCCACAGTGACAGCTCTGAATCCTCCCTGTGTTGGTCAAAACAGTGTTTGTCACATGTGTTTGTCACTTTATATTCCAGCCTGACTCCCTTGAAACTGCACTGGCTGTGCTTTTATGCAACAAAATCCAGCTCCAGGGTGTTTGAGATGTGCCACGCTGCTAAAAAATGACTTTGCTGCAATCAGGGGCACTCCTGTCTCACAGGTGACGATGGCACTGATAAAGCTGAAGTTTCAGTGGGCTGAATTTCAGCATGGCAGTGCCAGCCAAGTGTCCTGAGTCACAGCACGTTGGCATAGCCCCCACTGCAGCGTGGGGCACTATCTGAGCTGGTATCGTACCTGAGCCAGGTAGAGCAGGGGTCATTTGCATACATTTGCATATGTGGCAACCCCTCCTGCAGTTGCTGTGCAGACAGGTGAAAGCTCTTTTTACACCATTCCAGGAAAACAGTTTAGTGGAATCTATTATGGGAGCAGCTGATCCAGAATCCACTAAAAAAAAAAAATCAGAAATTCTTAATAATTTCATACAATCTCAGAATCAATCCCAATGGTTCAGATCCTTGAGTTCAGCCACCACCATTCAAACCATGCCCCCAGGGGCCACATCCAAAGTTTTTTGAACACTTCCAGCAATGGTGATTTCACCACTGCCCTGGGCAGCCCATTCCAATGCTTTACAACCCTTTCTACAAGGAAATTTCACAATATCCAACCTAAACCTCCCCTGGACCAACTTGAGGCTGGTTTTTGTCCTGTCCCTTGTTCCTGGGAGCAGACCCAACTCCTACATGGCTGCACTCTCCTGTCAGGGAGTTGTGGAGAACCAAAAGGTCCCTCTTGAATCTTCATTCTCCAGGTTGAGGCTTGGAATGCCACAGGCTCTGAAAAACAGCTCCAGGAGCTCTGGTTTTGTCTCACAATGTGCTCTGAGTGCACAGAGCATCACACAGCACCAGGCTGGGGACCCACTACCCTTGGAAAACACCAGTGGCTCTCAAAGCCACCAGGCTGAATTACTGGGCTTGGAAATAGCAGAAACACCAGTGCCAAGAGGAAAAGGCTCCACAAAAGATGAGGAGAGCTCAGGATGCTCAGAAGTAGGGCAAACATGAGTATGCAGCCACTGCATTACCACCTTAGAGCCCTAGGAAACTCCCATTACTGGGAGGGCCTTGGGAGGGGTCCCGTCTCAGGGTATTTGTAGAATCATGGAATGGTTGGGGTTGGCAGGGACTTTAAAGCCCATCCAGTGCCACCCCTGTCATGGGCAGGGACACTTTCCACTATCCCAGATTTCTCCAAGCCCCACCCAACCTGGATTTGGACACTTCCAGGGATGGGGCAGCCACAGCCACAGCCAATCCCTACTCACTTTTTGGGCTCTTCAACCTAGAACACAACTCAGAACAGGCTCTTTGGTGCTGGTGAGACTTCTCTACTGATCTCCTTCTGTCATTTCTATTTTTCAAGCTATTTTTTCCCCTCACCTGGTATCTTTCAGTAGCCTGAAGGTCACCCTGCCGAGGGTGACAGTCCCCAGTCACAAGGTGGCCTCTCTCTCAGCATGCAGATGGGCACCTTTCAAAGAGTTTGGCAGCCCTGTGCAGAGCAGACACCGATTTCAGCAGGAAATCTCCCTCCCTCCCATTGTGCCACGATTGTGTTTGCTCCAGTGGCCACATGAGGTGCCTGGGCCCGTCTTCTCCAGCTGTCCTTGTGCCAGCAGTTTGTATTCAGCCTGGGACAAATCCAGCTGGTGAAATTCTCCCCGTGGCAGGTCTGGCCAGCTCGGGCAGCACCAGGCTGTTACATCACTTGGCCAAAGCTGACCCTGTGTGCAGAGCACGAGGGGAAGATGGCCTTACCTCAATAGCCAGCGGGGAGGATTGATGGGTGTCACTTCAGCAGCCCATTATAATGCCAAACTCACCTTTGGTGTTAATGAGGCCCCTTCATTAACAGCCTGGAGCAGAGGGGTCAGGGGCTGAATAGTGACAGGCTCCTTTCTCCCCCAGCAAGCTGGTGCTGCTCATTCAGAACTGGGTCACGTTGGCGGGGCAGTTCGAGGATGCTTGTGCTGCCCATGTTGCATCTGCAAGGGACGTGACATGTTTGGGACTATTCATCTGGCTCTTTTCACCAACACTAAATACCCAGAAAGAATAAAATAAATTCTCATTGTGTTCCCACTTACTAAGAAAATTTTCCCTCTTCCTTCTGGTTCGGAGGGTTATTGTACATTTAAATCCTTCTGCATTTTTCAGTAGCTATAGCATGCTATAATTTAGATTTTCCTCGGGCACAAAAGAACTTAGTTAAGCTAAACTGTATTACAGTGTGGGTTGGGTTTTTTTACAAAGTCCTTCATTAATAAGGAACTAAAGAATTTCCAAGCTGTCTGTAATTTTTCCCAGATGCAGCTAGTAGTTGCTAGGAGTATCTTCTTGGCAATCAGAGTTTTTGGTTATTAACAATCTGGGCTTTTGCTACACTCCACCAGTGTTAAATATGTTCTGTGAACACTGCAGTGTGGAGTGTGAACTGCAGAAGGGGAAGGCAGACACCAGACAAAAAAAAATCATTTTTCAGAAGAATAAACACTGCTGGGGTTCACAGCTGATTGAAACAAGCACAGGATTCCCTGCAGGGATCCCAGTGTTGATTAACAAACCAGGAGCCAGCGTGGCTGCAGCCCTCACTCACAGCTTCTCCCTGTCACCCTGAGGTGACCCTGTGCCAGACACAGATCAGAGCAGCACCCAGGTCCCCCCAGAGGAACCAAATCCTCCCTCAGCTTCAGGTTCAGGACATTTTCAGAGGCTGCACACAAGGATGTGGTGCCGTGGTTGTCAAAGCCTTGGTCCACACCAGGAGAAAGATCTCTGCCCCTTCTTACTTAGATATCACCAGTTCTGGGTTCCAGCTGCACATTTGCTCATCCTGGGAACACCACAGGGCACTTGGCTCACGGGGTGTGCTTTGCAGAAGTGGGTGAAGGCCACTGTAATCATTTTGCAGCTGTCAGAGAAGGCAGTGAAGTCACTGACATCCAGAACCTGAGGATCTTTCCTCAAGCATGTTGCACATGGGCAAGAAGTGGAAGAGTGAATTTTCTCAGAGAAACCCTGCTCAAATGCGAGGTTTGTGTCCTAATCTTTAAATCCTTTAGAGCTATTACAAGATGATAATTTTCCTGCACTGCCTGATTCTTTCCGTGCTGGAATCAGCATTGCTTGTTCCCTGGCTGGTGTCCAAGCCACTCAGAGCCCAGTCTGACCACAGAAGTCGTGGTCTTCAGTGCAAGAGTGGAAGCAGGGAAGACTGCAACTAAATTAATAATGAGAAAATAATAATGAATGATGAAAAACAGTGAAACAGACTTGTTTCTCCAGAGACAGGAAGGGCAAGCCACAAGCACAGACATATGAAACCATGACAGGGACTTGCAGTCAATGTACAGTTGATGTAGAGCCCACCTCGCAGTGAGGGATGCTAAACTACAGGAAAGAACTTTTGGAAAAATGAGCAATTCAGGCATCTTGGGCTGCATGATGATGATCTGGAGGGGCTGCTGGGGATGGTGGGGGCTGTGTGTGAACAGGTCAGTGCTGTGTTCCTGCAGAGAAAAGGAGGCAGGAGAGGGAAGAGGTGCCTCAAGGGGCAGTTTTGTCTGCAGTTGCCTGCTGCTCAGATCATCCCAAGAGCTGGGGTGGGCTCTGCCAGTCTGGTGGCTGGGGGGACACCTGAGCATGGGCTGCTCTGTCAGGACTTCACCCACTGCAGCACCAGGACTCACCTGACCTCAACGCCCCAGCTGCTGCCTCTGCTCACTCTCCCCAGGAACAGCCACGTTCAAGCATCCGAGTGCGCACAGGCAGCAGAGAGAAAGAACGTGTTGTCCTTTCCCAGGGCTGGAACCTGGGAAAACGCCCCCGAAATCTTTCCCATCCCTGGCCAAGGCAGGGATACGCAGTGCAAAGTCTTTTTTCCACTTTATTTTCCATCATCCCAAACTCTCACGGGAGAGAACCAGCCCTTGGCATGGTCCCCTACCATGGGCCAAGCCAGATTAAACACACACCTTTCAGTCTGAGACAAGGATCTTTGAGGCAAGACTCTGGAAAGAAAAATAAAATAAAATAAAAAACCCCAAACAAAAATGAAGGAGCGCTGTCGTGTCTCATTTGCATATTTGAATATGCAAATAAGGGCTGTTTCTTATCCATTGGCACTGGCCCTACTGTAGATGGCAGCAGCACAGCGGATCTCTGCCAGCATCCAGTGCCACAAAGAAAGACGCTAATTGGATTTGCAGACGCTTATTGCAAAGCCCAGAAGTTGCTGGAATAGGTATAAAGAACCAGGAGCTCAGCCCACGGCTGCCTCGGGTGCGAAGGCACTCGGCTGACAGCTCGTTAGCTTGAGATCTCCCTGCAAAATTAGGAGTTTGGAGAAGCCTGGATGGCTGCTGGCTCCGGCATCCCCAGCACCCAAAACTCCCCAAGAGCCTGGCAAATTTTCTACCCTTGGCTGTGATTTTTTTTTTTTCCTTTTTGAGGGGAGCTTGAAAAGAAAATCAGGGTAGGTTTGATCAGTGGTTGTGCTGGAAACAGTTCAGGCTGGGAACTGCTAGCAGAGGAAAGGCTGGTTCTAGGAATTTCTCTCCTTGAGTGTTTTCACAGTTGAATGTAAAGAGCCACCCCAGCACATTTTAAATTAATCCGTTCACGCCACTTCATCAAATATCCTGAGTTGGAAGGGATCCACAGGGATCAGCAAAGTCCAGCTCCAAACTGCTTGTCCCAGCAGGGAGTGCTTGGAGCACCAGGTGGTGCTTACCCCAAATGGGACACCCCAAATTGTTCAGGAAAAATGTGATTTAATGCCCAGTTATTGGACTGCCAGAGTGCATGTGGAAGCTGAGGCACCTGGCTCTGGGTTTCCCATCTTGGAAGTGTCCAAGTTCTTGCTCTGATCCTGTCCCTGAAAGCTGGAGGAGTGACCCGTGTCCAAACCAGAAGTGGGATGGAAGCTGTGTCCTGCACTGGGAGAGCACAAAAACAACAATTAACACCAGGCTGGGCAAAAATAAAAGCATGGGAAAATTGCCATTGAGGGAAATTAAAACAAAAAACAAATTCTAACGATGTCTCAGAGGAAGAAACAGGGAATTTTTCAAGAAAAAGTTCAGAGTCTAGTGTGTCTGAACAACATCTCTTGCACAAGGTGGAAATTCAGCAGAGCAAGAGCAAACTTGGGAAAGATGAAGACATTCCCAGGAAATATTCAGCCCTGGGAGCACATAACCACCAGGACTGTGATGAGGCTGTGAGTGAATAGCCAAGATGGGGAGGTAGAAAATAAAAAGATTTAGACCCGAGAGTCACGTGCATGGGAATAATGTCCACAATTAAAGATATCAATGAGAACTCCCAGAGAAAGAGGCCCTTTCTCAGTGGAGAAGAAAAGGGACTGTCCAAGGAGATGTCTCTTGGGACTGCATCAGACAGAAACATGGAAAATTAAAACCGGAGCACTTAAAGGAACCCAAATCAGGCTCTTTTTTGTTGTTGTTGTTGTTAACTGAAGCGATGAAGCATTTTGCTTCGCTAATATCCTCTATCAGGTTGATGAGGTAAAGTGGCTCTTTAGAACGATTTGGGAGCCGATTAATCCTCGCCTGTGGCGATCAGGCAGCGACACACAGAGTTATTGGCTAACACGGGGGTTTTTCTGCTGCCTCGCAGAGATCAACAAACTATTTCAAACAAGAAAGTTGCACGGAGAAAAATTCTGAGAGGCTTTGCTGGGAAACAGTCACCAATCGCACTTGTAAAGATTTTGCTGAGTTCTTTTAGGGCTGGCAAAATTGAGAGCTATAACTTGTCACTTAAAATTCTAAAAAAAAAAAAAAAAAAGGAGAAAACTCTGCCCGGGAGGGAGAAAGAGGAGGGAGAGGGGGAAGGAAGGCGGGAAGGGGAAGGGAACTGCAGGGGAATGAGGGACAAAGGGGAGAAATGAGGGAAGTGAAGGGGAAATGGGAACTGAGAGGAAATGTGGGAGGCTGAGGGGAAGAATGAGGGGAAAATGAGGGGGAAAAAGAGAGAAAATGAGGGGAAAATGAGCAAGAGTGAGAGGAAAAAGGAGAGAAACTGAGGGGAGAATGAGGGAGTGTGAGGGGAAAAAGGAGAGAAATGGAGGTGAGAATGAGGGACAGTGAGGGGCAAAGTGGAAACTGAGGGGCAAAATGAAGGGGACTGAGGGGAAAAAATGAGGGGAATGAGGGAGACTGAGAGGAAAATGGAAACTGAGAGGAAATGTGTGAGATTGAGGGGAGAAATGAGGAAGACTGAGGGGGAAAATCTGGGAGACTGAGGGGAAAAAAAATTAGCAAGACCACAGGGAAAAGGAGATAAATGGAAGGAAAAGAGGGAGACTTGGGGAAAAATATGTGAGACAAGGGGAAAATGGAAATTTAAGAGGAAATGTGGGAGATTGTGTGGGGGGAAGGAAAGAAAATGAGGGGGAAAATGAGAAAAACTGAGGAAAAATGAGAGTGGAGGAAAAGGAGAGAAGCTGAAAGAAAATGAGATTGAGGGAGAAAATGAGAGAAAACATGGGATACTGCAGGGTAAATAGAAACTGAGGGGGACATGAGGGAAACTGAGGAGAAAAGGAGAGATAATGAGTGGGGAATGAGAGAAACTGAAAGAAAATGAGGGAGACCAAGTGAAAAAGAGTGTAAGAGGGAAAGGAGCAAAACAGAAAGAAAAAGGAGGAACACCAAGAGTAAAATGGAAACTGAAAGAAAATGTGGGAGATTGATGGGAGAAATGAGGGAGACTGAGAGGAAAAGGAAATAAATGGAAAGAAAATGAGAGTGTGGGCAATTGAAATGAGAGAGAGAGAGCAAAGGAAAGATGAGGGAGAACAAGGGAGAATAAAGGAGTGAGGGAAAACGGGGGGAACGAGAGCAAATGAGAGAAACTGACGGGAATCGAGAGATAGGCAGGAGGAAAAGGGGAGCGCTGAAGGAAAATGAAAGACAACGAGGGGAAAACTGAGACGGGGGAACGTGAGGGAGAGACGGAGAGAAAAAAGGCGCAAGAAGGAGCGGAGAACGAGGCGAGCCCTGCCCGGCCATCCCGGGCTACCCAGCCCGCCGCAAAACCTGCGGCTTCCCTCGTTTCCCCTTGTTCCCACCTCATTTGTGTCGGGAATTAACACACCGTCGGGGAAACGTGGACCGAGGGCGGGATGGGAGGAGAAGGGGCGGGATGGCGCGGCCGGGAGCGCACGGCGAGGCCCACACGCCTGGTCCCTGTGTTGGCTGTGCACTAAGAGGAACATCGCGGGGAACAGAAGCGGGGACAGCACCGGGACAGCGGCCGGAGCGGAGCGGCCGCCACATCGCCCCTCACGGGGCTGGGGGGGGCGGCCGGACCCCGCTCCCGCCCCCCGCCTGACCCACAGCGCCAGCCCCGCCCACGGGCCCGCCCACTCCGCAGCCCGCCCGCCTCTCATTGGTGGATACTCCTGTCCATCACAGACAGGAGGGCGGGGCCGCGCCCCGCGGCGTGCGGCGCGCGGGCATTGGCGGCGCGCGGGGGCCGCTGTGGCGCTGAGGCGGTTTCCGGTTCCGCGGGGCGGGCGCGGGGCTGGCGCTGCCTGTGAGTGACACACAATGAGGCGGGCGGCGGGGCCGTGAGGGGCCGCGACCGAGCAGGCGGCGGCCGAGGCGGTGGGGAGGGGGGTGGGGGGGACGGACAGAGCGGCTTCGCTCGTGGACTGAGCGGGGGAAGAGATTCTCTCCCCCCCCGCCCCGCCGACCGGGCAGCGAAACCGCCGCGGCGGCGGGAGCGAGCGAGCGGGGCCCGCGGCGCTGCTGTGCCCAGCCATGGACAATCAGGTGAGGGGAGCGGCCGCGCCGCGCTGCCGGAGGGGTGGGGCGGTGCCGCCCCCCCCTCAGAATGGGGGGCACGTAGGGGAGGGACCCCCGGGAAGGGACCCTGAATGGGGGGGCCGCCCCTGTCCTCGGGAAGGGGGGGCTGGGCGGCATCGCCCCCCTTTGGGGGGACATATCTGCTCCTCACACCCTCTTTGGGGCGCACACCTCCTCCCAACCCCTCATATTGGTGGGGTGTATGTCCTCCCCACACCCTTTAAGGGAGATACCTCCTCCCCGTTTTCTGTGGGGGAGCACACCTCCTGCCCAGTTGCTTTTGGGGGGCACATCTACTAGTCAGTCCCATTTGGGGGACACACCTCCTCCTACCCACACCCTGGTGCGGGGGCACATCTCCTTTCCAATCCCCTTTGGGCGGCACACGTCCTCCTCACACCCCTTTGTGGGGGCACACCTCCCTACAAGCCCCATTTAGGGGGCACGTCTCCTTTTCACACCCTTTTGGGGGAGGCAGATCCCCTCAATTCAGTTTGGGAGGGGTCACACCTCCTTCCCACCCCCAATTTGGGGAGCGTGCACGCCTTTCTTCCCACTGTCCTTTTGGGGGACACATCTCCTTAATCCCATTTGGGGTGCACACCTCCTCCTTCCCGCACCTTTTGCATAGGCACACCTCCTCCCCCATCCCATTTGGGGGGGCACACCTCCTCCCCACTCCCCCATTTGGGGGACACACCTCCTCCACACCCCCATTTGGGGGGTACATCATCTCCCCAGTCCCATTTGGGGGGGCACATCCCGCCCTTCATTTGATGGGGACTCCTCCTTCCCACCCCGCATTTAGGGGTCACACCCCCTCCCTAATCCCATTGAGGGGGGGGACACCTCCCCACACCCTTCTGGGGGGGTTTCAGCCCTCTCCCCTCCGTGGGCGGCCGCCGCAGCCTCACCCGCGGCGGGGGGTGTGAGCAGCATTTCCCGCAAATTCCTGCCTGGGATTATTGCCGGGGAGGGACGTGCCAGGGGGCGACCCCCCCCCGAGCCGCGCCCGGAAGGGTTAATGCCACCGGGAAGGGTTAATGCCACCCGGAGAGTCCCTGCAGGCCAGGGGGGTCCCAGGATGCGTGCGGGAAGTTTACCTGAGGTGATGTGGATGGGGAGCCTTTTGTGTGCGGGGAGCGGGTAACAGGTACCTCCCGGGCTGAGGTTCGGAACGAGCCCCGCTATCCCGGATAATCACCCGCAGGAGCGGGAATGGGAGCTGCTGATGGCTTTCAGGCAATTAGCACATCAAACAAAAACCAGAGCAGCCTTCAGAATGTTTATTGAGAAGTTGAAAGCAGGCTCCTTTGTATTATTACAAATTGTTTGAATAGGATCCTGATTTCCCTTTGTTGAGAGACACGCTTGGAAAAAAAGGAAAAAACCCTCCATTTTCAGCGGAGCAACTTTGGATGCTGGTTATGTTGGGAGATCTTATTTTCAAATGTGTTTCAACTTCTGGCTTAATTCACAGCGATTGTTAATTGGAGCAGGGTGTGAGGAGTGCAGCAAGTACAACTTTCACTCTCAGTTAAACAGTTCTCTTTTATGTTTAATTTCGGTCTCTTCCACACAGCCCCATCTGGTTCTCAGCTCCAATTTCTCAGCCGTTTCAACTCGGAAAGGCAGATTTTGTAGCCTGACAGTCATTTGCACTTCTCAGGAGAGGGGTAGTAACTGGCAACAGTAGCAGGATTTAAAGGGTAATTACGGAATCGATAACGTGAGGCTGCGGCACAGACTGGCTCAGGGGATGTGAACACTGTGGGAAGCATCCCAGATAAAGCAGGCCTGCAGGCACACTCCAATGTGAGCTGAGGATTTCGGCAGGCTGCTCCATAATGCTTTTGCAGCGTTGGAGGGATTGCTGTGCTGGGAGAGAAGCACACCTTGCCTTTCTTCTCAGCCCTTAATGCGACATGAAAGAGCAGCCGGCCCTGGGCCTTGGTTCTTAGTGCAGGAGCGAGGTGGAGCTGCTGTAGATAAGCCTTAAGAACAGGAAAAAATGGCCTGCCAAGAGAACTTGCAGAGGAAGGTATCCCAAAGAAATGCTGTAGCAATAATGGTGAAGGAATTAATGAGATGAGTTTGTCCCCGAGCCTTAGGATTGATGTGTTGGGTGGCTGGAGGTATTTTGCTGGGAAGATTTAAGCTGCCTGAAAGAGTGTGTTAAGGCTTATGGTTGAAATTGGAACTGGACTGCAATTTGGGAGGTCAGGCTTTGATGCCTGGTGCTCTGCAGACCTCCTGTGAGAGCTTTTTACAAAGACAAGAAGGCTGAGATGGAGTCACTTGTGCTTTTTCAGCAAGTATTCACCATGTTCTGGAAAAAATCTCGGGTTGGAGATGCAAAGTGGTTTTTGAGCATTAATTGTGAACACACTCCTTGCTGCAGTGTGTCAGGGAGAAAATAAGGATGATACTTTCCCTAAACATTTGTCTGGAGCTCAGGAAGCTTTCTCTTTCCCTGCTCATTGTCTAACATGCCCTTGGTTTGGCTCCAGGTCAACATGTAATATAGGTAATGACAAATAATGCTGCCTCTCCCAATGGTAATTGGGACTTGCTAGGAAGTGCAAGACACTTATTTTCAAGCCTGAAGTGAAGAATGGGGTAGGGACTAAAACCTGCCCCTTTTTCTATGAGCCTCCTGGTGCTGAAGCTGGATTTTGGTAGGTTTAGTTTGGAATCACTATTGCTGCTCTGGTTTGTGTAACAAATCTGCACAAAAGTTGGGTACCTTGAGTGTTTTTCTCTGTCTACAAATGTGGCTCTAAAGATTTCCTTGATTTATTTTGTGTCTGATTCCCATTTGCCTTTTCTCTGTTACATCTGTTTAATTCATTTCCTTTCTCCTGGCTGTGAAGTCTGCAATACTATGTGGATTTTCACCATTAACTTCATTTGGTTTTTAAGGCACTTAATAGGATTTTTCTGCTTTGAGCCTGACATGGAATACACCTTCTCTGTTACTCAGAGGTCGGAGTAGGATTTAGGAGTGCAAATCAGAATTAGGTCAGTTTAGTGTTGGACATTGTACAGGCAGATATGTTAACTTGGTCTTTGAAAGTGAGATGATAAAATATATTTAGAATCATACAGGAAACATAATTTTCTTCTGGTGAGTGATATATTCTAGAGAATATCATAAACCACCAATTCATGATCTGATTTTTCCTGTTTCAAGATGAGTTTTCTGTCAGTGCTGTGAATTCTGTAAGCTGTGAACATCAAGTTCTGTCTCTGACACTTTCTAGAAATAAAGATTCCTCAATTAGGACTTTGCTGACAATTTAACTGATAAGTGAGGCAGAAAAACCGATCCCTCTTTTAGAGCTGCTTTCTCTTCAATGTGAATATTAGGAAGAAAACAGGTATGAAATGGTGCTGGGAGCTTTTTTTGTGGCAGCTTTGCCGTCCATAACCGCGGTTTGCCGTCTGAGGCCGATCCCCACATGGGGGCTGTTGTGTTCCCTGGCGGATGCGGTGTCCTCAGCACGGTTTTGTGTTCTCTCTGCTGACGCTCCCGCCTCTGTCCCCACGCAGTGCACGGTGCAGGTGAAGCTGGAGCTGGGGCACCGGGCCCAGCTGCGCAAGAAGCCGACCACGGAAGGGTTCACCCATGACTGGATGGTGTTCGTGCGGGGCCCCGAGCAGTGCGACATCCAGCACTTCGTGGAGCGCGTCGTCTTCCGGCTGCACGAGAGCTTCCCGAAACCCAAGCGAGGTCAGAGGGGCTGGGCACGGTTTATCTCTGTGAAAGAGCATTTTGCAAGTCGAGGTTGCTTTGAACTGTCGCTTTTCTGTGAAATATCTCCTTAAAAAGGAGAGAAATATCCATTGCGTGCACTCCAGCTTTAACCTTTCCCCACTGTGTTTGAGGAAGGTCAGGGAGAATGGGACCTTTCTTCTGCTGAAAGGGCAGGAGGTGAGCTGCTTTCTCCTCTTATTTAAGCATTAGTATGTGCAGGTTCTCAAGACACAAGTGACAGCAGAAGATAATTCATGGTACACCATGGGAAAGATGGGTTTGATTTGTGAGAATTCACCAGCAAAAGCTGTAAGCACATGAGAGATGCTCTAATACTGGTCTCAGATGTGTACTGGGTATGGAGAGTTTTGCAGATTCTTGCAATTTCTAGTCTCAGATGCCAGTTTAGGTAGCCTTAGCCCAGCAGAAATCAATGCTGCCATGGGGTGATGGTGTCTTTGTTGTACATTCCCCCTGCAAGCTCAGTGCAGTCATTGTGGTTGGGTTGAAGTGTTATTTTCTGACTTTGTTTTTTGTCTCTTTAGCAAAATGAACCTTATTCTTGGCATGGGCCAGCAGGAGCTCATGAGGTTGAGGTGGAGGAGCAAGAATTGCCCTTCTCAGGGGCAGTGCAGTTACCTCTGTGTAGGATTGTGTAACTGGAGCTGCAGCATTAGTGCTTTAAGAAATACAAGCTGCCCCTGAGAATTGTTGTAATGTGCATTTTTGGAAATACTGCTTCAGGAGCAGGACACTCAGGATGCCTTAGGACAATCTGTGACATTGGGTATTTGTGGGAGTCCACAGTGGAAAGGAACTGAGAGGTGCTCACATTCACAAGGGTGTGATTCTGGTCTGTGTGTTGATAAAATCTCCTTCAAACTGATCTGTTAAAACTGATGTATGACAAGCAGGTGCAGGACTGAGCTGAAAGCTAATTTATAGAATGAAAATACAATTTGTGGGTTACGTTCTTGTCTTCTAGTGTAATTAATTTATTACAAATAACTGTGTTGGGATAGTACATAGAATCCTGGAGTGGTTTGGATTGGAAGGGCCCTTAAAGCCCATCCTATCCCACCCCTGCCATGGCAGGGACACCTCCCACTGTCCCAGGCTGCTCCAAGCCCCGTCCAGCCTGGCCTTGGGCACTGCCAGGGATCCAGGGGCAGCCACAGCTGCTCTGGGCACCCTGTGCCAGGGCCTCACTGCCCTCCCAGGGAAGAATTCCTTCCCAATATTCCATCCATCCCTGCCCTCTGGCAATATAAAACCATGGCCTTTGCTCAGGCAGTGCTGTATCATCTGCCTTTTCAGGGGTATTTTCTCCCAGTCCCTGGATTTTTCATGCTTCCTTGAGCTTGTTCCTAATGCCAGTGTGCCTTTGACCAAGGCATGTCTGGGTTGTACCTCAGTACTGTGGCAAATGCCTCTCCTAGTCCTGAGTTTAACTGGAAGGGTTTCTTCAGATGGTGCCCTCTTGGAGCAGACCCTGGTGCTGAAGGTGGGCTCGTGCTGCTGGCAGATTGCTCTTGGAGCCCTTGGAATTTGTCAGAATAGAGTGGCAGAGGAACAAAGGCTGCTTGGCAGATAGGCTTAAGATTCCTGCTGCCATATTGGCACTGCTCTTTGGTTTGGGATTTTTCCCTCTAAATGACAGGGTTCTTATATGAAATTCAAGTTAAAGCAAGTCTAGAGGTTTTTGTTATTTTTAGTGATGCCCTTTTTTCTCAGTTGCATTTGGAGTGCTGCTTTCCAGCGCCTTAATGATGGTAGAAGTGCTTAGAGCTGGGAGGGGATAATACAGCTACATTAAAGAAAAATAATTTGTGTGCTTTTAGGTTTGATGTACTCTTTCCTAATCATATTAATTACTTGGAATTCTTAAGAGAAACTCAAAAGATTTGCACTGAATTCCTCTAATTACCTAATTGACTTTATTTACATATATTGTAGTGCATAAATTATATGCAAGTGCATCCGGTTCCTGAGAGGGAGAATATCTGTGTGGGTCTCATGTTTCTCCTGGCAGCTGCTGTGTGCTGCTACATCATAGCCAAAGAAATGATCCTGGAATCCTTCAAATTGGATATCCTGGAATGGATAATAGGAAGGATTCAGGAGCATGAACCCACACCAGATAGCGGGACAGGGGGAACTGAGGCAGGGACATGCAGATTAATTTCTGAGAAGCAATTAACTTTTCTAATTGCTGTTTCTGCACTAAGCAGCTCTGACCTTAACAGCAAACTGGTTCACCTTCCTCCTCGTGTTTCCTTGTGTGTGAAATAAATAGCAGTGCTCACCTGCCCTTCAGGTTTGTTCACCTGTGGGGGAAGCAGCAGCCTGGAGCGTGGCCGTTACCCAACTGTGAGCATGGAGGAGTGCAGGGGAGTGTTTCAAGGAAAAAATCATCACCTGCTTGTGTGTGGCAGTGTTTTGATTCAGAAATAGGGCATCAAAGTAAAGTTTACCTTTCTGTGCTGTTCCACCTTTTGGATCTTGGCCTTTCCTTGCCAGGCACTTGGAACTGATAGTTTGCATTGTTGTGGGCCTGCCCAGAAATGTAATTGTATCTCGGAGCACAGGAGGGGAAGGATCTCACTGAGGCTCCGGCCTGCAGTGTTTTATGTTTCCATTCCATGGGAGGAGCCAAGAACAGATTTCATGTTCTTAGCTAAGCCTGTGGCCACCATCTTATTCTGTGTGGGTTTTTACACAAAGGTCAGTGCTTTAACTGTGCCCTGAGTCGTCAGAGGCCCAGCTCTCCTCTTACAGCTCCTTCTTGCCTCTGATAAAGTTGTGCTGAATTCCAAGCTCACATTTATTTGTTCTCTTTCAGTGTGCAAGGAGCCCCCCTACAAGGTGGAGGAGTCTGGCTACGCTGGCTTCATTATGCCCATTGAAGTGCACTTCAAAAACAAGGTAGAATCTGATTTCTGGTCTTTTAATTGTTTTGAGCTGTGCCAGAGCCTGAAACTGCCTGACAGAAAGACTCTAAATTATGTGACTGTTTTATGTGTGTGTTTTTTATTAGTCTAATAAATAGAATTTAACTGGGAGTTGGAAGCTCCTGCCAGACTTCAAAAGAAAGCTTTTGGCAGAAATGGAATTGGATAGAAAGGTGATACCAGGACAGTGGATGGTCCTGGAGATTCTGAGCAGAGATTGTGCCACTTGTAGCTTCTTCAGCATGGAGGATATTAAAGCAATTTAAAATATTTTATGTACATATGGAAGTAAATAAACATAAAACACCGATGCTATAAATATTTGTAAACACTGTGTTGATTCTCAAAATATTAAAAAATCTGCTTTTGAATTTGCAAGCTTATTAAATTTAACTGTATAGGTATGAAATCTGCAGAGGCCCAAGACAAACATTTGCATGTGTAGCACAAGTATTTAGAGCTGTCTTAAAGATATCCTTGTTCTTACTCAGTGCTCTTCCAGAAAGAAAACACTAAATATTTTAAGTCTTAAGATGCGTTGCCAGCAAGTATATGAAAGTTAAAATTTGGATTTATTGCTTGCTTTAAGTCTACCACAGAGGTCACATGCTGTAGGTTATGAAAACAGGGAATTGGGCACTTGTGTTCATATTACCTCAGTTTCAGTTAAATTGTTTTGTTAAACATGAATAATGGATGTTTCTGGGTTTGATTACTGCTTAAATCATAAAATAAAAACTAATGTTTTGCTTATGATCCCTAAGAGGGAACTGAGATAAACTAAACCAAAAATGTTGAGCCACATCCCTGTAATCTGTGCTCTCCCACCCCCTCAGTTCTCTGAGCACCAGCCCTTACCCCAGGTGTGTTGACAGCAGACCACATGTAACAGCCTCATTCTATTTAGCTTCCCATCCTCCTTTCCCTGTCCCTCCCACAAACATCTGTCTGCTCTTCCCTTCTGTCCCCACTCCAGCCCAGGATGCTCTCCTGGCAGTGTCACTCTGAATAATCAGCATTTTGGGCTGGGTTCTTGGCCTACCACATTGCTCTGACCCCACTTTATGGGTTGGAGGAATCAGCCAGATAATGGAACTGAGCCACAGAAGACTGAGTGCCCTCCTAAACCTGGGAATGTTTTGCCCACAAGTTGGTTTTTGGGTGGGTAAGGTAAACCAAAAGGCTGGGAAGAAGAATGGCAGGCAGGGGCTGGGGGGTGAAAGTTGTTGATAAAAGCAGCTTTTTCGGCAAACACTGGAAATTATTACTTGAGTGCAACAAAAACACCTCAAAAGCTTGAAAGTAGTTCTACTTCTGGTGGCTTTTCTGAGGTTTTAGATGGGAAGCAGTAAAATTCTCCATCTGCACTAAATGTTGGCTTAAGTCAGGTTCAAGATCCTTTACACTCCTGACCAAAAAATGTGAACTTCTCCAGGCTGATTCCTTAAAAGTGGAATCTCTAATGCCTGGGAGGGGTGAACTGTGTTTTAGTTCTACCCTTTCCTTTTATTTTATCTTACTTTCTTCACCCAGCCATTCCCCACTCTTCCCTTTTCCCTGCAGCTCTCCAATGGTTTCTTTCACAAATCCTCAGATCTCCCTCATTTCTGTGTCTTTTCAGAGGTGCTCACATTTTCTATGACTGCCATGTGCATTCTTGTGTTTTCTTTTCCCTCTGTCCCTCATATTCTTGTGTTCCTCATGGAATATGGAGCTGGCAGCTTTTCTGCCTAGAACTTGCTTTCACACCCACTGGGGTCATCACTCCTCATTGTTTCTCCACGCACGTGACTGCAGAGTTGTTCCCCAGCACTGAACAGAGAGGTGGCTTTTATAAATAAGGGAAATAGGTGGGCTCTGTTCTCCCTGGAAACAATGGAAGGAGCTGTTAATTTAGGAGAAAGCTCTTTGTTTCTGACATTTTGGTCTTCAGAATCATGACAAATAAATAGGAGAACAGGTTGAGTTGCAGACTTGTTTTCAAATCTACAGATCTTCAAAACACTCATTTTTGCCCTGTTTTTTTAGCTGCGTGTTTTCTGGAGAAGTTCTTTTCCATTTTCAAACTGATTAACAAATTGCTAATTAAGGAGTTTCAGGCAGCACCTCTCATTATTTAATTGGGCCAAGGGGTAATTGAGGGAAAAGGTTCCATCTTCCAGCACATCATTGGAACAAAGATGTGTTTTCAGATTTAGCCATGAACTGACTTAGGATTGCAGGGAGCTCAGAAGCTGCTGCTGAGGGGCTGAGCAGGGACAGGAGGCCAGGAAGGGCTGGAGCTGTGCCAGGGCTTGGCATGGAGCTCAGGGAAAGGTTCTTGCCCCCGAGGGTGCTGGCACTGCCCAGGCTGCCCAGGGAATGGTCCCGGCCCCAAGGCTGCCAGAGCTGCAGGAGCCTTTGGACAGCGCTGCCAGGGGTGCTCAGGGTGGGCTTGTTGGGGTGGCTGGGCAGGGACAGGGGCTGGGCTGAGCATCCCTGAGGATCCTTTCCAACTCAGGATATTCAGTTAGGCTCCTCTGTCCACCTCTGCCCTGTGATGATGCCATCTGGGAATTTTAAGAGCTCAGATCATTTTCAGTGAGTGGAGTTGAAGGAAATGTAAGAGGTAAATACTTCTGCAAGGACAGGAATGCAAAGACTTGGGTATAGTAAAAAGTAAAAAGATAGGGAAAGGGGAGGAGGAGGAATGGCAAAGGTTTAGGATACAGTCTGTGTTCTCCTGATTTAAAGAAGATGGTGTTAAAACACCAAATAAAGTCTTCTTTACTTCAAGACCTTGTTCTCCCTCTGATCTGTGTAAACCTGTTGACACTGGTGGGGATCAGCTGGTGTGAGTACAGCAGATATTGTGAATTGATTACAGCATTTGGGACTCATCCTTGAGTAATTCTGTTCAGGTAGGTGGTATGGATTGGTTCTGGGATTGGGGTGAAAAGGCTCTTTGGAGGTGACTGGGTAGGTGTCGAGGAGCTGGGTGGGTTTTGAGGCCATATGTTCCTCACAATCTGACACATTTTTATTGATGTGTGTCCTCAGCTGAAACTAGACTTGCAGAGGCTTTGGGATTTGTTTATTGGTGCATGTTGAGCTTTGTGAAGGTGAGAAGAGAAACGATTTAAAGAGGGAGTGAGCCAGTCTGTGGAGATTGATCTTTGCCATGGTTGGCTGAAATGGGTTTTTTTCCACAGTTTAAGCCTCCTTTCTTAGCCATTTCCTTTCTCTGTTCTGATTTGTTACTGGGATGACAAATGCTGGCTGTCAGAGCCTGTGTGCTCTTTGCTTTGGCTAAAGAAATACCAACCTGTGCTCTGGGAAGGAACAGCTTTACTAAGAACTGTTTTAATTAACTTCATCAGGGATTTTTTAAGCAACTTGGCATAAAATTGCCCATTGACTCTTTGTGTTGGAGGAGTCCCTTTTTGTTATCATTGTGTGTGTTTGGAGCAGCAGTCTCGATGCTCTTGGTGCCTTTTTGTCAGACGGGGAAGTGTCAGCAGAGTGTGAAAAAGGTGTAAGAGCCTGTTCTCATCTTCTGTGAACATTACTGGGCTTTATTTGTCCTTCTGCTGCAATCCAGCTCCTCCATGAGTAGTGCTTTCTCAGCGCTGGTATTTGAATTGCAGAATATAAATTGTGAATATTGCAGGGAGCCTGGGCAGCTGGGGGCTCTGAGCAGCCACAGCACTTGTGGTCTCCTTTAACACTGGCAGAGCCTTTGCTGCTGTAACTGATCCTGAAAAACAAATGGCAGGGGCTCAGCAGGTTGATTGATAAAGCTTTTGGAAGTCGAGTTGGCTAATGACAGCAGATCATTTGGACTGGAAATGTTAGTGTGCTATTTTTGTTTTGAAATCCTTTGTGTTCCTGTAACGAGGGCTGCTGTGAGTGGCTTCTGGTGCTCCAATCGATACAAACCCGGTACAACAAATGCGTTGCTGTTTTTCTCCTGCTCTTCCCCTTCCCTCTCCCCCTCAATTTCAACAGTCTGGAGGCTTTTTTTCATTGTTGTCTCCAAATAAATCTCTTCTAGTGGTACACGTTGTAATCTGGAGGCTGTAATACAGGTCTGGCTTTGGTATTCATTCCCTGTGACATTTTTTGCATCCTAATCAAATTAGATCAATCCTCCCCACAAAGCTAAAGGTCTAGTAGATTTTCATGTTATTCTGATATAAGGCAGATGATATTAATGCAACATGGATAAGATGTTGTATTAAAGTCTCTTTAAAGATGCTACCTCCTAATTTTAGTGCTAGAGATAAAAGCCTTCCAGGATTTACATAATGGATACATGGAACTTGGGCTTTTCCTATTAGTGAGAAGGAGATAAGCAAAGAAAGCAGAGAAATTAGTTTGATTTTTCCAGTGAGGTTCAAAAGAAAAATAAGCATATTTTACCCCTTCTGCAACCTATGTAGAAGTGATGTAGAAAACAAATAGAGAAATATTGGGAAAGGGGAGAATTATTTGTGTATCAGAGTAGGAACTCAGTGGAGACGTTGTAGGTGGGCTGCACATATGGCAGGGAGGTGAAACGGGATCAGCTACAACTGGTGTCAGGACTGTGCCATCAGGAAGGGATTGGCCTGGGAAATGCTCCTGGGGAAGGCTGGGGCAAGTGTTGGCCAGGGAAGTACTTCTAAGGAAGGTTGAAGAGCCTGTGTTTGCATGAGACATTTGATTTTACTGAAATTGCCATTTTGGGCAGGATGTGCACAGGTTTGAGGAGAGGAGGAGTAGCTTCAGCCTGTTGGAATTTACTCAGTGTTGCTGAAAATTGGGCAAGGAGGAGTAAAACTTGCCCTTTTGTGTGCCCTTTGAGGGAAACATTTTAGGTCTGTCCTTTACCATCTTCCTTCCCAAACCTGAAGCAATTCCTTTTGTCCTGCTGCTGTTGTCCAGGGAATCTTTGCTTTTACCTTTTCCTGTCAGAAATTAGGATGGATTATCAATCTACCCATTCTTATCTGAGCAGGGCCAAGCCCTGGGCTCTGTGTGTTTGAGTAGCCATTCAGTGTGGCACATCCATGGGCACCTCCAGAAGCTGAAAATACATATATATGTATTTCTGTATATATTTGCAGTGTGTGGCAAGGCTGTGTTTGCAAAGACAGAAGCTTTATCAGCCATGCCAGCTTCATACCATGTATTTGTAAGAGTTAGTAGATTATTAAGTGCTTGTCTTGGAGTAGTGAGTAGATAAAGATATGTATTTACAATAATCTATATTATTTATACTCAAATAATTATTGTACTCATTATATATATATATGTAATAAAAATATATTAGGAAAATCTGATTTTCAAGCAAAGTAATAAACGTCTGATGGAGGAAAGTCCTAAATGCTTAACCCTAGAGAATTTCCCAAAAGATAAGGGTGATTAATGGATTCCTGAGTGTAACATAAGGCTGATTATTTCAAAATCTGAATATTGGGCTATTCCCTTTCCAATGCCCTGTTTGGAAGCTGCTCCAGGACCAGTCAGACAGGTTGGACCAGCCTGGGAAGGGGTTTCATTTCTCCAGACGTCCCGGATAAATGGCTCTGTCAGGCTGGATCTATAGCAAAAGGGAAGTGGTGTTAGATGTTATAGTTATTGAATAACCATGAGCCTGCTTCCTTGGTGTGCTAGATTTTTGTAGATAATTTTGTTTTATGGCTTTCTAAAAGTGATTTATGAGCTTTATGCGCACGCTACCAGTGAAATTCTTTTGATTTGTGTTAAGTGGCAAAGGGCACACCCTGCCTTAAAAACAAGACAAGGAAATTTTAACAAAAGACTTTTAAAAATTCCTTCTCTTACGAAAAGTGCCAAAAGAACTTTAACCCATTACTTCAGAACTCAAAGGAAAAATAAAGCAGCTTCAGAGCTCATAACAGCTCAGTGGCAGGCGGTGCAGACAGGAAGCAGTAAAAATAAAAGCTAATGTACCCAGCTCAGGAGATTGGAGGTGGAATAGGGGGATTCACTGGATGAAGGGAAGTTTACAGCAGCTGCAAATAAAAGCCCTGGCTTTGTGGTGCTCACTTGGAGTTTACTTCTCTGGCATCCTGGGATTTAAGGGGCAGATGCAAAGTGAGGTTCTGAGGTGCCTTGCTGAGACATCCCTGCACCAGCTTAACCATTGCATGGCCAAAAGAGTCACTGAATTTGAATCTGAACAATTCACATCTGCCAGTTAGAAATGGATATGAACCCTTTTATAAAGCTTTTCTTGGGTGTAGGGCCCTTTAGAAAAGCTTATAGTCTTGGGAGCAGCAAAGTCTCTTCCCTTGTCAGTTTTTCTGATTGACATCAAGGAATGTCAGAAGGTGGAATTCTCTAAGAGCAAAGCTTGGCTTGTGTGTGTAGTTGTTGCTGAAGCAGGAGTACATGAAGGGTGTGTAGGATTGTCTGAACCAAAATTTGGAGGGTGAGAAAGAACCTGCTGTGAGTTGCAGCAGGATGTGTGGATCCCAACATGTTATTGAGAAAGGCTTTGAAGTGTGGCACTGTGGACTCAGCCTGGCTTTTCATTTAAAGTTAGAGGATGGGTAGGTCTGGGTCAATTGAGAGAGATTTTCCTTGGGTTTCTCCCCCCCTTCTTCCCCTTGATGGTTGTTTGGGGGGGAAGAACCTTTTAGGGAGGACCGGATGGATTAAGCTTTGGAGTGGCCTGAGCTGTAATCATTAGCTGGGCAGTGAGGGCAGTAAAGGAAAGAATGTTTATTTGCAGCTTTTTGCTTTGAGAGTTTTGTGGTGGTTCTTTTAGGAGTGCTGTAATCTCAGCTATTCACTGGGGGGGCGGGGGGCTCCTTATGGCCTGGGGGATACAAAGGAGATTTTAATGATCAGAGCGCTCTGCTGGGGCTCATTCCCAGGCCAGTTGTGATCTCTGAACTGGAGGAATATCACATTAAAAATCTGCCTTAATTCTACAAAAATTCAACAGACATATGATAAATATTTCGGTGCTTGTGAAAAAAGCACCAAAAATGGGATATCCAAGGTGAGAGGGAAAGGGATCTTGCTGCCTCTCTCCTGCTTGGAAAGCAAATGGGCAAATGGCAAAGCAGAGCTGGTAATGGGATGGCAAAACATCTCCTGACCAAAGCCTGCGATTGCTGATAGAGCCAAGACTATTTACCAGGGAAAATAATCAGTAAACCAGGGAAAGCATTTTAGAAGCCATTATTAGGCCACATTTGGATTTCTATTCATCCTTCATTTCAGTTTATTAGGCTTTGAGGGACCCTGTGCAGCTGCTGTTTGAACTGCAGCAAGCGCACACGCAGAGCTCGCTAATGATTCAGTTAATGAGAACAGGCATGGAAAACAGGCAAATGACAGGGCAGTGTATTTTGCAAGATTTTTCTTTTTCCTCCCATGTATCTGTTTTAGTAAACTCCTTTCAGCAGCATGTGGATTCTTCAGGACTTTCCCAAAAGAGGGTCTGAATACCTGGTGTTGGCAGCACGTTAATCTGAGACTCTCCCCTGTGTCTGTTGATGCCTGCCCCTGTTTTAGGGTGAGGATCCAAGACCTCAACTCCTAGATGAGCTCAGGGTACTGACTTTGATGTAAATAAGGTGTAGCTACCACCCTTTGCATTGTTAGAGGTGTAGTTTGTCCAAGGAATGGCCTCTGCAGCAAACAGCAGGAACCAGGGTGGTCTGAAGCTGTTTCAACCTATTTTCAGCAAATCTAATGGCTGGGGCTGGGAGCCTGCAGTGCCTGTTCCCATCCAACAATGCCACTGCACCAGGAAATGGAGCTGCTGGAAGGGAATTCTGGAAAAGACTGCTGTGCAGCTGCTCGGTGCTGCACAGGGAATGAGGCACGTGGGATGCATTCATGGAAATGCGCAGGGCACTGCCGGCCTCGCTGGGCTTCCCAGCAGAGCCTCTCTTGCCACAGTGAATTTCCAGCTTGGAAATGCAAACTGCAACAAACACCAGGCAGTGTCCTGTGGATATTTGTAATACACAAGAAGAGTATTTGCAGTTTTGGGGGTGGGGGGAGAAAAGAGGGGGATTTCTTCCATTCTGTGCTGCAAACGCAGCAGGTGGAACAGAGGCAGTGAGGCGCAGATGATCCCCCACCACTCATACAAACTCTGGATTGCTTGGGTGAAAGTGCCCTTGGAAAGTTCAAAAGCCTGGGATATCTTCCCATTCAGCCCCTGCAATATGCATATTGAAAAGGATTTTACAAACCAAGCCATCCTTTTCCCATTGCCTTTAATCTTTTCTTGGTGCCCGCAGAGATCCTGGGAGTTCAGAAGTTGTTCCTTCTCTCAAAAAGGATTATGCTTTTCTTAATATTGATACACAAAGTTGCTTCCCAAAGGAGATAGGATCTGAATTTTGGTGAAAACAGTAGTGCATAAAGCTTGTGAATCTGCTTTTCTGGGGAGACTTGAACAGCTTTAAGCAGGCAATTTTCAGTCAAAATCTGTGTCCATGCATTGCTTTTGCAGCAAGAAGCCTCATGCCTGAGTTCCTGATGAACAATGTTAACCTCAAGCACAAACAGTTTAATTTCCAGCTCTCTGATCTCATGGTGAAAAACTCCATGAATGCAACACTTGGTGGTTTATTTGGGATTTTCAGGAGTGACTGTTCGCATCCCCAGACTTAGTGTGCTTGCCAAGCTTCTTCCAGTTTCCCAAAGCCTTTCTTGTTTTTAGGAGGAGCCCAAAAAGGTTTGTTTCACATATGACCTGTTCCTAAATCTGGAGGGGAACCCACCTGTGAACCACCTTCGTTGTGAGAAACTGACTTTCAACAACCCCACCAAGGAATTCAGGCGCAAACTCATCAGGGCTGGAGGGGTAAGTGCCCAATTTGGGATCCTAAAAGGAGTGGGCTTGTTTTGCTCTGAGGTTTCTTTAAGGCCAGCAGGCTCCGAACAGTTTTCTACATTCACTTAAAAGATGACCCAGCCATTTTTGACTCGTGGTTATAGGGCTGCAGCACTTGCAGCAGAACAAATCCTTTGTTGGTGTGTGATTGGTGACGCTTCTTTTGTCAATTTAAATGTGAGCATTAATACCAAAGCAGAAAACCCCTCTGGAAAGTGGGATCTGCTGTGGATGTTGCCTGGTGCCAGGAGCTGGGTCAGTACAGAAGAGCTCAAGAAAAGAGAGAAGCTTTCAAACCATTCTTTATTAATATTTTTTAAACTTAATAGTTAGTGCTTCCTGATCAATAAATGACCTCTAAACCTGGCATCAGCTACTTATGGCTTAGATAATAAAATAATGAAAAATTGGACAATATAGCGTGAAAACAGATGTGGGAGGGGGAAATAGATACTCTCTAGAAGGCCCAGTGAAGTATGGGTTGCTACAGGAGCTGAACCCTTCCATCTGGGAAGGTAATGAGTAGTGATAGACTAAAGGATGGTCCTCAAATAACTGCAGGATCTGGGCAAATCAGTCCAAACCACAAAGTACAAGAAGTTTTTAATGAGCCACAGGATGTCACGGCCAGGTTGGACAGGGGTTGGAGCAACCTGGGACAGTGGGAAGTGTCCCTGCCCGTGGCAGGGGTGGAATAAGATGAGCTTTAAGGTCCTTTCCAATCCAGATCACTCAGTGATTTTAGTTCCACTGTGTGCCAGTATTTTCCTGTATTGGGCAGAGAGAGGAAGGTGCTCATTTCAGGCCTGGGATGGCTGGAACATCATCTGTTCTCTAGGATTTTCACAGTATGATATTTTAGTCCTTGTGTACTGAGGTGTTTCAGCTGTTAATCACTTTTGATGCCTTTTCTCTGGTGGCAGTTTTCCACAGAATTATCCTGACGATGTAGGGAAGGTAAGAAGGGAATTGTTCCATGGAGCTCAGTGTTTGCTGTTAAGATTTTGTGAAAGGAGAGACCCAAGCCCTGTTTTTTTCCTTTTTCCCCTGAAACAGTGCATTCAGCTTTTCATAAACCAAGGAAATCTTGCTCATTCCTTCCAGATTTCTCTCCCTACCCTTTTTCAGGGGAAGAGCATTTGCAGCAGAACACACAGTTCTTGTCCAGAGCTTTATTGCCTGCCTGTGCTCAGAATATTGGCATTCCCTTTGGGAAAGACACTCGATATTGCATTGCTGCCTTTCAGTTTTGTGGGTTTAATATTCTGTATTTGAGGAGTTGCCTTGAAACTGAGCATTCCATAGACAATATCTTTTTATGGCCTTTAAGCAGGTGAGGAAAAAAACATTGAAAAGATGAATAATAGTGTGTTAATTGAGCAAGTGGCTTAACATAATCATGTGTTAATAGTTAATAGTCCGTGAGACTTTGTGCAGACATAATTTCCCTCCTCTTTATTCCCAGGTAATGGTGATGCCAGAAGGAGCAGAGACTGTTTCAAGGCCAAGTCCCGATTATCCGATGCTGCCCACGATACCTCTCTCTGCCTTCTCTGATCCCAAGAAGACCAAACCCTCCCACGGGTCAAAGGTCAGTGCAGCACATGTTTGGGTCAGCCTGAGGTGAGGGAGTCTTTCAGGCCAGGCTGCTGAGAGCTTGTTCAGCAGCTGTTCCTGGCTGCTGCTAATTCTGAACCTCCTTGTACTCTGCAGTTCAGTAGTTAATGGTCTGGAACTTCCCAGCCTCTAGGAGGCTTTTTTATGATCTGATAGACTTCTCTCCAGGGAAGTTTTGAAAAGAAAATTAAATGTGCTAGACTGGGAATTTTTGGTGAATCGTATCGTCCTTAAAGGCGGATGAAAACCTCTCTGATTGTTCTGGTTGTGTCCCCGATGCTGAGGATGGATTCTGGGGCTCTCTCACTCTCTGCCATGCCCAGCTGCACTCCGAGGCCCTGCACCTCTTGGCTGGAAGGCTGACTGGACAGTCAGGGCAGTGACTGTCCTCTGTCCTCAGGGCAGTGCTGGAGAGAACATCAAACACGCTTCACTTGCTCCAGCGGGTGCTTTCCAGACTGGATGTTTGTGTCCAGCAGTAGCCAGCTCCTCAGACTTCCAAAGAATCTCAAGTTTTTTCTTTTTTTTCCCTTATGTACTGAAGTTATTTTTGTATAATCCTACATGGGGGAAACAATCCCCAAGCAATGTGTTTTGGAGCAGATTACATGCACTGTATCAGCCTGAACAGTCACAGGTATTAACAGCAATTCATTTTCCAGTGTAATTCAATTCTGATAGCCATGTTCTTCAGGGCTCTAAACACTCTGGCACTTCAGTTATGCCTTCTCATGTTATGAAACAGAGTGAAGATGACTTACCTGTTAGTGGCTGATTTAATTTTGGTCAGGAATTAAGCACTGGAAAATACAGCAGAGAAATAAAGGGCTCTGAGATGAGCTCTGGTGAAAATTGCCAGTTGCTAAAGAGACAGCATTCTCCTGCTTCCCTTCCTCCAGGGTGCCCTGAGAGCTGCATCTGTGTTTGCATTGAGGTTAAACCTGAATTAAACATCTGTAGATGTTTCTAAACCTTTGACAGACCCTGGAAAGGAGCAGAACATGTTTCCTAAATGTTGAAGTGCCCACTGCCAGTTTGTGTGCAGCAGCTTGAGGGAAGTGTGGATGTTTACCTGGGCGTGTGGGGGTGGGTTTCTGCACAGAACAAACGCTGCCATGTGATTTATGAGGATGTGTTTTATCATTCTGTGCAGAGCTGCAGTTTCATACCCAGCTTGCATGTTTCTGTTGCTGAATTTTAGGATACAAACAAGGAAAGTAGCAAAGCATCCAAGCCACATAAAGTAACCAAGGAGCACAGGGAGAGGCCCAGGAAAGACTCTGAGAGCAAAAACTCCTCCAAAGACCTTGAGAGAGAACAGAACAAGCCTTTGAAGGACTCCTCCAGAAAACCAACTGAGAACAAACTGCCTAAGGAGGAGAAGGCACCTCCAAAAGCTGCTTTCAAGGAACCAAAACTGGCCGTGAAGGAGACCAAACTGGAGAACACCTCTCCAAAGGGAGGGCCGCAGCCGGAGTTAAAGTCTTCCAGCAAGAGGCCCTCCAACGTGGAGTCACCAAAGCCTAGTGCCAAAAAACAAAAAAAGAGTAGCTCCAAAGGGGTAAAGAATATCCTGGGGACATCTCCCAGAACCTCGTCTTCCTCGTATCCAGAGAAGAAACAAACCAAGGAGAAGATGAATGCCAAAGTGGAAAAGGTAAAATCTGAGAGCGAGGCCAAGGAGATCAAAAAGCCTGTGGAAATGGAGGAGTCAAACTCAGAGGATGAAACTTCTTTCAAGTCAGAGGTGAGCAGGGATTTATTCTTTACCAGAGTGTGGAAGGATGATGTTAAATCCCTGCCTGAAAAAGATGTTAAAAATTATCTCTCAGAGAAGATAGAGCAGCAGATTGGTAAATACTTAGCCTGGGTTGCATTTCAAATAAAATTCTTCTTTGAAATTCCAGTCAATATTAAAAGTTCCTCCTGTGTGATTTAGCTCCTGTTTCAGATACAAATTTATTGAGACTTATCTGCAGGCAGTTACCTAAAAGTCAGAGTTTAAGGTTATGGTCCCTCATTCATCCCTTGCAGTGGCAGCTACAGAGCTACAAGAGATACAGAGAGACTTTCTGCCTGCTCATGATGTTAGTGTTGTAGAATGTGATCTTATTTCAGAAAAGAAGGAAATAATCTCAGTTTTGGTAATGAAAAAAACCCAGTATTAAAATGTAAATAAAGCCCCTCTTCCTGCCATGGCCTCTAAGAAATGTGCCATTGGCTGAAGCTCAAAATACAACCACATGCCACTAAATCTAAATAAGTTGTGTTGTGAAACATAAAACAAATTATGTTCTTGTACTACTATTTTTAAAAGCTGTCTAAATATTTTTTTTCCTTTTTACAACTGAGAACATTCCTCATCCTCTGTTTTCTAAAAAGTGTTTTCCAAAAGAAGGCAAAAAAATGCGAGAAGGAACAGACAAATCCAAACTCTTGCTACTTTTCACTTGTATATTTGTTATAAAGAAACTATATATCTTGTAATAGGGTTCACAGGATAATGTCATGGGAATTCTGGAACTGGTTCCTCCTGACCACTTTAAGAAGGGTTTATTTTATTAAGATTAATTTTCTAGGGACAGTTTGTATTATGATTTAATCAGCACTGTGATACAACAAATATTGATGTGTTTGTCAGGAAGGATTTTTTTTTTTCTGCAGCACTCCCAGTAGAAGAGTTTATTGGGCAAGTGTTAATTCCACTCTGCAGAGAAGTCACATCCCTGGAAGAGTCCCAGGCCAGGCTGGATGGGGCTTGGAGCACCCTGGGATGGTGGAAGGTGTCCCTGCCCATGGCTGGGGGTGGCACAAGATGAGCTTTAAGGTCCCTTCCCACCCAAACCATTCTGGGATTTTAGGACTTTGCTTCCCAGCTGGATAAATTTTCACATTAGGCATTAAGAAGAGGCAGTTCCTCTGTCTTATCCTTTTACCAAAGTGGAGCAGTGCTCAGCAAGCCCCACATTTCAGTTCCAGATGTACAGCTCTCCCTGCAAACCTGTGACTGTGCAGATCCCCGAGTGTCCTTCACTGTCCCCGAGGTGTCCCCATTCCCTCTGGTCCCAGCAGTGTGAGCTGATGGTGCTGCCAGGCTGTCCCTGGAGCCACAGGGGGGCTCAGCCTCTGCTGCAGTGTCCTGCCCAGTGTCCTGCCCTGTGTCCTGGCTGGCCCAGCTCCTGCTGGGTGCTGGGGACACTCCGTGTGACAGACAGGGAGCGGTGGCAGCCGAGGCTCCTGTGGAACCTGCGCCCCAGGGCACGGCTGCAGAGTGCGCTGGCAGCAGCAGCCGGGCTCTGGAGTGTCTGCACCTGGGGCATGTCCCTGCTCCCAGCACTGCTGGTTGCTGCCCCAGGGTTTCTCCTGGCACTGCTGAGTGTGGAGCCGGTGGGAGTCACATCCCTGAATGAGGGAGCAGCTGGGGGTGGACCAGGGCCCGGAAACTTAAATCAGCTCTGTGCTGCAGCCAGGGGATTGTGCAACAGCTCCGGGCTGCAGCTCCACGGTGGCTCCCAGCTGACATCTTTGCAGGCTGCTGTGGAGAGGAGCAGCCCTGCTCCCATTTGTGCATTTGGGAGCTCAGAGAAACACTGCAGAGTTTCTCCTGCTGTTTCAGCTCCTGCTAGAAATCTTTTGGGGTTTTTGAACTTTTTTTTTTTTTCCTTGCCCCGTCAAGTCCAGTTCCCTGAACTGGCCTCATGCTTGGCTGCCTCAGTGCTGACAAAAGGGGGAGGCAGGGATGGGAGGCAGTGCAGCTTTTTGCCTTAGTCACATCCCCAGTGACAGTCACTGAGCACACGGAGCGTGTCCATCTGCATCCTCCTCCTCTCAAAGAGCTGCTGATGGTGTTAATGGCAAAGGGAAATGGGTTATCTCCAACAACTGCTGCTTAGCTCCTGTTAAGTTAATTATAAGGGATTTTTAAGGAATTTTAAGGGAAGACCTGCAGATTACCAGGAATGAGGGATGTAGGATTGGAGGTCAGATGCGAGAGCTGTGCTCCGTTAGCTTGAAAACATTCATAAAATCCCACAGTGGTTTGGGTTGGAAAGAGGCCTTAAATATCATTCAGTTTTATCCCCTGCCATGGCAGGGACACCTTCCACTGTCCCAGGCTGCTCCAGGCCCCATCCAGCCTGGCCTTCCAGAGATCCAGGGGCAGCCACAGCTCCTTTGGACAACCTGCTCTCTCTGCTCTCCACTTCCATGTTGGAATTTCCATAAACAGCCAGGGCTGCTGCAGTGTGCCAACAGACCTGATATTGGAACTGTTAAATTATTTTCCTTTGCTTCTGAACCCTTCCCAAGGGTTGTAATACCATTTTTTGACACGTTTTCCCCCTTCTTACAGTGAAATAATGAAAATCTTCCCAATACTTCGTTGACAGTGTGACCAGCAGGACCAGGGCAGGGATTGGGCCTCTTTGTGCCTGTCTCAAGTTTTTTATAGTATTAACCCTTCCTGTGTCAAATTATTTATCAGTGAGTATGTGTGATTTTTCAGCATCAGGATTTGGCAGCAGCAGTAGTAAGTAGATTCCTGGGAATGAAACAGTGAAACTGAAATGCTGATTTCCAGGGAATTACTTTTAAAAAGGCAAGATATTGGTTGACAGTGTGACCGGCAGGACCAGGGCAGGGATTGGGCCTCTTTGTGCCTGTCTCAAGTTTTTTATAGTATTAACCCTTCCTGTGTCAAATTATTTATCAGTGAGTATGTGTGATTTTTCAGCATCAGGATTTGGCAGCAGCAGTAGTAAGTAGATTCCTGGGAATGAAACAGTGAAACTGAAATGCTGATTTCCAGGGAATTACTTTTAAAAAGGCAAGATATTACAGTGCTTTGAGAATCTTTAAACTAGAACCCCCCTGAGTACCAAAAAACCCATTTTAAGGGATTTTAGGAGCTGCTTGGGGGCAGAGGGAGTTGCTGTGGCCTCTTCTGCCCTCTGGCGGTTCCCAAGGCTATTGCAGGTGATTGCTGCCGGTATCGGATTTAACCATTAAAATTTCCCAGTCTTACCTAAATTTCCTTCCTGGTTGCTGCTGTTACCAGTAGTTCATTTACTCTTCAGTCACTCTTAGTGCACAGGATATTCCTGTTATTTCTGCCAAGTGCTGACACACGAGTTGGGGTCACAAGGGTTGAGTTGGTCTCTGTTATGTTTTCACACTTAAGTGGAGCTAGTACAGTGGATCACTCAAACTGGTGTAGAACCAACTGGGTTTAGGATATAATAATAATAATTTAGAGTTAATTTTGGAGTCATGTGAGCTGGTTGGGATAGACATCTCCATGTCTGTGAGGAAAGGGTAGAGAACTGCGATTGTTCATTGGAGAAGTGTTGGGGTGACCTCATTGTGGCCTTCCAGTGCCTGAAAGAGCCAGCAGGAAAAATAAACTGATTATAAGGAATGGAGGACACAGGGAATGGCTTCCCTCTGCCAGAGGGCAGAAATAGATGGGATCTTGGGCAGGAATTATTCCCTGGCAGGGTGGGCAGGCCCTGGCACAGGGTGCCCAGAGCAGCTGTGGCTGCCCCTGGATCCCTGGCAGTGCCCAAGGCCAGGCTGGACACTGGGGTTTGGAGTGACCTGGGACAGTGGTTTGGATTAAATCATCTTTAAGGTCCTTTCCAACCCAAACCACTCCTTGACTCTGTGATTCCATGGTCAGTGATCAATCTGAGGTTCAAGGGAATCTTGGTGGGTACAATAAATACAATTTTTAAGAGATTTGGGTAGTTGTGGGTTCTGTGCTGCTCATCTGTCACACTTCAAAGTAAGGGTTTTAATTTAAATGTATTTCAGATGCTCCATATCATCATTTGGGGGGTTTGAACCTCATGGTGTGAAGGGGTTTGATGTTGCTCCCAGGAGTGCTGAGCTATATCCTGCCAGACTTCCATAAATGTTGTTTTTATTCCTCACTTTTTGTTTTTTTCTGTAACCCCAAGAACTGTATTCAATGATGGGTGATGCTGTAGAGTGCTCAGATGCTCCTTCCTCACAGTGCTTTGTGCTCTGGTTTTCTGGATTAGAAAGATTAAGATTCTTTTTCTTTTGTTTCCCTTTTATGGGGGGTTAAGTCTGTCCAGTCCAGCCCTTCCAACTCCAGCTCCAGCTCCGACTCCAGCTCTGACTCTGATTTCGAGCCATCTCAGAACCACAGTCAAGGTGTGTTGCAAGAAGAGTTTGTTAAAACCTTCCTTGTGTAACCTTAAAATGCTCAAGAGAATTAAATGTGCTTTTCCAGCACTATAGTAATACAGTTTTTTGCATGCAGCCATGTGTTGGAGTTGTGATGCTTCAGCAAGAAAAGGCAATAATGTTATAACATCATGAACAAGTATTTTTCTTCTCTTGGCAGCTAATTTATGAGTAGGGAATCCCTCTGGATTTGGTTCTTTCCCTTTTGGCTTTGGTTTCTGCCTCAGTTTATGAATGTGTTGCTGCTGCCTGATCTGTAGAATCACCAGAACAGTTCTCCTCCAGTCTCATCTATGTTTTATTAAAAATTATAAATGTGCCATTCATCACTTTGCCAGTGTGTAACAGCTCCTTTCTCAGATCCCTCTGCTGATAACCCAGAGAGGGAAACTGGCAACAGTAAATGTTCCAAGTGCAGCAAATGCTGTGCTGCTCCTGTCTCCAGTGACATTTAAATCAGCCCCACAGGCATGAAAAATGTCCTTTTGTTCTCGTTTGGGAAGGGAGGGGGAGGCTTTGGGAGGGGAGGGAGTTGTAAAGTTTGTCAGCTCTGCTTTAGCTCCGAGCCTGCACAGGGTGTCCTTTCCCAGTGCCACCTCCCAGGGGTCAGGCCGTGCCTGGGTTTGGCTGGGTGGAGCCGTGCTGGTTGTGTCCTGGTGCTGAGCTCCCTTCTCCATCTGCCCAGGCCCCCTGCGCTCCATGGTGGAGGATCTGCAGTCGGAGGAGTCGGACGATGACGACAGCTCCTCGGGAGAGGAGGCAGCAGTCAAAGCAAACCCCGTCAGCCGGGATTCCAGGTGGTAACAAATCCAGAGCAGGGGGGTTGGGTGGCTCTTTGCCCTCTGCATTTGGCATTTCTGGGTGCTCTCCCTTTGGAGGGAGGAATCAAAAGGTCAGGGCTCTGTGTGGGAGGGGAGGAAGGGCAGATGTGTGGGGTCACTCAGCACAGGGTGGGGACACAGAGGTGGTGACAGCAGGGTTGGCTGCAGAGCACAAAGAGGGGAAGGCACTGGGAGGTGCTGAGCTGAGCTGGCAAGTGTCAGTGACTGAGCCCCTTCAGTCACCTAATTGTGACCCTCAGATCTGTGCAGAGCTGCTGGAGTGTGACACCTTTGATCTGCAGAGCTTAGGGATCTGTGGGGGCAGGCAGAGTGTGCTGCTCTGGCTGCCTGGGGCTGACAGGGCTCAGGACTCACTCTCTGCCCTCCCTGTGTTGGCTGCTCCACTCCTCTGGACTCAGTGACAGCTGTTTCCTGCTCCAAGCCCTGGAAAGAGTTGAACTTCACCTTCTTCCCTCAGGAAATGCTGTTACTGCCCAAACCTGGAGTCTCAGTGAATACTTGAACCCAAATGCTTGGCCCAGAGAGCAGCTGCACATTGGAAATGCTGGTGGTGGTTACCAAAACAAACAAATATCCATTATTGCACCTATCATCAAGGAAACAATAATGGAGGGACTTAGAAGGGTATTTTTGTAGACCTTTAGGGGATAACCAGTTTAGTTCATCACAGGTAGGATACCTGCCATATCTATAGGGCCAAAGGAGAATGAAAATAAATAGGAAATCTTAGAGGTTACACCAGCAGCAGCACAAAATGCATTTTTTTGCTTGTGGAGGTGTCAGTGAGCCTCTCATGCAGGTACTTTATGACACTGGGAGGAATTCCTGAACAGCTGCTGTTTGTGAAAGGAAGTGGTGCTTAGTTGTTGTAGGGGGCTGTGGATGCCAGAGTTGAACTGCTGCCTGTAATGTGTCACCTTAAGCTCCCTGCTCTGGGAGTGCAGGGTGACATCAGCTGGGAAAAAAGGGATTCTTGGAATCTCCAGTGACCTGTTCTCCCAGCCAGTGCAGTAGTCTGTGATAAAGAAGAGTTTCACTCAGCTCTGTGTGGCTCAGCTGGCAGCTGGTGGTGGGTTTGCTGCTGCTGGTGATGCTCATTCTCTGCTGGTGGTTTTTCAGACTGAGCCTCAGTGACAGTGACAGTGACAACAGCGCCGACTCGTGCCCGCCCAGCCGGGAGCCACCTCCTGGGCAGAAGCTGCCCCCAGCAAACAACAAGGTATGAAATCCCTGCTTCCCACCTCCCCTGCTCCCTGCCTTGGAAATTCTTAGATGCACCACATTTTCCCCATTCCTGTCCTCAGCTGACAGGTGATTCCTCCCTTTCCAGCGCTCTGGTGTGACACCCCCATGTTTCCTGAGCTCATTTTGGTCCTGTTGTTGGTTTCTTTTCCCCTCAGGCGTCTGGAAGGAAAAGCCCAGAGTCTTGTAACAAGCCAGAGAAGATCCTGAAGAAGGGAACGTATGACAAGGTGTGTCCTGTGGAGAGGGATCTTTCACGAGGGCCTGGAGTGCCAGGACGCAGGGAATGGCTCCCACTGCCAGAGGGCAGGGATGGATGGGATCTTGGGCAGGAATTGTTCCCTGGCAGGGTGGGCAGGCCCTGGATCCCTGGCAGTGCCCAAGGCCAGGCTGGACAGGGCTTGGAGCAGCCTGGGACAGTGGAAGGTGTTTCTGCCATGGCAGGGGTGGCACTGGATGAGCTTTGAGGTCCCTTCCCATCCGAACCATCCCAGGATTCTGTGGTTGAGGAGCTGAGTGTCACAGGGTGGTTGGGCCTCAATGTGCACAAAAGCACCTGAATCAGCCCAGCTTCTTCATTGTTCTGTCTCAGCAGGGTAAAAGCTTGAGTTTAACAAAAAGCAGATGTTGAAAGGACAGATTTTGGAGAGTGGCACTGCAGAAATTGTGTACATTAAATATCTGGAGCCCCAGGTGGTGGCCATAGGCAAAATGCTGAAATTGTTTTATTTGTTTGCCCTTTGTCTGAACCAATGGCCTGGTCACTGCTGCAGTGCTGGGGCACTTCATTAAAAGGCAGTTTCATCTGGCTTTGATCTTCTAAATTAAAGATTATTTGATGCTCTGCTTTGCAGGTTTGGTTGGAACCTTTGTTTGTTCAATGAAATTCCCTCCTTCCTTGCCTCCAGGGAGGGCAGAGCAGTGTCCATTCTGTGATTCCCTGATTCTGTGAATCAGTTTTGCTGATACAGACCTGTTGCTGGCTGCCTGAGAAAACCTAAAATGAGGAAAAAAACAAATCACTCTTACCTAAGAAAAATCAACATGTTGAGCCTGTTGTGGTTTAGGTAAAACTACCTGGGAGTACAGTGCACTCCAAGAATTTTTCCTTACCTAAATGCAGATCATTGCTCAGTAGATTGCTGGGGTTTTGGTCACTGATGCACATGATGTTTTCAGGTAATTTGGAGTTAATTAGGAAAACCCACTGGTGAAGAGCTCACTCTGAGGGTCACCAAGGTGGACTTCACCTCACTGAGGTCCTTAAAGGTTCTGCCCAGTTCTTGGAGCTGGTTACAGCTGTGGGTATCATTAAATTAAAAAAAAAAAAAAAAAAAGGCCTTCAGGGCTCTTGTATTTAAGGGAAAGACCTTGGTGCCCCAGTACTTGAGAAGGAGGAGGAGGCAGCAAAGTGTTGGGAAGACTTAGGAATGTCTGAAAGGGCCTCAAGTTCTTCTGATCCTCACTGGGGAAGTCCCTTTGGCAGCCTTGAGACGCTCCACGTGTCCCTGTTTGTGTTGCAGGCCTACACGGATGAGCTGGTGGAGCTCCACAGGCGGCTCATGGCACTACGGGAGCGCAACGTGCTCCAGCAGGTACAGACCTTGTCCCTGCTGTCCCCACTGTCCCCGGGATCTGGGTGTCCAGGGGCTCAGCCAGGCCCTTCCATGGAGCTTCTGCTTTGCTTTGAAAGCAAAAATACAGAGTAAAAAATAAAATCAGCTGTGCATGCAATGTTTTCTTGGAAATGGTACAGAAGTGTGGTGTGGGCATCTTCCCTCTGCCATCCTGGTAGCAATCACAAAGTTGGGACCTCGTGGTCTGACTGGCAGCTTGGTCTGACTGACCAAGCTCCTGGGAAGAGCTGGAGGGGCAGGGGCTGAGCTCTGCTCTGGGACAGGGACAGCATCCCAGGAAGGGCTGGAGCTGTGCCAGGGCTTGGCATGGAGCTCAGGGAAAGGTTCTTGCCCCCGAGGGTGCTGGCACTGCCCAGGCTGCCCAGGGAATGGTCCCGGCCCCAAGGCTGCCAGAGCTCCAGGAGCGTTTGGACAGCGCTGCCAGGGGTGCTCAGGGTGGGCTTGTTGGGGTGGCTGGGCAGGGACAGGGGCTGGGCTGAGCATCCCTGAGGGTCCCTCCCAGCTCAGGATGTTCTGTTATTTTATGATTAAAAAGAAACATGCCCACATCACTGTCCAGACTGAGCTAGTCAGGCAGGCAGTAGGAGCTGGTTTGCTTTTTTGGGGAGAGGATTCCCTTCCTGTTGTGAGCCCCTCCAAGGGGTGGGAAAGCCTGGATGGGCTCTGTACCCTCTGTGCTGTACTTATGTCCATCCCTCTGTCTCCAGATCGTGAATCTCATTGAGGAAACCGGGCATTTCAACGTCACCAACACAACCTTTGACTTTGACCTCTTCTCCCTGGATGAGACGACCGTCCGCAAGCTGCAGAGCTACCTGGAGGCCGTGGCCACATGACGCTGGGCCTGGGAAGCTGGCTCTGCTCTTCAACCAGAGATCCCCTCCACTGGTACCAGGAAACCACCCCATGGAACTAGGCCTTCTTATCCTCCTGCCTCACCCGAAGAAGCACTGCCTTAGAGAACAGCCATGCTCTAGGAATGCTCAGCCAGCTGCACTTTTCTTGTAGGCTTCAAACCAGCGCCCGCCTTGCTGAGCCTGTCCCCCCCAGCTTTGTGGGCCAGGCCCTGAGCAGAGCAGGCGTGCTGCACTTAGGCTGCACAGCGCGACCTTTTTGGTTTCCCTTTGAGCAACTGTGTTTCAAGAGCACATTTTCCAGGCATCTCTGAGCTCTGAAGAAGCGTGGATGCTGTTCCCTTCCCCTGGAGCTCGGGACCAGCCTGTGGAGAGCTCCAGAACCAGAGCCCTCCCGCTCTGCCCCGCGCCATGTGGGTGACAGCGGCTTTGACAGAGCTGGCCGGGACACTGGGGACACAGGAGGCTCCCCGGGCTCCTGCTGCAGAGGAGAGGGGCTGCATTCCAGCTCCATTCCAGCTGGGATCACCCACTGGTTTGGTGGCCTGGCTCCCAGTGGGGACAGGACCCTCAGCTCCCTGCAGTGACACTCTGTGCTCGGTGAGGAGGCCTCTGGACCTGCTGTCTCCTGCTGGGGTTTGGAGATGTCTTGTTTGTTGATCTGAGCTCCTAAACAAAGTCCCACTCCTTTCAGTCTGCTTTAACTGTCATAGGACTCCAAAACTGTAAGCTGTATATTTTATATATATATATTATATATATATGTATGTACTGTATGTATAAGAAGGGCCTAGTTGGGTCTTATGATCTTAAGGGTGTGTTTTTCTGTTGTTTTTTTATGGCTCTGGCAGGGGAAGGCGCTTAATAAGATTTGACTCGTTTGTTCAATGCCTCTTGTGGACAATTTGTAGTGTAAGGAAGCTGGACAGCAACCTCCAGGCATCCCGTGCTCCAGAAGGGGCTCACCCGTCGTCTTTCCATTTGTCAGTGTTTGATAACTTTGCCAAAACATGTGATTGGTTTTGTTCTGTGTTCTCAAAGAGGAATCTCCTTACAGTGGCCCCTATAGTAGTGGCTGTACTTTGGGAAAACCAAAACAAGGGAGAACTTAAATCTTTGGACATGCCTGGGAGACGCTGATGTAAAACACAAAGTGGAGTTGGGTTTGTTCCCTCCTCCCTCTCCCACCCCACTGCCTGTGCAGGAAAAGGCAGGAAACAGAAACACTAATGCAGCCCCTTCCCTAGACTTCTAGTTAAACTAGTATTGACCTCCAAGTGTTGTCCAGGTGGGCATGGGCAAATCCCAGCACCTCCCTCCAAGCTGCGTTACACTCCTGGTCCCTAAATTCAGTATTTGCCCAGGATTTGCTCGTTTTTCCAAGGGCTGTGGGAAGCTTTTGCCAAATGTCCGTGGGGCACAGGCGGCGTGGGAGCAGCGGTGCTGGGGAGCCCCTCTGCTCAGGGAGGGTTGCACCGCTCCAGGTTTGCTGTCCCTTGTTTTGGGTTCCCCCTTTCTTTATCATGGAAATGTTGCAACTAATCAACTGAAGTGGCAATATGATGATAAGCTTGTTTGAGTTGGGTCATGTTGACCCGATTCCCATTAATTTTGTCCTTGTACCACCTTTCATGTGTCATGTGTGTGTGTGTGTATATATATATATATATATGTGTGTGTATATATATATATATATAGAAGTTCAAGCTCATGCCGGGTGCAAACCCTGTCACGCCAGTGATCTCAGCTGTTTTCTTTCTTGCTGGACGATGCCAGGGCTGGATAGAAAGGCCAGAGAAGGTGGAGGGCAGGGGGCAGAGGGGGAGGTGGCAGCAGGACGCCCACACTGGAGGTCACAGCCCGTGGGTGGGTACTGCAAGCCCTCGTGTCTCTGTGGGGCTGTGCCAGGGGGAGGCAGCTCTGTGCCCGCACTGGGCACCCTGGGGTGGGGCTGGTGGCACTGTCCCCTCCCCAGAGCAGCGGGGCTGGCCAGGCTGAGGCCCAGCTCCCTCCAAGTCTTTGCTGCCCGCTCCTCCCACAGCTCTGGTCCCAGCACTTCCAGACGGTCACAGCTCCAGAGCTGCCCCTCAAGGGACTGCAGGTGCCACCCCCCTCCTGCCCCTGCCCCTGGCAGCACCCGTGGTCACAGCTCCCAGCCTGTCCCAGTACACCCATGGGAGGCTGCTCCTGAGCCTGCCGTGGCATCGTCCTGTCCTGGAAGTGACTTTGTTGGTAAGTCTGCTGAGCATTGATAGGGATTTTGTTTGGTTTTTATAAGAAGTATTTTACACATGGATTTTTTTAGACTGTTTATATTCCCCCTGAAAACCCGAGGTAGGATTGTTCCCCAGCAATAGTTCCTCTCCATTGTGTGCACATGCTGATTTGTTACTAAAAGGTTTTTGCAAGTACTTAGTTGTTCTACAGAGTTGATGTTTTTTGGGGTATGTGGTAGCGTCGGGGAGCACAGGAGGGGTGACTCTGCAAACAAAGAATGGTCACATTTGGGCCTCATCTTGTGTCCCCTTGCAGTTCCCTGTGTAGATTCCCTCTAGGCTGGCTGAACGCTGTTCTGAACATGCCGTGTACAGGTTTTTGTGGATAAAGTGTTTGTTCTTGTGTCACTCTTGAGAGCATGGATGGATTATTGTACTCTAGGAAGGAGGGGGCAGTGCTGCTGTGGGCATTGCTTCAGGTCCTCGAGGATGTGTAGTAGCTTGCGTTGTTAAAAAAAGGAAGAAAAAAAAAAAAGAATCCCAAATTGACTTGTAGCCATAATGGTTTTTCCAAGGAAAATGGACAGGACTCTGTTCCTTTTCCGTGTCCTTCGTGGTGCTGCTGGCACAGACAGGTGCTGGGCAGCCCCAGAGCTTCCCAAGTTGCTGAGTTGGATTCGTGTTGGAGGTGGGGTCAGGATTCGGCTCCTCCATCCTCGGCCGTCGGCTCAGAGGGCCAGGAGGGCCAGGAGCGTTTCCCTGGCTCTGCTCTGCCATGTGTTAAGCCTTGAGGCTTTGATTACTGACATGTATTATTACAAAAGTTTAATGAAGAGAGGAGAGGAGAGGAAGGTTGGCTGGCAGCAAAGCCCGGCTTTTGGGCGTTTGGGCCACGGCGGGAGCGAGGCTGGCTGAGGTCAGGCTGGATCCATGGAAGTGCAATGACTCTGCCACCTGTGGGATCGTGGGGTGCGGTGGGAGCATCAGAACGAGCCAAGCAGTTGATGCAACAATCCAGAAACAGTTTTTTTGTCAGATCTTGGACCGTGTTTGATGGTGAGAGAGGTTGAGTCGTCCCTCACGGAGGGGCCTCTCCACGAGCAGAGCCCAGAGCGGCTCCAGTTCCAGTTTTCCATTGGGGATGTGCTGGAGCCGGCTCTGCTCGCGTGGGGCTCCTCCCTGCTGGCCCAGGGTGGTGCTGTGACTCCCCTGGTGCACCTGCACAGGTGTTCATCAGTGCTCAGAGGACCCAAATGGGTGTTGCTTTCCTGGGGCGCGGAATAGCCATCAAAAACTGACAAGATGAGTTTGCACTCCTAAAGAAAAATGTAAGTACTTCAACTTCTAGAGAATTTTTAATTGTATTTCTGCCTAGAGCTGAGGTATTAAATACCTCAGCACCTGAGGATTTTAAAAGTTGTGTTGGGAGAAAAGTTCTTCACTCAGCTGGAAGAAATGCAGCTGAGCCAAGACTAACTGCAAGATTAAAAAGAAAAAACACAAAAAAACTCATGTTTGTAATACGTTACAGGATTGTTTGTCCTGAATTTTAAACTTTTTGTTAAATTTGTGGAACTATGGAGGAATTTTCTAGAAAAAGTGAAATAAAGTAAGATGGAAAAGTAAAACTTGGAAGTGTTTTTCAGTTGTGTTGTTTCTCCAGGGATGGCACTGTGCCTTTCCCAAAACCTCCCCTCATGGCACAGGTAACAGCATCGGGCCTGGAAGGGGAAAAGCCAAGGAAAAGGGAATTGTTGTAAGCATGGGGTGGCTCCAATGTCCCGTAACCCATCAGAGCTCTGTCTGTTCAGGTCAGGGGTCCCTGCCCGTGGAGCAGGGCTTTGCCTGGGGCAGCTCCCATGGGATTTGAGGGGTCCCCACTGCTCCCTTGGCACAAGGGCAGAGCCCTGGCACGGGCACTGTCCCTCCCCTGCCCCCGAGGGAGTGTCCCTGTCCCTGGCTGCCCAGGGAGCAGCTCCAGCCCCGGCTCAGCTCTCCCTGCCTGAGGCAAACCCACCCCAGCCCCGGGCCTGCTCCATCCCAGGAATGAGTGAGAGTTAAGAGACACAAACAGAGTTTATTACACTTGGACACAGCAATTCCAGCCAGCTCAGCACTGGCACAGGGAGAGCTGCAGTTCCAGCAGTGCATTCCCACCCTTCCACCGTGCACTGGAATTCCACTGACCCAGCGCAGACAGTTCTGGGTTTAACCCCCCTGAGCCCACCCTGCTGTGACACCAGCACTGAGCTGCCCCCACCTCCTCCCACAGCTCCTCCTTTCCATGGGAAATGGAACTGGGAGTCAGAGCTGGGCTGCTCTGCCCTGCTCAGGTGAGGGTTTGTGTGTGCAGTGAGCCATTCACAGGCACTCCTTCACCTGCTGGCACTGCACAGCCTGGGAAAAGCCCTGCAGAGAGCACCAGGAGCTGCAGTGCGGGACTCTGTGTCCTCCAGTCGGTGAGTTCAGCATGGAGACCTTCACAGCTCTGGGCTGGTTGGTCACAGACCCTCAGGAGAACCAGCCTGGGCTCTCAGCACCATCTCCCCAAGCACAGCTACAGAGCCTCAGCCTGACCACCCTCCACTCTGGAACTCTCCATTTCAGACACTACAACATTCCTGGATTGTAAAACACAGATTCACACATTGTACACAGCCTTATAAATAATCCCTGGAGTAAATCACTTCTCAGAATACCAGCCATGGATACAACTTCAACAATACAATTTATGGCTTCATTACAACTCATAAAGGTAAAACAAACTCAAAATATTGCACAGACAAGCCCAGTTCATGTGAGGTTCCACCTCCACTGCTGTGTGTAGTCACATGGCATTTGTCATCTCAGACAGGAATCGTTTTTGGGGAAGGAGATTTAAAATTATATGGATGCCATCAGCATGCAGGGAAACGTGCAGCAGGGAGTGAGGACACTGCTGGAAAATGAAATCTGCCTTTCTCCCTTAGCAGAAAAAGGGCAGCTCCTGATTTGCAGCTCCTGCTTTACATTCATCTCAGGAAAAGAAAACTTTGGTTAGAACGTAACATGTCACACGGATTTAAGGTAAACATTGTATCGCCCTTATAAAAATGGAAATAAAAAATACAAAGTTGAGATATTTGGGATATCTCAGCAAGGGACACAAGACACAGGAGAACATGGGCAGGACCACGCTCACCACACTGCAGGGCAGGACAGGGACAGCAAAGCGACGCCGAGGGGCTGCCTGAAGGCTGAGCTTCTTTATTTCATCAGGATCCAGGGAATCCTTCCTGGGCAGCTGGGAGTGTCCTCGGGGATGGTTTCAGTGCAGGCTCTGCGGCCGGGTCGAGGGCTCCCCCAAGGGGATGTCGGTGTCCATGTAAAAGCGAGCGATTTGGTCCCGGTACTTCTGAACCACCACCGGCCTCTTCAGCTTCATGGTGGGGCCTGTGGGGAACCAGCACAGGGTAAATGGGGAGAGCAGCACTGGGAGCACCCAGCAGGGCTGGAGGGGAGAGGCAGAACACAGGAACAGTGACCTGTGCTAAACTTCTCTTTGGGTTTAATGGAATCTCCCTGTCCTGTGAGCCAAAGCAGCACAGCAGCACCCAGAGGGGGCTGGGCACTGCCCAGGATCCCCAGGGAATGGTCCCAGGGCTGCCAGAGCTCCAGGAGCTCTCAGGGATGCTCAGGGTGGGATTCTTGGGGTGTCTGTGCAGGGACAGGGGCTGGTCTGAGCATCCCTGGGGGTTACTTCCAGCTCAGGAGGTTCCATAACTCTACAAGAGGCATCACAGCACAAGGGTAAGTGCTGCTCCACTCAGTGCTGCTGGGCAGAAGTGGGAATTCACCCCAGTTCATCCCACCCCAAACTGCCTCATGGAAAAGCCACAGTGAGGAAAGGCTGGGGGCAGCTCTGTGCATTGGGGGTCGTGGTTGTGTTGTGTTCAATACCAGGGAAGGGGGCAAACCCCAGACACCCCACCACCACTCACCAAGCTCTCCACCAAAAATGGAGAAGTCCTTCTCCAGCAGGGTCCACTTCTGGACTTTCTGGGCATTGGACACAGCTCCCTCATTGACAGCAGAGATCCCTTTCTGGATGGCAGTGTAGATGGCCTTGTCTTTGCTGCTGATGATTTCTGAGACCTTGGTGGCCTTGCTGCCCAGCTTCTGACAGAATTCCAGAGCTTCTGGAGAGAGGTCATCTCCGGGCTCGCCCGTTTCTGCATTCACCACGCACTGCAGGACAGCCACAACAGGAAACTGAGCAGGGCTGAGCACCCGAGGCCCTCTGCACCAAGGAGCCTCCAGCCCTGGATGCTGCCCTGGGACAGTTCCTGGGGTCCCTTCCCCACCCCAACCCAGCAGCCCCTCAGCTCTCTTCCAACCCCTGGCTGCCAATGGAAAATTGGGACAAAACAGAGATAAACCCCCTCAGGTCTCTGCCTGCTCAGGAGCCAGCAGGGTACACAGCTCATCTGCCAAATTCCTCCTGTGCTATCCAAAGTTAATCACTGTTTTCCAGACCTTTTCTGGAGCACAATTTACTTCCCTTCACTGTGCAGCAGCAGTCTTGGAGTCACACACAGCACTCAGGCGTGACAAGTGCAGCAGGGCCACCTCCAGGGCCTGGCTCAGCTCTCCTGCCCCAGGCCAAGGCTGTTGGCCTTGGTCTCACTGAGGAGCAATTCCCACTCTGACAGTCAGCACAGGCCACCATGGATGTGTCCTGCTGGAGTTTAAAGCCAGAGTCTGACAAAGAAATCCCTGACAGCTTTTTACCTCCCACACTACTCTGGGAGAGACTGAAACAGGTGAGGAGAGCAGAAGGGTTTTCTTTTCAAGCCTTTTGGGTCTTTTCCTTCTGTTTGTTCCTGCCCTCTGTGGCACAGAAAAAGCTGCCCTGAACAACAGCAGGGCCTGATGGTCTGAGCAAGTGACAACTCTGTGCTTTCAGCTGCTCTTGGCAGCCCAGCTACATCAATTGTGCTCTGGGCTCTTGCCTCCACAAGACACTAAAAGTGTGTAACAACTCTTCCTCCCTGGAATTAATCAGATTCAGCAGCACAGGTGGTGGATCCCCATCCTGTTTGCCATTACCTTTAGTGTCAGGAGCATAGAAAGGAATTTGGCTTTGTCTCCAACCAACATGGCGTTGCTGATGATGGGAACAGCACTCTTGACAGCATCCTCAATTGGAATAGGAGGAATGTTCTCACCTCCTGCAGTGATGATGAGCTCTGGAAAACAATCAAATCCTGATTAATGCTTGGAGCTTCTCCCCTTCCCACAATCTGCAACAACTCAACTGCTCCTTTGTGTCTGCTGAATCAAAGAGTGAGTCCATGTCAGCAGAGCTGGAGAAGGCAGAACACCAGGACTGGGAAAGTCACAGGGGGACCATCCCCAAAAGTGCCCCAAAATGTGGGGATGTGGCACTAGGGAATGAGGTTCAGTGATGGCCCTGGGGGTGCTGTACTCAGTGATCTTAAAGGGCTTTTCCAGCCCCAGTGCTGATCCCATGACTGCAGCAGGCCTGGAGAGAGGAGCAGGAGCTGCTCACACACAGCCCAGCCTTGGTGCTCCAGGGGTGTTTGCAGCCTGGCAGTGCAGGTGAGCCCCTTGGCACAGACCTGGGCCTCCAAGGCTCCTAAGTTGGCACCCAAATTATTGAAATTGAAGTGAAAGGAGGTCCCTGTGTGCTGCAGAGCAGAGGGGAGCCCCCCTGCTCAATCTCCTGTTCCTCAGAGCAGCCCTCACGTGAGCACCTCTCCCTCTTGAGGGCTGAGGGCTTGAGTGATGTTGGTTTTGTCTGGAGTTGCTCAAACTCTGTCCCAAGAGCCACATTGCTACAAGGCACTTGCACAACAGTGTTAAGCTGCTGTTTTCCTTGGAGGTCACCCAGCAAAGCTCCTGAAACTGAGGGAGCTGCTGGTAAAACAAGCCCATAAAGCACTGACTGCACTGGTGCTGAAATCAGAGGGCTTCTCCCTCACTCTACAAACACACCCTGGTTCCAGAGCCTGCCTCTCTCCTCCCACCACAGGGCAGGACACCCTGCAGCCACATTCAAGTGGAAACTCCAGGAGGAGAAGGATTTGAATATTCTTCTGTGCGAGTCACAACCACACAACCAGCAGAGTGTCCCCTGTACCAGAGGGGGTTTAAGTTGAATATTGGGAAAAATTTCTTCACTGTTCAGCATTGGAACAGGCTGCCCAGGGCAGTGGTGGAGTCCCCTGCATCTCTGGAGGGATTTAAAAGATGGGGCAGCTGGGGACATGGGTTATGGTGGCCTTGGCAATGCTGAGGGAACAGTTGGGCTCCATGGGGTCTTTCCCAACATCAACAACTCACTGATTCCATAGCACTGCACAACATCAAGATAAAGCCAAGGGATGTGTTACCTTTAATTCTGCCTGTGATGAAGAGGAATCCATCCTTGTCATGCTTGCCCAGGTCCCCTGAGTGCAGCCAGCCATCCTCATCGATGGCTTCTTTGGTTTTGTCCTCCATGTTCAGGTAGCCCATGAAGATGTGCCTTCCTGAGAAGCAGATCTCCCCAATGCCATCCTTGTCTGGTTGATGGATCAGGGTGTGGCACCCCGCCAGCTCCTTCCCACAGCTGAAACAGAGCAAGGATTCATTTATTTTAAACTGAATTCAAGCTGAAGTTACAGCAGCACCTCTCAAGCTGAAGGGTTTGAACAAAGCCCAGCAGCTTTTTAGCACAACAGCTCCAGCGAAGAGCTTTAATGGCATCTGCTCTTGTAAGGGCAGCTGCAGAAAGAGTTGTTATTGCAGAGATCAGTGCTCACACACCTGCTGGTTTGCACTCATTGTTCTCAACACCTGAGCTTTGAATGAGCAGATTTATGTCCTTGGCAGCAAACTTTCACTGCACAGACTGAACAAGCTGTTCAAAGACACCCTGCACCCTTTAGTCATTTGCCATTGAAGCCAAGGGTAGGTTGGAGTTACCAGCTTTTCCTTCATCCCACCAGCCCCTCACTTCTTCCTCAGCTCCACAGAACCCTGTAATTTCACATATCCCTGCTGATGCTGCCCTTGGCAGATCTCTTCACCTGTGACATGGCTCCCCAGTGACCTTTTAGTGGCAGCAAGGCTCTGGGGGGGATGAGCTGCAGCAGGAGATGGATGTGCCCTCCCTCTCCTCCCAGGAAGGCGCTCACCTGCCGAGCCTGAAGGCGTGAGGTAGGGAGACTGTGTGAGGCCCAGAGCTCTCACTCATCCCATAGAGCTCCAGCACGAGAATGTTCAGGCTCAGAAAGAATTCCAGGGTCTCTCTGGTGATGGGAGCAGCCCCCGTGTAGCACTTGGTGCAGCGGTCCAGCCCGATGGCCTTGCGCACCTTCCTGTACACCAGCTGCCTGGCCAGGCGGAAATTCACCGGCTCCTCGGAGCACCTGCACCGGGAAAATGGCACACTTAACTCCTCCCCTTCCTCCTTTTATCTTCATCCTGCTTCAGTTCATAAAAAATATAGAACTCCTCCCCTCCTTCCTTTTATCTTCATCCTGCTTCAGTTCATTCAGAAAAATAATGGATTATTTCCCCCTCCAGCCCTTGCTGCTCCTCCTCAGGTCCAAGCAACACTGGCCTGTCACAGGATATAATCCTGGATGGAATAAAATCCCTGATCTGACAGAAAAGTTCTCCTAAAACTCATCAGCATCCCTGAAATGTAGCTCATAATTACCCATTCATCCTCTTGAGGTTGGTCTGCAGCCCCACTCCCTTGGCCCACACTGCCACTCTCCTTCGGAGCGCGGAGGCTTTCATGCCCACAGATTTCATTTTCTCTTCCATTTTTTCCCAGACACGAGGAACTCCCAAAAAAGCAGTTGGCCTCACTTCTCGCAGGGTCTCCACCAAGCTGCCCTGAGAGAAGCAGGATTTAATGCAGTTTTTAGAAGTGAATCACTGCAGACTTCAGGTCAGTACTGGTCACTAGCAAAAACTTGGGAGTCTGCCATCAGTTTTGAGGAATTGTTTGTTTTTTGCAGCACCACCAAGAAAAGGGAACCCCTGAGACATTCCAGTGGGAACTGGGAAGGGAACAAGGGTCGATGCTTTCAGTGCCAGCATTGACACAAGAATCCTTTAGTCAGGACTCAGGTTTAGCTGGGGCCGTGGTGCAATGTGGGCAGAGCAAACACAAGGCTGTTGCTCAACCAGTTCTTCATGTGGCACCAGGTGTCAGGTAAGAACTCAGCAGATCCCAGTTCTGAAGTGCTGGGTCAGCTTCTCCCAGTTTGTGACTGAAGCAAAAGGTGAAGGTCAGGCTCCAGTCAAACCAACAAGGGCAGCTGGTCAGTGGGAAAAGTAAACCCAGTCAGGAAAGCTGACAGAACCACAAGATATCACAGCCTTGTTTCAAGCACCCACCCCAGCTCAAGCAGGTGGATGAGAATAAGTTTATTATTTTTTTACCTTCAATGCATCTGGTTGGGCAAAGTAAACTTGCACTCCGAGGGCCATGGCTGCCCAAATATCACACATTTGTGCAGCAATGTGGCTGAGGGGCAGGTAGCTGACCACCTCCTCCTGCCTGTTGTGGGCATCACTCAGCATGATGGAGCGCGCGGCCACCACCGCTGTCCACGTCAGCTGCAACAGGAACCCACAGGGGCTTCAGAGCAGGGACAGCACAGAACACACAAGGCACAACACAGCTACAGCATCCTGGGATCTCAACAGCAGCACTTGGCTCGTTCAGCTGGAGCACAGGAGACTGAGGGGAGGCTCCTCGGGGGCTGCAGCTCCTCCCCAGGGGAGGCAGAGGGGCAGGGGCTGAGCTCTGCTCTGGGACAGGGACAGGAGGCCAGGAAGGGCTGGAGCTGTGCCAGGGCTTGGCATGGAGCTCAGGGAAAGGTTCTTGCCCCCGAGGGTGCTGGCACTGCCCAGGCTGCCCAGGGAATGGTCCCGGCCCCAAGGCTGCCAGAGCTGCAGGAGCGTTTGGACAGCGCTGCCAGGGGTGCTCAGGGTGGGCTTGTTGGGGTGGCTGTGCAGGGACAGGGGCTGGGCTGAGCATCCCTGAGGGTCCCTCCCAGCTCAGGACGTTCTCCCTCAGCACCCCTGGGTGGCACTGGGCACTCACGTTGTCGTGGCTGAGCATGACGCCCTTGGGCTGCCCCGTGGTGCCCGAGGTGTAGATGAGGGTGCAGCACTGGTTGGGTTTCTGGGACGCGATGATCTCGTGGAGCTGCGAGTCCGGCACGTCCCTGCCCAGCTCCATGAACTCCCTCCACTGCAGAGAACAGAAGAGCTCAGTCCTTTTGTAAGGTATCACCCACAGGAAAAATGGAACTCTTTGCTACAGACCAAGAGAATGAAGCTGTTCTCCCTGTCTAGACATCTGGAAGAGGCTGTAAACCCACATTGTCACCCCACAGTGTTTCCTGGCTGACACAGGGAGAAGCAGAAAGGAGACAGATCCACCCCCAGCAGCTTTACAGCTCTGTAGCAACTCCCTGGAATAATTGTGGGGCCCAAGGTGTCTGCCAAAGGTCAGCAGCCCCCTTACAACACGGATTATCCAGGTTGCACAACAGCAACAGCAGACACAACAACAGCAGACACCTCCTGCCCACCACAGCCAACACCAGCTCAGGGGATCACAGTCACACAACCCCAGGCTGGTTTGGCTTGGAAGGGACCTTAAAGATCATCTCACTCCAAGGCCCTGCCATGGACAGGGATGTCACCCACCAGATGTTCAAGGCCCCAGGGCAGGTGACAGGTACTTGCAGCCACCAGCTGAACACAGCCAGCACTTAGAAGCCGTGAAGAAGCCCAGGACTTACCGAGTACAGATTTGGTCTCTTCTCTTTGATCTCCTCCCCATACTGGACAATGCCCTTCAGATGAGGTAGTCTGTGCTCAATCTGTGTTAAGAAGGGAGATTTGTGAGAAAGAGCAAATGCTGCTTGTCCCTTTTAGACCCCTGTAACCCCACTTAGCACGCTCCTCAGATTTCCCACTTTATGTGAAGCCAAGAGAATCCCATGTGTGCTCCTGAAAGAATGGGTTTGCCTCACTAGAAACAGTCATAATTTGAGCTGGGATGGTGCCAGACAACCTAGAGGATGCTCAGTTGTTCATTTTGGCTTCTTCTATTTTAAGCCCAAGGCTTTTAAGAAGTGAAAGCACCACTTAACCTCTTGTGAGACACAGTGCCAGTGACAGCTCAACTGGCTGGAGCAGGGAGCACACAAGGAATTCACCTCTGCTCTCAGACCCAGCACTCCCCTCAGGTAATGCCTTCCTACAGCATTTTACCCTCCCACATCTGTCAACAGGTTGCTGTAACCCCCAGCCATCTAAAAAACATAATTACTTCTAAAATTTTCTGCAGCTGTTTATGGTTTTCCACCACTATAATGTTGGCACTGCAGTTCTCTGCTACGTAATGACAGGCCTCAGGAGAGTTTGTAGTGTAGATCCCAACAGCAAATCCCCTGGAAAAGGGAAAAAACAGAACAGAAAAGCAGAACAGAGTTAGAGGACAAGCAGAGTTGCTGGCAAATTTCAGAGAAAAAACTTTAAGAACAATATCCCATAAAATGACAACAAAAAGGGGAGAGCTTAATTCCAAGAGGAAAGATTCTGTTCTGGGGCATGGGAAATGTCAAGAGTGGTGCAAGGGACCAAAATATCTCATGTGGAAGGCAGATATCACAATCCAGCCACGGGATTCTCTGGAATTTCCTTAATCACTGTGTACATAAGAATGCTTTTAGATTAACCTACTGGTCATCTTATTTTGAGAGAAGCAGCTGGCTAAAAGAAAGTATTTTAATTTTGTCTCATTAATTCATTATGAAATAGTTCAGCTTCTATCTACCTTAAATCCAAATCTAAGCAATTTGGTTTGGGGTGTTTTTTGTTTGTTTTACTGGGGTTTTAATCAAAACCTGCTTCTCATGTGAATACTGCAGTCACTCTCTGCCTGCCAAAGCAAAATGCATGGCAAGAAACAAGAGTCTTACCCTGCAAGGATGGCTCCAATGTCAGCAATGAACCACTCAGCAGAATTAAATCCCAGGATGCCCACTCCATGGAAACGCTCCAGCCCCAGCTGTAAACAAGAGATGGCATTACAGCAGCCTGCCTTCTCCTCTGGACAAAGCTCAGGCATCATTTGCAGATCTCTGCTGGGAGCACAGCACTGAGGGAAGAGTTCATGTTCTTACACTGAATAGCTCCCCAGGAGCCAGGATGGAACCAGTGAAAGTTTCACAGCACTGTCCCACTGTAAGTGGGCAGGAAAACAGGGATTTGCTGAGGTCTGCCCTTGGAAAGACAGGCTCACTGGAATTCATTCACAGGAATATAAACCTGCAGCCCAGGGAGTTACCAGTTCCCCTTGGGCTGGGAGTGAGGAGGTGAGAGGTGAAGTCAGACAACACCTCCTGGGACATTTGGTACAAGCTGGGAATGTCAGATATCAATAACTCCAGAGCAACAAACTCCAGTGGCAGTCACACTTGGATATGAAATTCCAGCTCTTGGAGTCCCAGTCTTTAACTCCCTCAGCCAGACTCTGGTTTTGTCCCAGAGTGGAAGATCCCACCACAGGAGTAAAACCAGGCTGGCCTTAACTTGAAGAGATAAGACTTGATCCCAACAGTAAAAACAGGTGCTGTTTGTTTCTGTCTCCAAGTCTCCTAATCCCAGCAGTACAATCAAAAGGCTGGGCCATGTGGGACACTTAAGCCTGGTTTGTAAGCATCCCTTTTTTTCTTAGAAAGATTAACCTTTCCAAGCCTCTGGAGGGGCAGTGTCCAGGTTTGCCATACACCTCAAACATCTCACTTGAAATGTTGTCTTACAGGCTTTTTTTCTTGGTTAAATGTGGAAGCAACTGTCAAAAAAATTAAATACCAAGGTATCCATAGCATGTTCAGGTATTTCCCTGTCACTGTAAGATTCATCTGCACTCAAGGAATTTGCAGATTTAAGATAGACTTGACTGCAGCCATTGCAGCACTTAAATGAGTGAACATTAAGCTTGACTTTGTTTTGTTTTGACATAGTGGTAGGAAGAGGGAGAACAAGTTTTAATTTAAAAGAAGAGAGATTTACATCAGATATTGGGCAGGAATTGTTCCCTGGCAGGGTGGGCAGGCCCTGGCACAGGGTGCCCAGAGCAGCTGTGGCTGCCCCTGGATCCCTGGCAGTGCCCAAGGCCAGGCTGGACAGGGCTGGGAGCAGCCTGGGACAGTGGGAGGTGTCCCTGCCATGGCAGGGGTGGCACTGGATGGGCTTTAAGGTGCCTTCCAACCCAAACCATGCTGTTTTTAGGATTCTATGAACATGCCAAAGAGAACTCAACAAACTCTTACCTTCAGAAAGCTTTTGGCTGCTTTCCAGCACTCATCGTAGTACATCTTATACGTCAGCTTTATCCACCTGCCATCTTTTTTGGATGCCAGGGCATAATAGTCACTGTACTTGTTGACACTTTCCTGAAAGAGCTGGTGCACAGTCTTTGGGGCCTCGCTGCCAGGGCCCTGCTCTTCCATCCTCAGCCTGACCTCCCCATCACAACGTGTTGTCCACACACGGGAGCCAGGAGAGGAGAAGGCTGCTTTGAAAGGAAAGTGTTCAGCATCTTAGATTTACAAATTTTCTGCTGCCATAACAGCAATAAAAATACAAGTCTCAAGCACATGAAAGCAAATGTTGTTACACCCTCTCCCACATCCCTTTGTTGACCCTTTCTTCATGGCAATTTTGCCATGTGAGCCCCAGTATTTTAGACTAGAAGCCTCAACATTTTCCAGTTACATCCCCTCTAACCTGCTCTGCTGCCCTAAGGCTCTTGTACTGGTAAGGTGAAAGTTTCCTGCACCTTATACTCTGCTATTTTTAATTTTTTTGTCTTTTAAGGAGGACTGAAAGCAGGACACTGGTACCTGGTAGATGAGCACCAGGCACTGACACTGCTTATTTAACCCTTGAAGCACAGCTGTGCTTTAAAGTCTGAGTTCCAGGCACTTCTGCACAACCCATCCTGCAACCTGAGCTGCTTCTTCCATTGTCATGGTTTGACAAATCCCTCTCTCACTGCAATAATAATTTCAGGCACCTCACAGTCCCCAGACTTCATCCACTCACCTTTGGGACCGAGTGAGTTCACCTGATATCTCTCCATCTTGGAATCTTCCCCTGGCTCGCTGTTGTGTGGCTCAGCAGTTCTGCAAGGCAAAAGGAATTATCCCTGGATGAGAACACTGAGGGCTGACTGCCACAGGCAGGTTTGCTCCATCCCTTAATGTCACTCAGTCCTTGGACGTCAGAGTGATTCCTGATGTTCTGCAGGTGACTTTATTAATTCACTGCCCTGCATGGCCCCAGCGATGGAACAGCTCACTCCAAGTGTTCAAGCTCTGCCTGTGCTGGTTTTGCACACAAGTGTTGTCCTAATTGCAGCTTTCATTGCAGACAAGCTGCAGAAGAATGCATAAACATTATCCTAAAAACAGCCATCATTTAATTCCTAAAGGCTGCTCCAGGTGTCTGGAATAAAGAGTCTGCAGCTGGGAGGAGGAGGAGAAGGGGGGCAGGAAGGGACACTTGGATCTGGAACTCATCTCCTGTTTGCAATATGTGAGTCCAACAACAGGGGCGGCCCTGGGGACACTCTGGAGTCACCCATGGGGAAACCCATGGAGATTTCCTGCAAAAGAGCAGGAAATTGATTTAACAGGAAATCTTGTGCTTAGGTATTCCTATTAAAACCAGGGCTCCCACCAGATGCTTGGGAAGAAACAGAAACAGGCTCAGCCCTGTGTGCTTCAGCCACTCCTCCCAGCTGAGCTGTCCTTTCACTTTCAGCCCTGCAGAAGCTGGTGAAGCACCACTTGCCTGCTTGCAAAACTGTTCTTACTCCATCCCTTTCCAAGCTGGACTGTCTCACAGCCCTAATGAGGAGGGTGAGGGATAATCAAGGCTCGTGTCCTGAGGGATAATCACGGCTCATGTCCCACTTGAGAGCAGGAGCTGGAAGCCAGACCCAGTGAGATTTGGGAATCCCACCCTCCAAGCAGGCAGCGTGTTCCCTGCCCTGGGCAATGCTCTGCCAGGACCATTGATGTCTGAGTTTTAGCTGAGTTAAGGTTTCACTGCAGAGACCCAAACTTTTCATCCTGCCTGGCCCTACCAGGCCCTTTGCCTCAGCCCATCACTCAGGTGTTGTTCCTCCAGGCTGGTGTTTTCCCTTCTCAACAGCAGCACCTGCAGCACCAAGCCCAGGCTCTTCCAGAAGGGTCCTGACATCACAATAACCCCAAACACTGGAGGGGCAGCTCTGGGCAGAAAGGAGCCCAGACTCTGCCCATCACATCACACTGCACACAGGTGAGAGCTCCTCTGGGCTCACACAAACTCCTCAGCCTGAGCCAGGCAGGGCTCCCACCAGGTTCCACCTTTTACTTCCTTTCTACCAGGCCAGAGACAAGACAACCAGCACAGGCACTGTGTGAATTTCAGGGTAAGGGGAAATCTCTTCCCTGTAATCTACATGCATTCTGAATTTCTAGGGAACACACAGCTATGACTGCTTAGGGCTTGAGGAGGTTCAAGGCCCAGGGAAGGTCTGACATGGCTGATCACATGTCCTGCTCTAAAGCAGAACTGCTTCTCTGAACTAATCTGCAAGCCAGCAACCAGGGCTGAGTAAATAATTTCTTTATTTTCCCCAAGGGGATTATGAGATGTTCCCACCTCCGTACTCCCTCCTCATTATTGAGAACATTTTTCAGCACAAATTAATCCTCAGTTGCAATAGTTCTGCACCATTTCTCCACCAGCTTTTATGATCAAAGCATGCAAATGACCCAGTAATATGAGCAGAAAAGCCCCAACTATTTCCCTCACAGTCAATCAAGTCATCTTTCTCTCCCCATTACGACATGTAGTTCAATGCAGCCCCAAAAAAATCAGGTAAAGATGTTTTAGTTAGCTAGATCCCATTATGCTGTGGTGAGATATAGACCCTAATCTGCTCTTTAGTCTGTAAATCTAAGCAGCCTCTTACCAGCAGGAGTTTGAGATCAGTGTAGGTACTGCACATGAGCTGTTCTCTGCGGAGGCAGGGCTCTTCCAAAATCGTTTTAATTAATCAAAGTAAGCATGGTAGAATACAATTTTATGTACAGCTCACAACAGGGTAAATAAAATCCTAAACAGACAAATAAATCCCAAATAAAATCCTAAATTAGACCAACCTGGGTGAAGAGTTGAGCAGCACATCTTCCCCTGCCACCTCACAGCTCCCTTGAAGAGCTGAATTGCAATAAGCCACGGAGACTGGTTCTGCAAGTGCCATCCTGGCGTCTGACTCACACAGCACTGTCCCTGCGAAAACAGGTTGGAAAAATCAAAATACAGCCACACGTCACAGCAAAGCAGCTCCACTGACGTGAGCGAGGCAACCCCAAAGAGGCACCGCTCGAGCCTGCTGCATTTGCACCAAATAACAGGAAATTCTGACAGTGGGCATTGCAAAACCCCACAGCAGAACCAGGCACCCACAGCTCCCCGAGAGCACCACGAGCCGAAGCATTTCAATTCCACGCTCCCTTTTGCCCCAAACGCTGTCCCAAAAGCTCGGCTCGCAGCCCCCGCCATCCCTCCAGCCTCACCGCGCATCGCCGCTCCCGCAGCTTCCCCTCCGCAGCCGCTCCGCACCGGCGCCGAGCCCGACGTGTAATATCCTTTATTTTTAAACTAGCGCCCAGGAGGCAGATCTGGAGCATCTTATGTCATGTGCTGCTGCCTCGCAATTGGAAGCGGCTCGTCACCCCACACCGCCGCCTCTTAAGGAGGCTCTGGCCCCACGCCTGCCCGCCAGCCTCGGCACACCGGGGATTTCGGCTCCCTCTGGGGGGACACAGCCCCGCCACTCCTCACATTTAGCCTGTTCGCATCAAAATAAGCGTTTTGCAGCCGGGTTTTGGGTTGTTTTTTTTTTGGGTTTTTTTTGTTTTTTTGGGTTTTTTTTTTTTTTTTGTGGCTCCCACGCTGCTTTCAGCACTTTGTCTTGGGGGATTTCATCGCCTAAACGAAGTGTTTTCTAAACGCTGATTTTATTTAATGTTTACACTCGTCAAAAGCCTTTGGTGCTTATGAGTCGCCAGGCTGAGCTTTAATTGTTTCAAGGGATTTCAAGCTGATTGGAGATGAATCCCATTATCCTTGATCTCTCTAAGAAGTGGATTTTAGGCTGCTATTTTGTACCTGCATTAGACAGACACATTTAAATCCCGTGATGCGAGGGGCATGTTCGCCTCCATGAGGAAGAGGAGTCTTTTTATGAAAAAGTCTTTTATGTCATAAATCGGACTCAGCACGCTGCAGCCTCCTGCCTTTACCGGGAGGGGAAAGCCACGCCAGGCACGGCTCAGGGACATCCCCCTTTCCGCTTACTCATCTGCACAAGGACACGTTGCTGCTCACGCCACGCTCCGCTACAGCCCGCGAGTCACCGCGCCAGAAATAGTTTAATTCACGAGCAGCGAGAGGGGGATGTCTGCAAAAAACCCAGCTCTGAAGCGCAGGATAACTGGCAGGCGCTGCCGCACACCCGTCGTGGGCTGGAACACCAGACAGGCTCATTGGCAGTGGGAGAAGATGGTGTTGGAGCTGCAGCCCCGTGCTCGGAACAGCCACTCAGACCTGCCCGGCCCGGAGCTTCTCCCCTGCCCTGCCCGGAGCTCATTCCCCTGCCCTGCCCCGAGCTGCTCCCCTGCCCGGCCCGGAGCTCGCTCCCCTGCCCGGTCCGGAGCTGCTCCCCTGCCCGGCCCCGAGCTGCTCCCCTGCCCGGCCCGGAGCTGCTCCCCTGCCCGGCCCGGAGCTGCTCCCCCTGCCAGGCCCGGAGCTGCTCCCCTGCCCTGCCCGGAGCTCGCTCCCCTGCTCTGCCCGGAGCTCGCTTCCCTGCCCGGCCCCGAGCTGCTCCCCTGCCCTGCCCGGAGCTCGCTCCCCTGCCCGGCCCGGAGTTCGCTCCCCCTGCTCTGCCCGGAGCTGCTCCCCTGCCCGGCCCGGAGCTGCTCCCCTGCTCTGCCCGGAGCTCATTCCCCTGCCCGGCCCGGAGCTCGTTCCCCTGCCCGGCCCGGAGCAGCCCAAACCCACCCGCGGTGCCACCCGAGGTGTCCCCACGGCCTCTCTTGCTCAAGGAAAACCCAAGAGGAGCCCAGGAGGGACGGATGGCAGCAGCTGCCCTCACTCCTGACCCCCTTTCACAATGCTGCTCCCACTTTCCCTCCCAGCACCCCACAACGAGGGGTTCAGGGCACCCCTGAGGGAAGCTTTGGCCTCTGCACTAATTACAGCGTTTCTCTTGCCAACTGTGCCTTAGTGCAGCAATGAAGTTTCAAGGGAAAGGGTGAGGTGTCCTCACTCCTGCTGCCAGGGAATCGTGGCATCCCAGAGTGGTTTTGGTGGGAAGGGACCTCAGAGCCCATCCAGTGCCACCCCTGCCATGGCAGGGACACCTCCCACTGTGCCAGGTCACTCCCAGCCCTGCCCAGCCTGGCCTTGGGCACTGCCAGGGATCCAGGGGCAGCCACAGCTGCTCTGGGCACCCAGTGCCAGGGCCTGCCCACCCTGCCAAGGAAGTACTTCCTACTAATACCTGATCTATCCCTGCTCTCTGGCAGCAGAAACCATTCCCTGTGTCCTGGCACTCCAGTCCTTTCAAACAGTCTCTCTCTGTCTCTCATTTTCTTGCAGGCTCCCTTCAGGTCCTGGAATGCCACAGTAAGATCACCCCAAGCTTGAACAATCCCAGTTCTCTCATCCTTCCCTCACAGCAGAGGTGTTCCATCCTGCTCAGTTTCATTTCCATGGTAGGCTTCCTGCATCACCTTCAGGCACCCAAGAGGGAAAAGCTCTTCCCAGTGGAGCCCCCCCTGGAATTCTGCTCTCACTGTGCACCACCCGGGGTACACTCACACATGAACTGAAGTGCAATCTGAGCAGCTTACCAAACCAGACATGCATTTTATCCAACAAGTTCAGATTAGAAGCAAATATTTCCCAATGTATGCAGACCCTCCCTAGCTTTTCTCAGCCCTGCAGCTCGGGCCTTCCCTCCCTGATGCTGGGTTACAAACACAGCCGCTGGTAAACACACACGTTCCAGGGTTAGGATGGAATGATCTTCAAGGTTCTTTCCAAGCCAAACCATTCCGCGGTTCACCAGAGCCAGGTGTAGCTCCTGGATACCAAATGCTCCCACCCCACGCTGTTCCCTGAGGTGAGCACACCATGATGTGCCACAGTGTTCAGGAACATGGAGGACACACTCCCAAACAAAAAACCTGCGGGAAGAAACCTCCCTTTTAATTAAGCCTGTCTGACATCTTAAATCATTTAAATAAAAACGCGTTCTGCTTTGAGGGAGCACCTGACCCAGAAGAACTAGAAATGGGATGTTTCTTTGGAACCACTTCACTGACAAACCAAAATAAAGGTCTGAGAAAAGTGCAAACTTGTGACAGTGAAGGGGGTAGGAGTGGAGTTTCCATTTCCAATAGGCTTTGGACACACCTTTACCCAAAGCACACACAGAGCTTCAACAACACCAATTCAAATTCAAATTACCGAGCACGTTATCAGCCACTTGACATTTTCCAGCACGGCCCCACTCGGCTTCCTGTGGCGGATTTCTTTTAACCAGTAAAGGCACCACATCCGCTCTGCTCCTGTCCAGAGCAGCTCCAGGCAATTGCCACATCACCATCAAAACCGAAACTTGGGCCTTTTTGTTCCTTCAAAGAGTCACTAAGTGAGGAAACAAAAGCTGAGCAACTCACACTTCTTCCTCTTAGATAAACCCAGTTTTTAGGAGAGGCGGTGACAAAAGCTTCCTGAGCACTAAAGGTTTTGTCACTGACCCCAGGCTGGGCAGTTGCCCCATGCTGGAGTGCAGAAAACAGGAAGAAAAGCAACTTCAGCCTCTGTTGGGATGAAGAGTGACTGTCACGAGTGCAGACAGGCACCCGACTCCACGGCAGCACCTTCAGAGCTGAGCTTTGAGCCGCAGCAATCTGCCCCCTGACCATCGCCTGGTCAGCAGACACCACAGAACTCTCCACTGCAGCTCCTTGCCTCTCCAGGGCAGCGGGATGTTTGTTTCAGGTGAATTCCCAGCACTGGGACTGTCCCAGTCGAGCTCTCTTCCCTGAGCTGCTGCTCCCCCACACATCTGCACAGCGGGGAAAGGCCCAGCAGGAAAGCTCAGGGCTGTATTTTCTGTGTTCCTGTACTCCTATAAATTTCCTGTATTTTCTGTGTTCCTGTGCTCCTGCCGGCTCCCACACGTGGCTTTGTGTCCCCTGGGAGCCGGCACAGGAGCGTCCCGAGCACTGCGGTCACTCAGGGCAGCCCAAACTTCCAGATCACCTCACGGAGCATCCCAAAGCCACCTCTTGGAGCATTCCCACCTCTCAGGTCACTTCATGGAGCATTCCCACCTCTCAGGTCACTTCATGGAGCATTCCCACCTCTCAGGACATCTCAGAGCATCCCCAAATTCCCAGGTCACCTCGTGGAGCATCCCAAACTCTCAGGTCACCTCACAGAGCATTCCCACCTCTCAGAACATCTCAGAGCATCCCAAACTCTCAGGACACCTCAGAGCAACCCCAAACTCTCAGGTCACCTCAGAGGATCCCAAGTTCTCAGTCAGGACCCCTCACGGTCCCTCACGGTGGGTTCCCGGACAGCACAGGGGAAGGGACATCCCTTCTCCTCAGACCACCTCCTGCCCTGACCGGCGGCTGGGGGAAGCTCCCCCTCCAACCCACCCTGTGCTCATTTAACCAAAACCAACAAGAATTTCCCCCCTCGCTGTCCGCACGCCCACCCACAAACGGGACATCACCACAAGCATTTGCCGAGAGGGTGAGCCCCCCAGCGAAACCCCCGCGGCGGGCGGGCACCCCCCACACACCAGGAGCCGCTGGGGACACCCAGAGGGGCTGTGTGGAGCCGGGACCCCCGTCCCTCCCTCAGCCCCGGCCGGGTCGGGCTTTAGGACCGCGCGTTACCTCCGGGCCCGGCGGGAGCGCGCGCAGCCCCTCAGCAGCTCCCGCGCGCCGCCGGGCGGCGCCTTTAACCGCGCTCGTGCTGGGGGGCGTGGCCAAACACCTATGCTCCGCCCACTCTGTCCTTTTGAAACATCCCATTGGGCAATGTGGTGGTGGGCAGAGACGGAGCCACGCCCCCTGCGCTGGGGAGAGACGCATCGCCGCGCGATTGGAGGAGGTGGTTGTCAATAACGCCCAGGCCACGCCCCCTCCCCGGCAGGGGTTACCCGCGGTCAGTGCCCGCCGCGGTGTCCGGGACACCGGGAATGGGCTGTGCCCAACACCGGGAATGGGCTGTGCCCAACACCGGGATCAGGCTGTGCCCAACACCGGGATCGGGCTGTGCCCGACACCGGGATCGGGCTGTGCCGAACACCGGGATCGGGCTGTGCTGAACACCGGGATCGGGCTGTGCCCGACACTGGGATCGGGCTGTGCCCAACACCGGGATCGGGCTGTGCCCAACACCGGGAATGGGCCGTACCGGACACCGGGAATGGGCTGTGCCAAACACCGGGAATGGGCTGTGCCGGGCACCGGGATTGGGCTGTGCCGGACACCAGGAATGGGCTGTGCCGGGCACCGGGATCGGGCTGTGCCGGACACCGGGAATGGGCTGTGCTGGACACCGGGATCGGGCTGTGCCAAACACCGGGAATGGGCTGTTCCCAACACTGGGATTGGGCTGTGCCCGACACTTGGAGCATCTGGGGTGCTGTGCAGGTGTGGGACAACCCAGCAGAAGTTTTTGGAGAAGGGAGGAAAAGTTTGAATCCTTCTGAAAGCTGTTTTTCCCTAAAATAAAGTGAGGTTAAGGGCAAGATTCAATAGGACAAGAGGAAACAGCCTCAAGCTGCACCAGGGGAGGTTTATGTTAGGCTGTGCCAGACACCGGGATCGGGCTGTGCCCAACACCGGGAATGGGCCGTACCGGACACCGGGAATGGGCTGTGCCCAACACCGGGAATGGGCTGTGCCCGACACCGGGATCGGGCTGTGCCAGACACCGGGAATGGGCTGTGCCGGACACCGGGATTGGGCTGTGCCAAACACCGGGAATGGGGTGTTCCCAGCCCCAGGAATGGGCTGTTTCACCGGGATTGGGCTGTTCCCAACACTGGGATTGGGCTGTGCTGGACACTTGGAGCATCTGGGGTGCTGTGCAGGTGTGGGACAACCCAGCAGAAGTTTTTGGAGAAGGGAGGAAAAGTTTGAATCCTTCTGAAAGCTGTTTTTCCCTAAAATAAAGTGAGGTTAAGGGCAAGATTCAATAGGACAAGAGGAAACAGCCTCAAGCTGCACCAGGGGAGGTTTATGTTGGACATCAGGGAAAAGTTCTTCATGGAAAAGGTTGTAAATCATTGGAACAGGCTGTGCAGGGCAGTGATGGAGTCACAGTCCCCGAAGAAATTAAAAAAACACGTGGATGTGCCACTTGGGAGCATGGTTTAGTGGTGACCACAGGCTGAGAGTTGGGTTTGATGGTCTTAGAGGTCCTTTCCAACCTTAATGATTCTGTGAAAAAGATTTTCAAGGGAAAATTTTGGTCCCTTTGACCAAATGAAACAGGAGATGGTTCATGAAGAAGCTGTTGGGCCATTCTGGACAGGGCAAGATGTAAAATGTGCTCTAACCACAGCTGGGGGGAACAGTCCAACCTGGAGCAGAAATCTCTGGGGAAGAATCAAAGTGGGCTTTGAGATTTAGGGGTCCAGGGAGGAGCAGTGAGGGGCTGGCAGAGCACAGCCCTGAACAAACCAGCCCCATTCTGCTTTCACAGACTCCCAGAATCACTGGGTTGGAAGAGACCTTCAAGCTCATCGAGTCCAACCCAGCCCCAACACCTCAACTAAACCCTGGCCCCCAGTGCCACATCCAGGCTTTGTTAAACACACCCAGGGATGGTGACTGCAGCACCTCCCCGGGCAGCCATTCCAGAACTTTATCACCCTTTCCATGAAAAACTGAAAGAATGATAAATTTTTCCTAATATCCAACCTATATTTTTTCCTAATATCCTAGTTAGGATTTTCCTAATATCCTACCTACAGGATAGGACCTCACCAACTTCCTAATATCCAACCTATATTTTTTCCTAATATCCTACCTGAATTTCACTTGGCACAGCTTGAGACTGTGTGCTCTGGTTCTGTCAGTGCTGCCTGGAGAAAGAGCCCAACCCCAGCTGAGCACAGGCACCTTCACCCCTGAGTCTCCTTTTCTCCAGGCTGAGCACCCCCAGCTCCCTCAGCTGTTCCTCACAGGGTTGGTGTTCCAAAAATCTTGTTTTCCAACCAGCACAAGCCAAGGGCACAGCTAAGCAGCACCACCAGCACAAGTTCTGGCTGTGATGTCCAGGCCCCCTTCATTATCAGAACCTGTGGTCTGGGGGCAGCTCCACCATCTCCTGCCCTCCCTGGGTCTTGCTTGTTTAAGCTGGAGTCCAACAGTGTATATTGATTTATTTATTACTGTATTTTTAAGGGTTATGATCAGGTGGATCCATGTAACTGTTCTCAGTTGTTTCTGGCTGATAAAGCTGCAGAAAAGCCAGGATTTTGTTTATCCTGTTAGGAAAACAGCTGTAGCTGTGAAATTATTTATTCCTGCTATTCTCCTGGTGCAGACCAAGAATCCCAAGCCATTGTTTTTTTCCTTGTGAATTCTTCTCTGCCTCCTCCCACTGCCCAGAGCCATTCCCCACTCACCCAGGGAAGGGAGGGCTTGGCTCACACCACTCCAGCTGATGAGCAAACCTAAGGAATTTGTGATTAGTGCAGCTCCTGCCAGAAGGTCAGGCTGCAGCTGGAGCAGCAGCAGGGCCAGAGGACAGAGCAGTGCTGGGGATATTGCAGCTGTAAAACAGCTCCAGCAGAGCAGGACAGCAGGGCCAAGGCAGCCTCGGGAGCCCCGAGCTGTCCCCTGGCCCAGGCACCTCCAGTTCTTGCTGTGTTGGCTGTTCTGCTCTCTGAGCCTTGCCTTGCAGCTCCTCAGCCTTCCCACCTCTCCCCAGCTCTCTGCAGCCCCTCCAAGGTGGCTGCATTCTCACTCAGATGGTGAATTTATTTTGAAGAAAAAATTTAAAAAAAACATATACTATAATTATATATATATATAATCTATTACTATAATATATTGATATGATATGATATGATATGATATGATATGATATGATATGATATGATATGATATTATATGATATGATATAATTAATATGAAAAAACAGCAGCCTGGAAGATGGTGAGATCTGTAAAATTCAGATTCCTGACCCTCACACTCCAGCCTGCCCTGGTCCTCAGCCAGGCCCTGCTGTGCTGACAAGGGGATTGCAATTCCCAGTGAAGCATGGAGAGCTCCAGGGGCACAGCCCAAAGGTTAACCCAAGAGGCAGGAGTCACCAGATCTATTTTTGGCCATTCCCTGAGCCAACAGATTACCCTGAGTGAGCTAGTTTTTATGTGCTGCCCGTGTCCTTGTCCATCAAACCGAGGTTGCATCAGTCCCAAGGTAAATCCTGTGCTGTTTGCTGAGCCCCTGCTGCTTCTGGGGCCAAAGGGGACCACGCTGGTGCTGAAGAGCAGAGATGGGCACAGGTGGTCCTCGGGCACCCCTGCCCCAGGCAGGAGAGGGGCTGATAGCTCAGAGTTATTATTGATTGCTGATAACACAGCACAGCCCTTTACAAACAAGCAGGGAGCTCTTGAGCTTGGAATAGCAAATGCACCAGAGTGGCCTCTGGTCAAACAGCTCCTTGGCTGGCTCTGTGTTTCCAGGGTTAACTCCTGTGGAGCCACAGGGCTCCTTGGCTGGCTCTGTGTTTCCAGGGTTAACTCCTGTGGAGCCACAGGGCTCCTTGGCAGGCTCTGTGTTTCCAGGGTTAACTCCTAAGGAGCCACAGGGCTCCTTGGCAGGCTCTGTGTTTCCAGGGTTAACTCCTGTGGAGCCACAGGGCTCTTGTTTTCTGAGGACCAGGAGCAGGGTGGCCACAGCAGCTCCAGGAAAGGGAAGGAACCAGGACCAGGAGAGGTTGGGGGTGAGCCAGTGGAGGGAAGCTCTGCAGAGAAACACCCAGGAGGAAATTACAACCCTGGAGGGACAGTGGGACCCTGGGGGCATTGGGAAGAGTGTGGCCAGGAGTGATCCTGCCCTTGGTCCTAGTGAGGCACATCTGGAGCAGTGTCCAGTCCTGGCTCTATGGTTCAAGAAAGACAAGGAGCTACTGGAGAGGATCCAGTGAAAGGTGATGAGGAGTCTGGAGCATCTCTGTGATGAGGAGAGACTGTGGGAGCTGGGACTGGTTAGCCCAGAGAAGAGAGGGTTGAAAGAAGATTCACAGAATTCCAGAATCACTGGGTTGGAAGAGACCTTCGAGCTCATCGAGTCCAACCCAGCCCCAACACCTCAACTCAACCCTGGCCCCCAGTGCCACATCCAGGCTTTGTTAAACACACCCAGGGATGGTGACTGCACCACCTCCCCGGGCAGCCATTCCAGAACTTTATCACTATTTCTGTAGAAAACTTTTTTCCTAATATCCAACCTAAATTTCCCTTGGCACAGCTTGAGAGGATCCCATAAATTCTGTATAAATATATAAATATCTCCAAGAGGGATCCAGAGGATGGTGCCTGTCAGTGGTGCCCAGGACAAGGAGTAATGGGCACAAACTGAAACACAAGACAAACCCCTCAACATGAAGAAAAACTTCTTTGCACTGAGGGTGACCGAGCTGCCCAGGGAAGGTGTGGAGTCTCCTTCTCTGGAGACATCCCAAACCCACATGGATGTGCTCCTGTGTCACCTCCAGGTCATTTGGGGTATTGTGGTGTTTATGGGATATGGTTTTGTCTCCAGAAAGTAATGTTAACTCGAATGAAAATGTGTAGAAAAACTAGACTGAAATGTAAGGAGTGCAACAGGGAGGAGGTAAGGTAGGAAACAGAGTTTATTTTATAGACCTGCAGATGCAGTTATCTTTGTCTCTTGCCTGTCTGTATTATTTTCTTCTCCTGCTTTGGTGAAAAAATGCCGCAAAATAACAGAATATCTCATTAAATCCTATGTCATAGATCCCTCATGCAATGCAAAACTTAAACTATGACAATAGAGTGGAATATTTCATTATCTCCATGTACCTAAATAAGACATTACAGAAACTAATTTCTTTCCTTATTACTTTATATGGGTTTGAATCTGAATTTATTATATAAAAGCACTTAATTAGAAGTCTTTCTTTGCCCGGTGAGCCTGTCTTGGCTGGATTGTCACTCCTTGTGACACAAGATCAGGAGAGAGGAGGTGGCTGCAGGTTCAGCAGCCTCGAGCTCTGCTCATAACACAGGCTCAGCCTCCAGGGGAAGACCAAAACCTCCAACATTTTGTTCCTGCTGGGAAATCTGCAGTGAGAACACACACAAAGCCTTCAGCTGATGATCCTGGGTGAGTTACAGCAGTGTCTGGGCTGGCTGTGCTGGGATGTTACAGATTTTTACCTCGGTGATTAAAGTCACTTATTCCAAAGTGTATTCACACTCCTGGAGGGTTTATAAGATGTGGAGATGTGGCACTTAGGGGCATGGTTTAGTGGGGTCTGACACTGTTAGGTTACCTGCTTTGGTGATTTTAAGGGTCTTTTCTAACTTAAACAATTCCATGATGTTTTCATGTTTCTGCCTCACCTTGGCATTTCCAGGTATTTCACGTGACTAAGGCAGGGGGAGATGCCAGCAGGGACAGAGCTGTCCCTCACAAGAGAAGTCTTGGATTATGCTCTTTTCTGACAGAGATGGGCCAGCTGAGAGGTGTTTTAAAAACTTTTATTCCATTTCCAGTCTCATGTGAAGAGTGAGACAATACAAATATTATAATGCACATTATATTATAATATATAATATTATATATACTACATTATATATTATATATTATATAATATACTACATTATATGTATATTGTATATATAGATACACAATATATATATAATACATTATAATATATAATATATATTATATAGATATATTCACGTATATATTATAATTCAGAATTTCTAATTCTATTTCTCTCTCAGCAATGCCTGTTTTATTCTATAACATTTCTAAGTGAACATTTCTTGTCTCAAAGTTTACATACTATGGAAACCTTCCATTAAGCTTTAAAAATTCTCTACAAATTCATTTCCCACAAAGAAGAACATCAGGATAAGAGCAAAGGCCCAGGATAAATTCAGATTCATCTGGGGCTGTGGGACTCTGGATTTGTGTATGTCACACCACATCACTGAGGGTGGGAGCTCTGGTGCACAGGTTTGGTAGAGAGACATGGCCTGGCTGCTGCTTCTTCTTCACCTCAGCCACAGATTTCCTGTGCCCTACAGAACACCAGCCCACTGAAATTTCCATTTGCATCTTCTTTCCTTTCCTACCTCAAGCAAAGCATCATCTCTTCATGCAGCTGTGGACACACAGAGTGGAAATTTCTTCTTCAGCTGAACAGAACCAGCCCTGTCTGCCCATCTGAATTACCCAACGCGGGTTACATAATTTTCACTTTTATCACCAGCCCTGGCACTGGATCTGGGAGCTATTCTGGGCTAGGACTCCTCTGATAACAGCCCCAAATTCCCAGCTCCAGACTGGCGAGTGACTCAACCCAAGCTGTTGCACCTCAGGACATTGACTTGGAAGATAACGGGGCATGGAGGGCAATAAAATATTTCAGCAATTTCCACTTGAAGCTGGACAGGAGGAGAAGATGGATGCGATGAGGAAACAGGCTGGAAAGCACGTGGTCACAGGCAGGAAGGCAGACAGAAGAGTCTCTTTACACCCAAGTCATTTCCACACTTAAACTGCTCATGGTGTCTTCCCATCAAGGACTTGCAACATCTTTTCTGGTCATGTGAAATGGTCTACAGCAAATAAGTGTGGGAAATACTGGAAAAACCCCAAAAAACCACAGTCCAAAAGCACCCAAACACAACAAAAGGACACACACACTAAAATCCCCACCAAATTATGCTCTAGATTAATATCCAACTCCCAACTGTCATAAATCAACAAAGCCAAGGACTCATCACCAGGACACAGCAGCTGATAAATGACCTTTATCTGCCTCTATGATTAAATGACTCTTCTGCAATTCTCATCAATAAAACAGGACAAAAACTATTTACCCTGGCCTGTCATGGGCATAAATTCCTTTCTGATTTTTTTTTAACTCATTAAAAACTGCACACTCATGGATTTTGAAACAACACAGAGCAGGCAAAGGCTGTTTATGCAATATGCAAAGTGTAGTGTGTGAAATACATATTTATAAAGTCTGAAAAACAGTGGAGAATTAGGATTTCTTGGCTGTATAATGACTTAGTTTGATGTTAGAGATCACCTCACTTCAGAGGCCATGCCTATATCCTCTGAACATTAAACTGAAACCCAAACTGCAATGCTATCTATGCCCACAGGTAATCCCAGTTTGGGAAAAGAATTTGCTGGAAGGCCATTTGCTCTAAAATGAGATGGATACGGAAGTTGCATGGAGAAAAAAATCCAATTGCACCTCCAGAACTTCAGAAAAAATGGAATTCTCTCTTTTCTCTCGCTGCTGGAGCAATGGGCTGCTCCCTCTGCCCAAGCCAAGGGACTTTGTGGCAGTGGTGTGACAATGTTTGCCAGGCAGAACCAGGCTGTGCCCTGGCTGCCCTCCCCTCTGAAGCTATTATTATCACTGCATTTAATGAAGAGATGGGACCACAGTCAGGCTAAAAATGATTTATTGTTCAAATAAACATCAATCTCAGAGGCTGTGAGATTTTAGAGGAGCAAGCAGTCGGCCATAGCTCAAAATGGTCACAAGTTCTTTGTTGCAAGACAATATAGAACTTTCTAATCCAATAGACAGTTGCCACAAAGTTTTTATTTTTAAAAAATAGTTTTTTATTTTATTTTTTTAAATTTTGCTTTTCTATCCTATCACCTTTACTTACTTCAACTGCACTGTGGATACTTTTGTCCAATGGGCTGCTATCCCACATACACACATGTGATTCTATTGTAACATCTAAACTCTTAATTTACTCTATACAATTACACCCCTACATTATAAACCCTTCACCACCTTATCAATACAATTTCTCACTTAAAGCATATTCTTACTTACAGCTATAGGAACATAAGTTTAAGATTTTTCTGCTTAATGTCTGTGTATTGTTATTTTACATCAATCCAAACTCCTTCCAAGGCTGCAGATCAAGCCCTCCTGTGTCTGTGGAAGTTTTCACATTTGCATTTCCCACATGAAGCTTTGTTGTAACAGGAAAGGGATGGATGTGTGACCAGAGATGGTGACACAGAAATCAGCTCTGTCCCTTGGTGACACAGGCCAGGTGCCACTCCAGGAGCCAGGGGACAGCACAAGCTGACAACTTTCTGCTGAGAACTTCAGCCTTTCTGTGCTGCCAGGCACTGACCCCCAAGAGAACACTGCATTTGACCTGAGGCTGTGGAGAAGGCTTCCAAAATTAACCCAATAATTAATCACTTGTAGCCTGCAGTGCAGGCTACAGAAGAAGAAGGTGAAGAAGAAGGTGAAGTTGTTGAAGAAAATGGAGAAGGAGAAGAAGAAGAAGAAGAAGAAGGTGAAGAAGAAGAAGAAGGTGAAGAAGAAGAAGAAGGAAGAGAAGAAGGAAGTAAAGGAGGTGAAGAAGGAGGTGAAGAAGAAGGACCAGCCTCCACTCTAAAACCTCCATCTTGCTTTTTATATATTACTGTATTCTAAAGCCTTAAACTCTAAGTTTCCCACCCTGTGATATCACACACTTCTATTCAAACTCCACACCACAATCCCAGTTCTATCATTCCATTTTGGAAGCCTTCTCCACGGCCTCAGGTCAGATGCAGTGTTCTCCTGGGGGTCAGTGCCTGGCAGCACAGAAAATCTGAAATTCTGTCCTGCTGGAGGGACATCCCATAACAGCCTGGAATTCATTTTCCTACTGGACAGACATCCCATAACAGCCTGGAATTCACTGTCCCCCTGCACAGACATTTCATAAGAGACTGGCATTCCCTGTCCTGCTGGACAAACATCCCATACCAGCCTGGAATTCGTTGTCCTTCTGGAGAGAGGCGTGGGCAGAGCAGGACAGGGAAATTCCAGCCTGGCACAGCCCCACTCCACAGATTTCCCCTCTCGAGCCCAGCCCAAAGCACTGGAGGAGGCTGCGGTGTGAGCAGCAGCAAGGGCAGGGGTTTGTGGTGCAGGGAACAAAGCCCTGGGGCTGTGCTTGGAGCAGGAGCTCAGCCAGGGCTGTGCCCAAGGAGTGCGGCAGGAAAAGCTGCAGCCTGCACCAGCCCCACTGGAATTGCCTTGGAAATAGGTGGGATGAAGATTTAATTGAGGTTTAATTCCTAAGTGCAGCCCTTGAGTGACTCCCTGCCTGCAAAACCAGGACCTGTTTATGTACACCACGAATTGAAAGGACTGGAAATGAAATGGTCTTGAAATTTCATTTTATGGCTGATATTTTAAAGGGAAAATCCACAATCACAGATGTGATGACCCGCATAACCTGCATGGGAGGGTGCTGTTGATCCTGTGGGACAGGGGACACGGAGAGGCACCAGTTCAGCCCCCAAATGTCCTGCACTGAGCTCACTCAGCAGCAAAACACAGCACGGAGGGAACAATAATTAGGGTTATTATTAGGGCTGGAATACAGAATCATTAGGGCTGGAAAACACCTCCAAGGATGGGGGGAAGCTGACACAGAAATCTCCCAGGTAGCAAAGTGCTGTCTGGTCCCTGTTTGGAATGGGGATTCTCCCACTTAAAACAAGCAAACTTTTTCTTTAAGCAAAAATCCCAAAGGCAATTTTAAAATTTCTTTTGGTTTTAACCTTCTGGGATTTTTTTTTTTTTTTTCAAGCAGGAAACAATTTAAAGGAATAGTTTCATTTCAGGTTTCATTTCCAGCACCCAAAACAACAATATTTTTCATGGATAAACACAATATTTCAAAGAATCTCGCCACCTTTACAAGGAATTTTCTTTTATCAGAATACTGTTTTTCTGTCAAAACCTCAAAAATTTCTTTTGGTTTTAACCCTCTGGGAATTTTTTTTCAAGCAGGAAACAATTTAAAGGAATAGTTTCATTTCAGGTTTCATTTCCAGCACCCAAAACAACAATATTTTTCATGGATAAACACAATATTTCAAAGAATCTCGCCACCTTTACAAGGAATTTTCTTTTATCAGAATACTGTTTTTCTGTCAAAACCTCCCTTTAGTGAAATCAAATCAATCAGTGGGATCCTTTGGGCGGGTTTGAGCTGAATTCCAGTTTGCTTTGAGGAACGTGCCCTCCTGTGGGTATCAGAGACAGCTGCAGCAAGCTCGGAGAAAAGAGAAGGAAGAGAAAAATCAAACTTCTCTTTCTTTACAATTTTGGAAATTAATCCCCTTCCCCAGCCCCTGGTACTGTGTGAGAGAAGCGAGACCTGGCTCACGAACAGGCTGGAAAAAAAACAACGAAAAATTCATCCCAGTGACCACCTTGGCACAAGAGGTGGCAGAAAATTAAAAACAAATTAAAAACAATTAAAAACAAAAACGCTGTGGTGATTCTGCCTGACCCCCTTGGGCTGCAGCGCTTCCCAAAGGTGTTGCAGTGAGCATTATCAATAATTTCAAGCGTTATCAATAATTTCAAGCGTTACCAATAATTTCAAGCGTTATCAATAATTTCAAGCATTATCAAGTGTTCAAAACTGGCTGTGGCACCCGGGGCCAGGGCTGGTGGTGGCTGGGCAGTGCTGGGCTGGGTTTGGAGAGCTCGGGGGGCTTCTCTGTGATTCCGTGAATTTCAGGATTTTGTTGGCACCTGTGCTCAGGGTTTCACTCAGGAATTGGCACTTTGGGAAGAGCAGGAGCACACCCAAAAGTGTTTCACTTTTCTTGTCGCTGTTCAGTGGGGAATTGTGCCCTAAAAAATAAAAGTAACAGAGGAATTTCATTCAGCTCGTGGTAAATTTGAGTGGTAATTCAAAATCAGCGTGGTGCAACTCAGTGTGGCCAAACCCAACGCATTTATTCCTGCTCAAGCAGGAATAAGTGACCACAGGATTAAAAAATAGCTGTTTATTGAGTGGTTTTTAGGAAAGCTCTGGGCTTTTCCAGCAGGAAAACCAGAGGATTGTTTCATTTGTAAAAGAGATTGAGGGAAGGAATGAGAACAACTTCAAACACATCAGGAGTGTTTAAAGCTAATCTATTAACCTGGTCTCAGTTCCCAGGAGTAAAGGTGGATGTTTATTTCTTCTAGGTGATTTTTAATAAACTATTTCACCTCTATTTTTTCTTTTACTGTATGTTTTGTTCACCTAAAAGTTGTTCTGTTTAAATATCTCTGGCTTAAGCATTTACAACTCATTAAGAATAAAATTATCTATAAAAAAGAATAAAAATAAAATATATGAAAATGAAATAGAAATAAAAATTAATTTGAATAAAAATAAAATATAATAAAAATTATTTTTCACAGGAGCTTCTGCAAAACTCACTCAGAGAATAACAATTATTTTTCTCAGGAGCTTCTCCAAATCTCACTCAGTGTGTCCATGGTGGTCAGACACACAACTCCACGAATTTTTCCAGTGTAATTCTCTTGGTAATTTCCCAAAAGCAGGAACAGCAACCCCAAATCCACACTCTAACCAGTGTCTAAAATTTAAATTGCCTCACTCAGTCACTTCCTTTTCCAGTAACTCCTTTCCCAAAGCGTTAGGTAAGAAAAGTAATAATCCTGTGGTGTTTGGAGCAGGCTGTGTTATTGGAGTCTCCATGGGTACAAATTCCACACACTTCCTTGGCTGAGGCTGGGACATACTTTTCAGAAAACGTTGCAGAAAAAATACATCATAAAAGCTTTTTTTTTTTATTGCATGTCAGGAAAGCAATCCTGGAAATGGTGAAATACCTGATGGGGATTTTTCAGAGCAAGGGGTGGGGATTCTGCTGAGTGTAACTGTAGGGGGAAAACCCATAAAACCCCCACAAACAGAGATATTTCGTAAAGCTTTATAAAAAACGCTGCTTTCCTTGGCAGCACCTGCATTCAAAAAATATGAGAGCGACCTGGAGCCTGGGCTGGGTTTCAGTGACAAAATAAAACAGGATGGGATGTGGGGGGTGAAGAACCACCCAGCCTGGCCGTGGGCACTGCCAGGGAAACAGGGACAGCCACAGCTGTGCCAGGGAACAGTCCCTGCCCAATATCCCATCGAAATGGGATTTTCCCCCCATTTAAATGGGATTTTTTTCCTATCTAAATGGGATTTTTCCCCAACTAAATGGGATTTTTTTTCCCATCTAAATTTCAGTGGGAGCCATTCCCTGTGTCCTGTCCCTGCAGGCCTTGGCCCCAGTCCCTCTGCAGCTCTCCTGGAGCCCCTTCAGGCCCTGCCAGGGGCTCTGAGCTCTCCCTGGAGCCTTCTCCTCTCCAAGTGAACACCCCCAGCTGTGCCAGGGAACAATTCCTGCCCAATATCCCATCTAAATGGAACTTTTTCCCATCTAAATGGTATTTTTTTCCCATCTAAATGGTATTTTTTTCCCACCTAAATAGGATTTTTTCCCATCTAAATATTTTTTTTCCCCATCTAAATGCGATTTTTTTCCTATCTAAATGCGATTTTTTTTCCCATCTAAATGCGATTTTTTTCCTATCTAAATGGGATTTTTTTTCCCCATCTAAATGGGATTTTTTTTGCCCATCTAAATGGGATTTTTTCCCATCTAAGTGTCCCTTTCCCAGTGGCAGCCATTCCCTGTGTCCTGTCCCTCCAGGCCTTGTCCCGGTCCCTCTCCAGCTCTCCCGGACCCCTCTCCTCTCCAGGCGAGCCGCCCCAGCTCCCGCAGCCCCGGAGCAGCCCCGTTCTCCGTTCTCCGGCCGTTCCGGTCCCGGTGCCGCAGTCCCGGCGCGGGGCTCGCTCTGTCCATGCCGGACGATTTTGACGATTTTGACGATTTTGACGACTTTTACGATTTTCTGGCCCCGCACCCCCCGGGCTGCGGGCGCTGCCGGAGCGGACGGGAGCAGCGTTTCACCGAAATTCCCCCAATTCGCCCCAAACCCCGCTGTCCCCGCCCGCTCCCGTCCGCCCCGCCCNGGGCTGCCCGGAGCTCCGCGCGCCCGGCTCCGCGGGGCTGCCCGGAACTCCGCGCTCCCGGCTCGGCGGAGCTGCCCGGAGCTCCGCGCTCCCGGCTCGGCAGGGCTGCCCGGAACTCCGCGCTCCCGGCTCCGCGGGCGGCGGGGACGCGGCGCTGCCGGGGGGTCCCAGCCGGGGACCGGGGGGTGCGAGCCCCAAAGTGTCCGCTCAGAGTCAGGGCAGGCGCTCAGCCGGGGTCGGAGTCGGCGCCGCTCCGTACTGTACCCGTGCCCCTCTCCGTGCTCTCCTTCTCTCCATGATGTCCCCGTCCTTCTCTTCCTGCTGTCCCCGTCCTTGTCTTCCTGCTGTCCCCCTCCCCGTGCTGTCCCCGTCCTTTTCTTCCCGCTGTCCCCGTCCCCCTCACTCCGCGCTGTCCCCGTCCCTCTCTTCCCGCTGTCCCCGTCCCCCTCCCCGCGCTGTCCCCGTCCCCCCTTGCGCTCCTCCTCCTCCTCCTCGGGGGTGGAGGGAGGTGGTTTCAACTCCAGCTCGTCCCTGGAGTTTGCCAGAGCTGGGAGATCCCGGCGCTCGCTTTCGTGTCGGTCTTAGAAACGAGGGGAAATCGCAGCGAGACCTATTTGCAAGCATCTGCCGTCTGTTCTTGATGTGGTTTCTGCTGTTGGTTTTGAATAAAGTGTGTTGTGAAACAAGATTCATCTCCTGTTAGAGTGGGATTTTGTGGACGTGCCTGTTTCAAGCGTGAGTTCCCTCTGCCTGATTAAATGTTTCCATTCTTTTTACTTAGATAGCACTCCGAAGCCTTTTTTTTTTTTTTGCTTTGCTGTTGAAAGAGGCGAGACTTACTAATTAAAGAGCAGAATTAATAATAATTTTATTAAATATTGTTAAATCTACTTAATTTTTTTTTCATTTGGAATGTCCTTAAACTGAGGCTTTAACTGCTAGCTTAAACTGAGAGCTCAGCTTCAGAATCGTTTAGTCAAGGCTTTTTTCATCTGCTTCTGCCCAAACTTTTCAACTCTATCTTGGTTACAAATCATTTGAGAATAGAAAGTAACGTCTGGCTTAGAGAAAAGAAAAAAGTCAGTCTCTAAACACCGACCTTAAGCTCCTGGGCTTCCCTCTCTGCCTGTGCTGTTTCACTTTTCAGTCTGAGTTTGCTTCAGCCAGTTCAGGATCAGTTCATTCTCAGGTTTTATTTTAAGGTGGCACATTTAGAAGAAGAGGAGGCATTTTGGGAGGCTCTTTCATGGTTACCTTGTTCAAGACAGGCTGAATCATCCTCTGACTGTGTCTGCTGAGAGAGTTTGGGATGAACAGTTTGATTTCTGGGTGACTGCTGAGGCAAAACCCCCAAAGCAGGACCTTGTAGGACTACAGAGGTGTTGGATACATGAAAATCTCAGCTCGTGTTTTATAAAAAAACAACATATCCAGCTGTGTCTTTACCTCTCAGTGTTGCTGTCCCAAGGGAGGGGAGATGTATTGGAATTCTGTGAGATGTGTTGTGTTTGCCTTGGGGTTACACAGCTGTGGGCAGGCTCCGGGGGTTTGTTGTTTGGAGTTGGTGTTGTCAGAGCTGTTCCCATAACCACGAGGTTTGGAAGTGCTCATCTTTTTAATCGGAATCTGGGTTCTCAGGTAACAACAGGATCTTGGCCTGAAGGCTGAAAGCACAGACAGAAGGGGTTGACAGCTGGAATTTCTTTGTCCCTGCTTGCTTCTTGCAGAACAGGAATGATCCCAGTGCGCTTGGAGATGGGGATAGGAACATCCACTGCCTCAGAGGAAAGGCAGAGCCAGGTCCCTCACAGCCACCCCTGCTTTGCATCTCCCTGCTGAGCCATTTGCATCTCATGAATTCCTCTCACAGGAGCGTGTCCCTGTCCTGGGGCCCCGAGAGCCAGCTCTGCTCCTGGGGTCTGATTTCCAGCCACTGGGAAATCTGCAGCACCTGGATGGGGTGACGCTGCAGGCAGCACACTGGGATCTTTTCCTTTAGCATCAGATCCGCCCTCTCAAGGAGTGCTTTGTAGGTCTGCCATATGAATTTGTAGGATTGACATATAAATTTGTAGGGTTGCCTTATAAATTTGTAGGATTGCCGTATAAATTTGTAGGATTGACATATAAACTTGTGGATTTGGCCTATAAATGGAGGCACCTCCTTCTTCAGGGGACTTGGCACCACACTGAGCCCCTGCAGCTGGGCTGGGAGGGAGGGATGGGGTCACCCATCCCAAGATTTAAGGCTGAGTGTGGTCTAGAGAGGGTCACTGTTAAATCGTGTGTTAGGAATACACTTTTTGTGTCCTTTTGTGTGTGTAAACATCATCAGACCCATCCCTGGAAGTGACCAGGGCCAGGCTGGACAGGTCTTGCAGCACCCTGGGCTAGTGGAAGGTGGGCAGACCATTTCAGCTCCCTTCCATCCCAGCCTATCCTGGAATTCTGTAATCATCGAGCAGCCAGATGACACCATTTGTCCTGGCTTTTGGGGGAAATCCTCCAGCTGAGAGCATTCCCTGCCACTAAAAGCCTCTTTCTGCCACGAAATAACTTCGGTGCTGCAGAATAGACGGCGCCGCTCACTGTCTTTAAATAACCCCTGCTTGTAACACCTCGGAGCACCGACAGCTGCCACGTTTCATCACAACACGTTTTCCCTGCCCGTAAACAGAGCAGCTTTCACGTATTGCAGCCCGTTTCCCCCGCTCGCTTTTAGCTTTAGCCGAGCTAAAAGCGGAGTCCGGGCGCGCTGCTGATTCAACAGGCGGGTCCCGGGAGTTTCTGCTGGAGGAGACCGGGTTATATTTAACCCCAGTTGTCCCTCCTTGGCCTGCCTCCCTCGGAACAAATGCAGGGCTGGATGCCGGCCAGCGGGAGCCCAGCACGGCCTCGGGGACTGGGATCCATCGGGATCCATCGGGATCCATCGGGATCCATCGGGACTGCCGTGCCGATGTTTGACACGCAGGGCGGGTTTTCTGTCCGTAATCTGCGCTTTCAGACGCCTTGTTTTGTCTTATTTGGACTGGCATGTCTTATTTGGACTGGCAAGTCTTTATTCCTTTGTTCAAACACTCACAAATCCGGCTTATTGTCTGGGAACGTGCCGGCTTTCCCACGTCGGGATGTGTCTGTCCGAGCAGCTTAGGGACTCATTCTCCTTAAATTCAGAAATAGATGGTAGAACCTTCCTTCAGCACAAGCCATGGGCCCCTCAACACAGGAATCCAAGCAGCTTATGGAATAATTTTCCATAAATTCATAAATAGATGATAAAAGCTTTCTTCAGCACAAACTATGGACCCCTAAACAGAGAAATCCAAGCAGCTTATGGAATAATTATCCATAAATTCATAAATAGATGACAAGACCTTTCTTCAGTACAATCTATGGACCCCTTAATATAGGAATCCAAGCAGTTTATTGACTAATTGTCCATAAATTCATAAATAGATGAAAAAACCTTCCTTCAGCACAAACCATGGACTCATAAACAGAGGAATCCAAGCAGCTTATGGAATAATTATCCATAAATTCATAAATAGATGACAAAACCTTCCCTCAGCACAAGCTATGGATTCCTAAACAGAGGAATCCAAGCAATTTATGGAATAATTGTCCATAAATTCATAAATAGGTGACAAGACCTTCCCTCAGTACAAACTATGGACCCCTAAACAGAGGAATACAAGCAGCTTATGGAATAATTATCCATAAATTCATAAATAGATAATAAAACCGTCCTTCACAAACCTTAACTCCCTGAGCAAAGAGGAATCCATTTGTACAGGGCACTTCCTAGAGTCCCTTTTCTTAGCACACAAAGCACAGAGAGGAAATTATTTCAGGGTCATATTAATACACAATTTATTTTCATTCAGTGGGGGAAGCAGATAAAACAAACCCACTTTCAGCTTTTGGTGATGTTTTATGAGAGATGGCAATGTTTGCATTTCAGAAATTATTTCAGGACGCGTTAATACAAAATTATTTCCAGGTAGCAGGGGAAGGAGAAAAAAACAAACTTACATCAGCTTTGGGTGATGTTTTATGAAAGACAGCGATTTCTAGAGAAGTTTAAATGTTATTAATCCAGCTGAGTTGTTAAAACAATCCGTAGTTATGTCTAGACATGTGATTTCATGTCAGTGAATGAGAAACTCTTCCCACAGTATTCCTGCTCACTTATGTCACTGCAGGGGTTAGGCAGTGTCTGCCTAGCAATAAAGTTAAAAGGTGTATTTTAAATTGCAACAGAAGCAAGAAGATTCCCAAAGAGAACTTTAGAAACTGTTTTGGTTTCTTGATCTGGTCGTTAAGTCACAGAAGAACCTTTCCCTGAGATCCATCCCAACACCCTGACATAACTTCGTGTCATTCCCTTGGGTATTTCCTGATGTTCCACAGGAGTGAAGAGCTGTAGAAATCCAAAATGAAGGCATTTGAAAAGACATTTAAAGGCAATTCATAAGTTTGGTTTTTTTCCTGAGTTCGATTTCTATTAAGAATTTGTTTTTCTGAGCTTAATAAATGCCAGAGAAGTCTCAGTGTTGTACAAATGTGTCGTGGGAGGAAACTTTGCAAGAGGTTAATGACTGAACATTGCAGTCAAAGGAACAGGTCACAGAGTGCTGCACCAATAATGACTTTCATATAAAGACTATGCAAACAAAAATCAGATGCTTTGTTTTCTTGTCCCAAATCTGAAAGAAATCCTCAGCAAGAAGCTGACAGAAATAATAATCATATTGACTGTAGAGGTATTCCTCCCTGATGAGCTCACTGGTGCATATTCCCACCATCCAGGTTCTACAAATATTTTTCTTTTTTTTTCTTTTTTTTTTTTTTTTTTTTTTTCCCCGGGGGGGGGGGTTTTTTTTTGACTGTATGGGGGAGTTTTTCTTTGGCTTCATGTGCAGAATGTGTGGATGTGTGTGAGGACAAACAGCAGCAGGTACCTGTGTGCAGGCTCTGAGGAGGAGCAGCTCGAGACACGTCCCTGTCTCCCCTGGCAGGGTTGATGCCTTGGGAAGGTTGACCTAGAACAGAGACTAGACAGAGTTAATTAATAAAGTAGGGATTTATTAGGAGGCTTCGGTGGATGCACCTTGGGCAGCACAAGAGCCCAGCCAGGGCTGCACCCAAGATGAACCAAATGGTCACAAAATGGACAACCAGTCACAGGGTCTCTCACTTTGATAATTTCTGCTCCATTTGTAGATTGGAGTTCATTGTCCAATTCCAGCTCCAGCCCATGCAGTCCCATCCTTCTTG